>NC_137794.1:9798072-10160572 GCF_963383645.1 Muscardinus avellanarius | reverse complement strand
TGACTCCTCGGTCGGTGCACTTTGATCACATTTTGATTATCTACTGTTCAGTGGAGAATGCTTTGAAGAGCCTCCTCCTTCCTGAGGCCACCACTGAGAGGTAGAGAGAGTTTTCAGAGTGACTTATTAACCTCGACAGCTCTTCAGCAGTTAAGTAGAACTAGGGGGAGGTGGGAGAGACTTAAAACTATGGGGTAGTGCAGAATGCAGACTGTTCCATGTTAAAAATGGTTTTAATGCTTTGTAGTGGGCTCAGCTACTGAATTTCACAAGGGTGATAATAATAATAATGAAATCATGGCATGGTGATAATAATAAATCCTTTGAGATGCTGCCAGCACGACACATTGCAGGCTGGAGACACCAGTGGGCAGCTGCCTGGCTAAATGTGGCCCCCAGTTGTCAAGGAGAGACCCACCCTGATACGGGAGAAACACATCAACAAGGATGCGCAAGGGCACGTGCAGGGCCAGCCGCTTAGAGGCGAAGGCTTCAAGCTAGGCGCCATCTCTACCCTCGAAGAGTTAGTAGTTTGAAAATGCTCTTGAAATTTCAGTCAGGCACACATGGCCCTGTGGAATTGACTCGCACAGATCAGAGACTGAATGAAATATCACGTGCCCTAGTTGATGACGCTGTTTCTAAGCAAATAGTTGACAATTGTCAGTGATTGTGGAGCTAGACACCCATAAGGATAGAATGAGAAATGAATCTGTGTCTTTTTCAAAACGGTTTAGTTTTCTCAGACCTAAAAAGGAGAGCTTGTAGAATCGTCATCAGAAATGACTGATTCCTCCCTTAAGGTCCTCTTCCACAGCCTGCACATAACAACTGAGTTACCTCTCCTGTTAGCTTTGCTTGGATAATTAAAGAATGTAGCTTTTTCAAAAATTTTGTTTGTAGGCTGGGCGTGGTGGCGCACGCTTGTAATCCCAGCGCTTGGGAGGCTGAGACAGGAGGATCGCGCAGGTTCAAAGCCAGCCTCAGCTACTTAGTGGGCCTTTCAGCAACTTAGCGAGACCCTGTTTCCAAATAAAATATAAAATAGGTCTGAGAGTGTAGTCTGGAGGTAGAAGGCCTCTGGGTTCCATCCCTAGTACCACCAAAAAAAAAAAAAAATTGTTTGTTTTAGTTGTCTTTTTCCCCCCTTGGTGCTGGAGGTTGAACCCAGAGGCATTCTACTTCTGAGCTCTCTCCCTCAGCTCTATTATATTTTTTTATTTGGAAACAGGATCTTGGTAAGTTGCGAAGGGCCTCACTAAGTAGCTGAGGCTGGCCATGAACCTGCCATCCTCCTGTCTCAGACTCTCAAGTACTGAGATTGCAGGTGTGTGCCACCACGCCTGACTTAGTTGTGTCTGATATGGCAAGAAGTATGCACTAGGTTACAGGGAAGAAACCAATTTGGTTTTCTTAAAGGTGGATTGAGCAGTAAGCAGCGTTGACTTTGAGTACTATTGGTTTGAGTTATTTGAACATCAGTGAAACTGAGAGGAGATCTAGTTCAGGCTTCTCATTTTGCAGTAAGGAAATGGAGTCTTGAGAATTGGAGTGTGCGTGTGTGCATGTATGCATGCATGCGTGCGTGCGTGTGTATGTGTACATGTGTGTGTGTTTCAGTGTCATTCAAAATAGGCATCAGAACCAGGGTCAGAGCCCAGCAAACCTGATCCAGAATGTCATGAAGCCTGCCAGATTTGTTCTCATGACCAAGTAAGAGATCACGCGAGATGCCTGTGAACGTTATCTGTCAGCAGTATAAAACTACATAAATATAAAGTGTTCTGTTATTGAAATGTGTCTCCAGATTCCATTATTGCAGAGATCTCATATTCACCCTGTGTGATGGCAGAGATGAGAGGTCTGGCCACCACCTGTTCCCCAGGAGGTTTTGCCAGCTGCTGTGGCCAGCTCTGTGGTGCAGAAGCCCAGAAGTGGTGTCTTCCAAGAGCACAGAGTCCGTATAGAATGGGACCAAAGCAGGCCAAAGGCAAAACAGTAGAAGCATTTGAGAAACAGGTATAAACCGTCAAAAATTCATTTGGTTAAATGTGGGGTTTAATCAACACAAAAGTTATCTCGGCTGTTTGACTTGAGGAGCTAAAATCCTTTTTCCTTCCTTCTTCTTTTCATTTGTTTCTCCTTTCCCTGCCCTGGTCTTTCTTCTCTGCACCCCTCGTCCTTCATGTCTGAGGCTTGTTGCGAATGTAAAAGAAGCTGCAGAGGTGATTTAAAACTCTTTAGCTTGGGAAGAGATACCAAGGGAACACTGCTTGCCAGTCATGCGATTTGCCTCCCCTTTTGGGTATAGTAAGAGGACCTGTGATTTCGGTGTTCAAAGGGATGTTTATGAAATATACGGACAACTAGGTTTTATCAGGTCTGAGGCAACTCTATGCTTTTCCACACACATATATTTTTTCTTATTTAATCTTTACAAAATTGCTGAACTCTAAGACAGGGCTGTTTTCTTTGGCTTTTTTTTCTTCATGTTCTGATTTTTGATTATTTACTTTTTTGTGAATTGGGGGTTGAACCAAGGGATATTCTACCAGGAGATACACCCTTAGTCCTATTTTATTTTTTAAAAATTTGAAACAGTGTTTTGCTAAGTTCCTATGTGCTGGCCTCGAATCTGTGATCCTTCTGTCTCAGTGGCATTTTACCTCTGAGCTACTTTAATTTTTATTTTGAAACAGGGTCTTGCTGAGTTGCTGAATTTGGCCTCATGTGTAATCCAATTCTTGGATTACAGACATAGGCCACTGTGCCTGGCTTCCATTTTGGTTATTTTTAAAAATATAGGCTATTTTAAATTAAAATTTCAAATGACATATCTTTTTTTTCATATTTTTTATTGGTGCATTGTATTTATACATCATAATGGGGTAAAAAGACTTGTGTAGACTTAAATGCACACATCACCCATCCAGCCCCCCCACCCCCAGTCCCCACCTCACTCCCTCCCCATCCCTCCCTCCCATGCTTGGCTTAGTGGTTGACTTCGATATGAATAAGTACATCATGCGCTTGAAAGAGTTTTCCTCTCCCCTCCTCACATCCCCACAGTTTGGTTGTCTTATTTGCTCCTCTATAGGATCTCTTTTTTCACCTGGAGTTCCTCCTATGACCCCATTCACCCTGGCTTTCACATATTAGGGAAAGCATCCGATTCCTTACTTTTTGTGACTGACTAATCTCGCTTGGCATAATGTCCTCAAGATCCATCCATTTCCCTGAAAATACTGCAATTGTGCTTTTTTTTATGGCTGAGTAAAATTCCATTGTGTGCATATCCCACAGTTTTGTAATCCTTTCATCTGCTGATGGACATCTTGGCTGGTTCCATAGTTTGGCAATGGTGAATTGTGCAGCTATGAACATAGATACACATGCGCTAGTTTGGTAGTTTGGTTTCCTTTCTTTTGGGTAGATACCCAGAAGTGGTATTGCTGGATTGAATGGTAAATTTGTTCCCATTTTTCTGAGTGGTTGCACATGTCTTCTAATACCCTTTAAATCATATCTGGATTTTAAAATTATGGTTATTCAAAGGATTTATTTTCTGGTGTCTTGTAAATATTAACATCTATGATTCAAATGTTATATCATTTTTCGAAGTCTACTCAATAAAGTTCAATCCATAGCAATTTGACACTCACCATCTTTTGTTAGAGATAAAAGTGGAGATGAAATTGACCATTTATATTATGTGTGTTCAGATATGTAACAATGAATCTCACTATTATGTATAACCATAATGTACCAGTGAAACAATATTAAAATTATTAAAAAGAAAGACAAAACATTCTCCTTTAAGTAGGAGAAAATTTACATTAGTTTTTCTTTTGATGCCTGTGTTATCTCATTTTATTTTCCACAAGAACTTTTATCCTAATGCCATATTTTATTTATCAACCTATCAGACTTCTCTATGAAAAATACACATACAAATATTGAAATTAAGCTTCATTATAAGGATTTCTAATTAAAAATAACAATTTCTCTAATTTTCTGTGACTCTAGGGCTAGGTATTAAAATTTTGCTTGGGCTGAATTATCTTTGTAAGTTTTACTAGTACATAGTTAATCAAAACATCACAAATACATTGCCAATAATTACTGTTAGAGATAAAAATTATTGGAAATATACCTGATATGGAATTAATAAGTCCCATGAGTTCATACAGATAAGAATGTATATTACTAGTGGGTATCATGAAGGTTTGGTATCAATTTGTTCTTTGTTTCCACTACAGATGGGAGCACAGAAAACATCTTTTCACATAATTAAGGTGTAAACAGTAGTAATTTAATTGTGGTGGTTTTACAGAATACTTTAAACTGTATCTGAGAGTTTTTTTTTGGGGGGGTAAATACAATATACAGCTATCAAAATGATCATCACTGACAACGTGATGAGGCTCTCCTCTCCTCCACTTTTGTTAAGAGATGAAAGTAGAACACCTGGCAGATGAATTTGTTAATGATCATGAGAGTGTTTTATTGGGAGGGTGGATACATCACGAGCCCTGAGTGTGTCTCTGGTCATCGAAGCCAAGACTATAAGGCTCTCACCTCTTCTTCCCACGGCCATTTCTCAGAGCAGTGAGCAAATTGGGATGAGGTTGTACCTCTCACAGAAGGTATAATGGTTTGGAAACAGAGTGTCTCCTCGGCTTGAACTGAACCTCCAAATCTCCAAGGAAACCATGAGCTAATACATCTTTCTTCCTCTAAGTTGTGTGATCGGTTCTTTGGATACAGCAGTGAGAATTCTGACTAAGACAGAAGGCTAGTTTTGCTTGCTATAAAAGTGGTGAATCCCTCAGGTTCAGTGTGATACAGGCCCACGGTGTGCAAAGATAGCATCC
The DNA here is from genome assembly GCF_963383645.1 of Muscardinus avellanarius. Classification (NCBI taxonomy): domain Eukaryota; kingdom Metazoa; phylum Chordata; class Mammalia; order Rodentia; family Gliridae; genus Muscardinus; species Muscardinus avellanarius. The sequence goes on along the minus strand of NC_137794.1, from coordinate 10,155,698 downwards.
ATTTAATTCCACCTATGAAAAACTGACACAAGCCACATCCTGCTTGCTCTTCTAACTGTGCTGTTAAGAAAAAGGTGATGGTCTTTGACTCAGGAGATTCATATCTTATGCCAGCATACAAGGAACAGTTTCAAACCAGTTTATTTGATAGTAAGTAGGATAAAAATTCCAAATTCTTAATATGCCCTGAGATATTTATGTTTATAATTTCTCAAATATCACAAGGACTCCAAATGATGATTAATGGTAGCAGTTAATCTTTCAGATGAAGGAATTTTATTTACTGTAATAAACTCAAAATGTTTAGAAAAATATAAATTTTGTTAGCTTAGTGTATATTTTGTCTATATGATATTTTTGGAAAACACTACAAAATCTTATCTTGCTATATATATATATATATTACAAAATCTTATCTTGTTATATATATATATATATATATATATATATATATATATTCATCAAAAACTTAGAGCCACAGATTTAGTTTATATCATTTTGGGGAATATCTGCCATCATATTCTGATTGGCACAGTCAGTCCTTAGTGGCCAAACCAATCAGCTAAAATAATCTTACTGAATGCCATTTTTCTGTTTTGTTTTTTAAATTCAAGTAAGTGTGGGAATATGCCCTTTGGGGAAATCCACGAGGAGACCAACAAATGATATGAATTCCCTCATATATCTCCTTAAACACGTGGAATTTAGTTCTCCTAATTTCATAACATTTGCTATCATAACATTCAGTATTCTGTTCAAATTATGACTCAACTTTTTGTCAAATAAAACTTTTTTACGAATAACGTAAAATTTTATGAAGATTTAAAGCATGGACCTGAGAAATGAAGACCCTGTCCCACCCTCATGCCTGGGCATTGAACACTAGGCTCATACATAGATGGTTTTTTCACCCTTTCCAAAGAAATGGACATAAATAGAAGTAGAAACATTTGAAAATCACTCCCACCAATTATATATCTAGAGATTCCTTTGTATACCATAATTTTAAACAGTAATTCTAGTTCTTTTTCTATAACATGGCCATGAATTACTAATGGGGGGCGGTGGCTGAAACTATCCCTGAATCCATTACTCTGTCATGAATTCTCTAGATTTAAATATACTTACATATAAAATGATGAAATAAATTCTCTTAATAAATAAATTACAAGCTTTTATACTCTTCTCTGAGAGCCCAAAAGCAAACAAACAGATAAAAACTGGGAGGAGGGTCCAGGCATTTGCCTTGTATATTTTTTAATTACACTTGGATTGGATTCTACTATTCTTTTTCTTTTTCTTTTTCTTTTTTTTTTTTTGTGGTACTGGAGATTAAACCTAGGAGCATTCTACCTCTGATCTACACCCCTAGTCCTATTTTATTTTCATTCTGAAACAGGTCTCACTAGGTTGATGGGAGTCTCACTACTTCCGGAGGCTGTCCTTGAACCTGCCATTTTCCTGTCTCAACCTCCTAAGTACTGGGATTACAGGCATGCACACCACGCCTGGCTTTGGAGTCCACTATTCTGAACTATACTCTTTCTTGAATAATCAAGTGATAGTTTCATCCATCATTAATTTCGTCTAGGAATCTTCTCATACAAATGCAAACAGGCCATGTTTCTCTCCATGTATGTACCTTTTGAATACTGAAGGGGGGTAAAATGGACTAAAATGGAATCTAGAATGGTGTGGACTTGTGTCTTTTTTTTTATTGCATTGGAAGTAGAATGGCATCCATTGATTAGTCAGCAGCACCCAGAGGTCAGCGGGACCTGGCAGAGGCCGTTGGCAGCTGGTGTGTGACTATATAAAACCTTCCTGGGGAGTCTTGGAAATTTTGATGTATTAAGGAGGCCTTGCTGGAAGCTAAAGTTCTGCTGAGCACGTGGATAAGAGCAAGTGCTGGTGACATTTGGGCTAATGACACCACGTCTGCTGCCGCATTCCAGTGTATGTGGGGGCCCTGGCAGAACTCAGGTTACATATGAAAGGCCTTAGTTCTCTGGAGCGACAACTGGTGAAACCCTCTCCTCTTTCCTATCAGCTGCCTTTTGAGCTGCCACCCCCACTACCCGCCTCCTTTCACAACGGGCTGGGGCTGGAGGCTACAATTTTTGCAATGATTCTGAGTGAAGCAAGTCTTTTTCTCCTCAGTGTTTACCCCAAAGCAAAACAGGGTCTCCTCATCCTCTGATGGACAAATTGAGACAGATCATCCATCCTCCCGGGAATCACGCAAAGGAGAAGGGGAGGGTGATTCTCACAATGGCGGCAGAGTTGTGGTGAGTGCATACTGCCTGGCCTGGCTCCATCCACAGAAAGCTCCCTCCCACCTGCTTCCCCAGCTCAGCTGTGCCCGCCAAGACCCGGACTGGCAAGTTGCCTCGTTAATGTTTAAAACAAAAACCTGTTGAACAGAAGGAACTTCCCCCAAAGCACAAAGGCCTTTATGCTGAAACCCCCTCCTACATTTTTTTTTGAGGGGCAGAGAACCCTAGATATGGTATCTCTGATATCTCCCTTCTGCAAAAAGATGGCACTTTGGCTTCTCAGGAAAGGATTTATGTCAAGAAAGGGAACGTTCTAAGAAAGATCTTAGAGGCGTCTTTTCTAGAAGGTTTCAGAGCCCAAGAAGGCACTGAGAGGTGAGTGGGCCTCGGATACCAGCCTGGGTCTTGAGCCCTTGGATACAAGCCAGTTTCAAGGGGGCTGTTGGTGGGTCCAGAGGCAGCTGCTCCTCAGGGGAGGACAAGGCAGGAGTGGCTTCTGTGAAGGCCCATTCTGCTGGCACTTCTGTGAGAAGGCAATCATTAACCTGTCCTCACCACACGGGAAGATGCTTTGGAATTTAGATTAAATGTGGTTAATGTGGGAAACAGGACCAAAGAGCAAGGCAAATGTTTGACATTCAGCCTGTGCTCTGCAGGCGGGGAAGCCGCAGAGGACTCAACTGAATAAACTATTTTATTTAGAGCAGTTCGATAAGAATGAAGGAACATGGCTTTCTTTCCTTAGCAGACACTATTTCAAAATAAAAGGAGCTGGGCATGGTAGCCAGGAGACGGTGGTGCGTGCCTAGAATCCCAGTACTTGGGAGGCAGAGATGGGAGGATTGCAGGCTCAAGGCCAGCATGTGGTAACTTAGCAAAATAAAAAATGAAATATGGCTGGGGGTATAGCTCAAAGGGAGAATACTCTGGGACTCATTCCTCAGTTCCCCAGGAAGAACAAGAAGGAGGAGGAGAAGGAGGAGGAGGAGGAGGAGGAGGAGGAGGAGGAGGAGGAGGAGGAGGAGGAATAGAGAAAAAGGAGACATAAAGCTTTATCTTTTATTAAAAAAAATTATTTTTGGTACTGGGGATTGAAACCAGGGCCATTCTACCTCTGAGCTCGACCCCCAGTCCTATTTCATATTTTATTTGGAAACAAGGTTTCACTAAGTTGCTGAGACTGGCCTCAAACCTTTGATCCTCCTGTCTCAGCCTCCTAAGTACTGGGATTACAGCAAGGTCTATACGTCATGGGGCATCATGAAAGCCCAGGACCGAGAGCAGGAGAGTCCTTCTGCCCCCCTGCTCATCCGCGCAGGAGAGTCCTTCTGCCCCCCTGCTCATCCGCGCAGCACTGCATGCTGACTGCGCTAGGCACTGTTGCTAGGAGCTAAGGATGCAGTGGTAACACAAAGACGAGATGCCTTACGTCCTGGAGCTACACAGTCAGAGAGCTTGGATGGCTCACCTATGTCAGTAGTCAAAGCCTGTAGCAACCTGTGAATCCTTTTGAAAGAACCTTTAAATAAAAGGCCGGGAGCCGGGCGTGGTGGCGCACACTTGTAATCCCCGCTTGGGAGGTGGAGACAGGAGGATCACGCAGGTTCGAAGCAAGCCTCGCTGGTTTAAGAGACCCTGTTTCCAAATAAAAATATAAAATAGGTCTGGGAGTGTAGCCTGGAGGTAGAGGGTTTCCAGGAACCCCAGTACCACCAATAAAATAAATAAATAAATAAATAAATAAATAAAAATGGATGCTAAATTAGCATGATGTAATCAAGATTATCGTTAACTCCTGGGAAGAATTAAACTGACCTCAGGATTAGAATTAAGAAGGATACATTAAAAAGTTTTCTAAGCAAATATGGGAAAAAGTCACAGTACATATTTTTTTAAAGCTCAGGTTTGGTGTCTCAACCGCTGAGCTGAACTACAAAGATTAGCTCAAAAGACAAACTTCAGATTAGAAGAAAACATTTGCATGATATATATTAGCAAAGAGTAATGGACCCAGGATGCATTATATATAAAGAGTTCCTACAAGCGAATAAATGAAGTTACTTTTTTATTTTAAAATTTAATTTAAATTTTTGAGGTACTGGGAATTGAACCTAGGGACATTCTACCTCCGAGCTACACCCCCAGCCTTATTTTCCCATTCTTTATTTTGAAACAGGGTCTCACTAAGTTGCAGAGGGCTCACTGAGGCTGGCAACAAACTTGTTATCCTCCTATCTCAGCCTCCAAAGTACTGGCTACAGCTGGCTAAAGTGAAATTATAATATACAAACAGGCTAAGGGTATTGTATCCATCCGGTCCCAGCAGGAAGCAATGGCTTCTTCAAAGGATTTCAGAGAAGACCCATTTGGATAAGGGGCCGCTGACAAGAGTTGTGTCCAGGACTGAGATTATGAATAAATCACAAAGCTGGTAGTGAAAGCAGAAAGCCATTTTCATCTGTGGGTCTGGAGACATGAGGAGAAGGGACGGTTTGTTGGAGACCAGAGAGGGCTTGTGTTCGGGATGTGGGGACTTCCTTCTGAATCTGAGCCTATGAGGTGCAGTCCCGAAAAGTCAGCCTCCACGGCCCACAGCAGGGTATAGCAGGATGAAGAATGGGTCTGTGGTGGAGGAGAGAAACGGACCAGCAGTGCAGCCATAAGTAGGGATTATAACCCAGTTTAAAGAGAGACACCTAAGAAATGATTTATGAAAAACTCTTCAGCCTCACTTGTAAGTAGTAAGATGCAATTTTAAAGATAAGAGGCTGCCGGGCGTGGTGGCGCACGCTTGCAATCCCAGCTCTTGGGAGGCTGAGACAGGAGGATCGCGCAGGTTCAAAGCCAGCCTCAGCTACTTAGTGAGGCTCTCAGCAACTTATTGAGACCCTGTTTCCAAATAAAATAGAAAATGGGTCTGGGAGTGTAGCTCGGAGGTAGAAAGCCCCTGGGTTCCACCCCTAGTACCAAAACAAAAACAAAAACAAAAAATAATAATAAAGATTAGAGGCTGTTTTCTTACATGAGCACAACAGAAATGAACATAAGTAAACTACTTAGCACTGCCGAAAACGAGAAGTGGAAACTCTCAGGCATGCTCCACAGCGTCTGGAGAACGAGTTGCCCTCAGCTTTCTGTTTGTAAAGCACTCTTTGCTCTGGTGATCGGTGTCTAGAAGCAACTTACTCCACCGAGCGGAGTTGAATGCGGGGAACTGACTGTTGGTTTCAGAAGGAGAAACCCACCTGGAGGTTACGGTCTATGAGGGAAGAGGGGCTTTTCTTACCCATCGCTTCTAACCTGTGTCCCAGAGATGGAGGTCAGACCATAGAATATGGAGAACCAACTCTGTGCCAAGGTCTCCATTGGGCAGTGAGGACAGAGAGTGATCTTGGCCCTCCTCACTGGGGGACTATACACGTGTGGTAAGACGGTTATAGAAACAGAAAACTTGAATGTAAAGTGGTAAAAGGGGGAATTAAGGCCATAGTCAGAATAATTGGGTAGCAAAGAGAAGGGGAGAGTTTTAAATAGCTTGCGAGATGCCCTTAGAGAAGTTAGTATGTAAGATGGGTATTGAGAGGTAAGAAGAGTCAGTGGAAGAAACTGAACCAGCAAAGGCCCCAAGAGAAAACAGAATGGCATTCTGGGGAGAAACAGAGCCACCCGAGGAGAGATGACCCGTACTGCTGAGATGGAGTAATGGAGACATTTTATCTCCTCCTGCCTGAAACAACCAGAAAGCTCAGACAAAAGGTACAAAACAAGCTTTGAAGAGAGTGGACACTCACAAATGTGTAGTGGTCCCTGAGAGTTGAAAACAAATGAGGGAAATTCTGAGAGTCCCCAGATTACAGCCTGGAGACGGTGTCCAGGTGCTGGAGAGGGAGGCAAGGGGAGCCCAGCTGACTCAGAGTAGACAGAGCAGAGTCCTGGAGACCAAGGTGCTTCTATCATTGCAAATGACCAATCGCTGCCGAGAGAAATGAAGGACGATTGAAGAATGGAGAGATATACTCATGGGTAGAAAGGCTCAGGATTGTTAAAAATTATATAGATTGTAGCCGGGCGTGGTGGTGCACGCTTGTAATCCCCGTATTTGGGAGGTGGAGATGGGAGGACTGCACAGGTTTGAAGCCAGTCTCACTGGTTTAAGAGACCCAGTTTCCAAATAAAAATATAAAAAATAGGTCTGGGAGTGTAGCCTCGAGGTAGAAGGGTTTCCAGGAACCCTAGCACCACCAAAAAAAGACTAAAAAATAGGAAAAAAAATAAAAAGAAAAGGGAACTCTAATACATTGTTGGTGGGATTGAAAATTAGTGCAACCACTTTGGAAAACAGTATGGAGGATCCTCAGAAGAATGGGAACAAATATACCATATGATCCAGCAATACCACTTCTGGGTATCTACCCAAAAGAAAGGAAACCAAACTATCAAACTAATGCATGTGTATCTATGTCCGTACTGCACAATTCACCATAGCCAAACCATGGAACCAGCCAAGATGTCCATCAACAGAAGAATGGATTACAAAACTGTGGGACATGTATACAATGGGATTTTACTCAGCCATAAAACCCACAATTACTTCATTTGCGGGAAAATGGATGGAACTGGAGAACATTATGCTGAGATCAGTCAAAAAAAGTAAAAAACGGTTGCTTTCTGTAATACTTGGAAGCTAGGGAGAAAAAGGGTCATAGGAGGAACCCTAGATGAAGGAGAGACCACAGATGAGCAAATACGGTGAGCTAACTGAGGGGATGATGGGAGGGGGAAGAGGGAGATTCCCTCATGTACATGATGAGCATTCACAAACATATTGAAGTCAATCACTAAGGCAAACATGAGGAGGAGGGAGGGGAGCGGAATGGGATAGAAATTGGGGAAGGGCTCAATGAGTGATGTGTGCATGTGTGCCTCCACCATCTTGTGCTCCATTAAGATGTATGACTACAATGCACCAATATAAAATTAAGGGGGGGAAAAGAATGCGGGGAACCCTCAGCACCGAGGTAGAGGGAATAAATGACATTGATCAAGGAGAATATAAAAAGCTCGTAGAGAAGACACCCTGGGAGTGTCAGGGTTTACGGGACATGAGTAGGAGGCAGAGCCCTCAGTGATATAGAAAGCATGAGTTTGGGCATGGAGGTGTTAAGGGAATAGGGGCTTGCAGAAGCAAATGATCAGACCCTCTTTTCATTAGTGTGGATACTAATCAGTGCTTTTATTAGTTTCTATTGCCGAGTAAGAATTGACCACAAACTCGCAGGCTTGAACAGTGCACACATATCGTCTCACGCTTTGCTACCTCACTAACCCAGCGCAGTGTGACTGGCCCTGCTGGGGCTGCAGTCCACGTCACCCGGGCTGTGTTCTCATCTGCACACATAAGTGGGGATGAATCTGCTTCCGGTTCACACAGATTTTTGCAAACTGCAGTTGCAGGATTGCAAGTCCTGGCTTCGTGCTGACCACTGGTTGGAGGCCTCCCTCCTGTCTTAGGGGCCACCCACAATTCTGTTCCAGATGGCCCTCAACATGGGTGTCTTACAGCATAGTAGTTTGTTTCTTCAAGGTCAGCGGGAAGAACTCAGGCCTGTCTGCTAAGGCTGATGCTTATGGAATGCAGCGTGACCAAGAGACTGACGCTGCCCCATAACCTTAGCCATAGTCTGGCAGCTTAAGCCAAGACCCTGGATCTGCATGTGTTCAGGGAAGGTACATGGTGCAGTGAGGTCACATCAGGGAGTGCCAGCGTAGGACCGAGATGTAGAGATTTCCCAGGCTTGAGGAAGATCATTAGGAGACACAGGCATTGGGGCTTGAGCAAGGGTAGTGGAGAAGGTGAGAGGTGCCTGGGTTTGAGAGACAGGAAGAGGTCTTTGCTATTGTTGGGGCTTGGTTGGGAGAGACACGTGTAGGCAGGTATCCATTTGGCAGCGGTGTAATGAGATTATGGGTCCAGTTGGAGCATGTCGTGTTGACCTCTGATTATGATAAATGGCCCCGATGGTGGGGATGAGTACTGAGTGAAGACTGCAGCATCAGCAACGTCTTTGCTTTACCGTGAAGCAAGGCAGTCAGCTGGTCCTCTCTGCTAGCCCCATAAATCTGTAATCATGGAATAAGCAAGTGTGAGGGACACTATCTTATGCTACTGAGTGGTATATTTTATCTTTCTAGCATATTTTGGACGATGTTCACAGAGAGCCAGAGTTGACACTCTGTTCTCCATTAATCTGACAATTCTGAGACCCATTAATCTTCCCCTCCCCCAGAGCACCTGCTTTCCCTGTGATGGGGTGGCGGGTAGCACACCTCCCGAGCCCTGGCACACTTCGGAGGGGACACGGGGCAGAGCTGATGGCTGAAACCAAAGAAGCCCCAAACCTGTTGTCAGGGCAGCTGCAGGAACCATAAATCGCTGGTCTAAGCAGACCCGGCGGCTGGCGAGTGAAACAGGAGCAGCCGCAGAGGGTTTGCTTCCCTTTGGCTTCTTTGCCCAGCTCAGAGAGGCACGATTCCAGGTTCTTTTTTGGAGACAGAAAATCCATCGCTGTATTTTTTTTTTTTTTGGATTTTCTTATCAGGGTGGGCAGCTTCACCACCCTGGTGGGTGGCATTACCACTGGGCTCACTTCCATTTCCAAGAGAATGCTGAAGAACCTCTCCTTGCAAGGCTGTTCCTGGGCTTTCTGTCATGTTGATCTTTATGGCATCCTAAATGTTTCTTTGAAGACGAGGGAAAGACAGTCCTGTGAACTTATTTTCTTTCTCTGCAAATAATAAGTAAAAACTTTTAGCCGGGTGTGGTGGTGCACACTTATAATCCCAGCACTTGGGAGGCTGAGACAGGAAGATCTCGATTCGAGGACATCCTCAGCTACTTAGTGAGGCCCTTTGAAACTAAGTGAGATCCTGTTTTAAAATTTAAAAAATAAAGGCCGGGCGTGGTGGCGCACACTTGTAATCCCTGTGCTTGGGAGGAGGACACAGGAGAATCGCGCTGGTTCGGAGCCAGCCGCACTGGCTTAAGAGACCCTGTTTCCAAATAAAAAAATATAAAATAGGTCTGGGAGTGTAGCCCGGAGGTAGAAGAGCTTCCAGAACCCCAGCACCACCAAAAAATAAAAAATAAAAAAAATAAAAATAGGGTTAGGGGTATAGTGCGGAGGTAGAATGGCCCTGGGTTCCATCACCAGTACAGGAAAAAAAAAAGTTTAAACTTTTGCCAATCAAGTGGGGGTCCCATGCCAATTTCTAAAAAATAACCATACTCTATATTGGTGTTTCTGTATGAGTTTTACAGGCATGTGTTGAGAAGGGGTGAATGAATAATAAATTCAAATTTCAACAAGGGCTTTCTTTAATTGGTGTTCCTGAAGAGTTTTAAACAAAGCAGTCATACTGAAGCTCATGCTGGTCATTAGAACCATGAGGAGGGCAACAATCCTACATTTTATGTAACCCTCCCTCCCTTCCTTCCTTCCTTCCTTCCTTCATTCCTTCCTTCCTTCCTTCCTTCTTCCATCCAATAAACCTTTATTGAAAAGCTCCTATATGCCTACTATTATAGTAGGTGCTGTAGATATTAAAATGAGTTAGTAGCATTTTTGTCCTCCCTATTGAGATATCCTTCACAGTCAGAAGCAGGCTTGTTTTGTAGACCACCCCCCACTAACCAGCTGATGTCATTGGTGCCATAGCTGACCTACTCTCTTGGTGGCCTGCATCTGGAGTTTTTTCTTAGCTATGCTATTGGATTTGAATAAACTCATTCATACTCTAGCATTCAGTCTTCTGGTGACTAAGGACCATCTTTTACCCCCCAAATTGGCCACATCTGGAGGCACAATCTCTGATTCTGAAAGGTAGGAAAGTTCAAGTGGAAGGCAGCTTTGGGAACTTGGAATTAATTAGTACAAAGCCTGATGATGCCCCTCAATGAGAACCAATCTCCCTCTCTTACATCTTTTCCATTGTTATATAAGAACTCTTCAAGATGGCCATTAACAAAACAACAACACACCTGCCACAGCAAACTTCTCAACCAGGTTGTCCATTGTGTCTGCATTTGCTTTTCTGATGCTCTCCTCCCTAACATATGGACTTCTGTTCTCCCTGCAGTGGTCACCAGTGTCTTGTCACATTGCCAAGGCCAGTGATGATTTTTCTAGTCCTATTATGGCATCTCAGCAGCTTTGAAATCACTGTTGTATCTTCTCAGTTACTCTTCCTTGACTCTTCTCTTTTGTGTGGCCCTAAAAGCTGGATTGTCCTGGTGACCCCAAACTGGGCTCTAGTAATGATCTCTCCCTAGGGCCAAAGATATATATATATTTTATGTACTTTTACTCAGTACTCATACCCAGATGATTTTACATCACTCAGTCTCCATAGATCGGTGATTTCAGATTACTGAAGTGCTCACACCCAGGTGACTTCAGATTGATCAGCACCCATACACAGGTGATTTCAGATTACGTCATACCCATACCCGGGTGACGTGAGGTCAATTAGTCTCCATCTCCAGGTGACTTCAGATTTTCTTCTGCCCAGCCTTTCTCCTCCTGTGTTCAACTTCCCACTTGACTCATCTGGAAGTTTAAGACATCTCAAATTTAACATTCTTCATTCTCCCTTCCCCTTTATGTTCTCTCATTCTCTACCTCTCAGAAAACCACCCACCGTCTCTTTTCTTCTTGCCTGCTCACTAAGTGCAGAACATGAAGACAGGATCCTTCCTCTGGGTCTTAGCACTTCCTCATCTTATGCTGGGAAACTTCTCACTGAGATATCTATACGCTTGCTTCTAGATCTTCCTGTGTTTTTACCAAGAGCGTCCCTTGCTTCCCTATTACAGATTTTAGTCATTTAGACACCTCTCCCTTCTTTCCCTTGATTTTTGTCTTTGGAACATAACAGTTACCGCCTAAACTGTTACCTATTTTGCTTACTTTCCTCAATTTTTCCTCTTCTACCACTAGATTTCAAGTTCTCTGAGAGCAGGGTTTTTATGTATCATTCATTGCTGAATTTTAGGGATTAAGCAGTGCTTGGCACACAGCAGTTCTCAGTAAACATTTTTTGAGTGAATAAAAGATTAGGAGGAGCTTGAGCGGCCTTCATTATAAAATCTGGGTTTTATTAGAAAATCTATAAATGATTTTAAGGAGAAAAGAATCATTAGATTTCCACCGAACAGAGATCAATTTAGGTACTTGGGACAAATGGGTTGGGAGAGTAAATGGAGACTCAAGTGACAACTTAGGGGGTGGCACCTGCTTGCCTATGGGGATGGCAGTAAGGATGGTGAATCTGAAATAGTTAAAAGGCTGAATCTGCAGGGTTTGGTGATCATTAGAAGAGGGGAACTAGGCTGTGTCAAGAAGGAACCTATGGTTTCCAGCGTGAGTACCTGTGTGGATGGGTGTTCTATTCCTGGAGACAGAAAAGACTGGAGGAGGAAGAGATTTGGGGCAGAAGATCAAGGGCTTAAAGTCTTTAGATCTGCTGGGTTTCAGTGCCTGAGAGATGCTTGAGTGGAAATACTGTGTTGGCAGTTGGGTATTCAGGTCAGGAGCTCAGATGGTTTGAGTCATCGGCACACAGATAGCTCATGAAGCCATGGAAGTGGATGATAAACAAAACTCAGTATCATGTTGCACCTATGAGACCAAAACTGGCCAAATATTTTTATAGTTCCGATGGCTATTTCTCTCTGGGAAGATTCATTTGCTATCTTGAGGGTCATGGGACTACTCAGTCTCTACCAGAAACCTTAAAGGCCAATCTCTTCTTCCTCCTGAATCCTATCTGTGTCTTTTTCATGATGATTTCTCAGACTTCCCCACCTGCAGGTTCCATATATACAGAACTGTGGATAGAAAATATTTTTTAAAAGTTGTGTTTGTACCAAATACATACAGACATTTTTGTTGTCATTATTCCCTAAGTGATTCAGTATAACAACTCTTACATAGTGTTTGAAATGTACTGGGTGTTATAAATAATCTAGAGACAATGTAAAGTATATGGGAGGATGTACATAGGTTACATGCAAATACGGTATCATTTTATAATAGGGACTTGAGCATCCATGAGCTGTGGTACTCTCAGAGAGTCCTAGGACCAATGCCCCAAGCATACTGAAGGACACACTCAGTTCTGTTTTCAGCCTCCCTTCTGTGTTACCCCAGAGTCTGCCCCACCCTCCAACTGGCTGTGAGAAAGTGCTGTTGAGATACTGACAATACTTCGCTGTGACTCAGGGTTCCCTAGAAGTGGGGGGTCAGATAGCTCAAGGAATAACGAGGGCAAGACTGATGGAAGAATGTCCAATTGAAAATGAGACCTTGCATAGGTCTATGAACATTCTGATCTTTGTTTTATTCTGAATCAGTTGTAGAAAAGCACGTATTTACTTTTCAGTTTTTCTACTTAAAATACATTAATTAATTAATTAATTAATTAGTTTATATTGGGGATTGAACCCAAGGGCATTCTACCTCTGACCTATACTCCCAGACTTATTTAGTTTTGTTTTTTTTTTAACCAGGGTCTTCCTAAGTTAATGAGAGTCTCATTACTTATTGAGGCTGTCTTCAAACCTGCGATCCTCCTGTCTCAGCCTCCCCAAGTACTGGGATTACAGGTGTGCGCCACCATGCCTGACACAAATATCTTTAAAATTAATTACATAACTAAAGTCAGAATACTATAGAGAAACATGCATACCCATGTTTGCAGCAGCCTAATTCACAATAACCAAATTATAGAACCACCCCAGTTGTTCATCAACAGAGAAATATATTAAGAAAACATGGCAGAAACACAGTAGAATTTTTCTTAGCCGTAGAGAAGAACAAAATTGTGTCCTTGGAGAAAAATGGAGGGAACTTGGAGAATATTATATGCTCAGAAAGTCTAGTGTGATATGTTTTCTCTCATTAGTGGAAGCTAGAGAGAAAAATAGGAAGCATAAAGGACTTTAGTGCAAAGAAAGATTTGTAAATAGATCTTGAAAGGGGTTGGCGATGAGAGTAGGGAGTGGACATAGGAGGGCCAGAGAAGTCTGATAATACCATGGCAATATGTGAACGTATCACCAATTTCACTGACTTATCCAGGAAGAGTGGAGGGGGAGTGGGGTGGGATATAAAGCAAAAAAAAAAAAAAAGAGCTGTGTGATGTATGTTTTATCTAACACATTGAACCTCACTAGGATGCATGATTGCAATGTACCAATAAAATAAAACACAATAAAAATTAAGTGTTTACAATAAAAAGCTCAGTGTTGAAGGATATACATGAAAAAAAAATCCAATTCCATATTCTTCTCCCTTCCACTTTCCCCCTTTTAAAAAGTTAAGTTCATTACATTTTATTCTAAATGGAAACTTGGCACGATTCGCTCTGGTCTCGCTCAGGATTTCCGAGGAGCAGCTGTTTGCCATGAATGACCCTCTCACTTATGCCAGGGTGTTCCACGTGGCGGCTGCAGGCAGCCTCTGGCTCCAGAGCACCTAGCAGTGCAGTCAGATCTTCTAATTCTTGGGCAGAAGATGGCATGCTCTGAGGACAGCTGCCTCCCTTCAGAAGGCGAGGGAGCAGGTGGGGCCAAGGCGCGGTGCCATCAAATCCCTTGCAAAATTTCCCCTTCCTCATCAGACTGCCAATGGGGCCGAATACCACAGGGAGATTTTTTCCACTGAGAACAACTGTTCCTGGGATAGGGAGCTGGGAATCATGTTTCAGGAATCTCCTGTTGCCCTTGGGAAGCTCTGGAGATGGCTGTCAAGTGTGTGCAGGGGATTAGGAGGCTCTAAAGAGAGGTGATGAGTCAGGAGGCGGGGAGGCAGGGGGACTTCTGGAGGGTGACTGGTGGGGGGGTCAGGCCCTTCCAGCGCTCACTTCAACGTTTTATGGAAGTGGATTATCAGAAATTTAACAACTTGCACTTTTAAAAAAATGTTTCATTTAATTATTTTTCTTGTCTTTTCATTTCAGTTGAGTTTCCAATCCAACTTGAAACATAACATTATAAGATATAATTTAAATTGACTGATTTATTAAAATCAATCAAACTCATATTATTTCCATCATTTGGCTCTGGAGCATATTATTACTACTTAATCCCCAGCACTCTCCCTCTCTCTCTTTTTTAATCACATGTAATGTTATGGACGAAAACGTGCTCTTAGTAAAATTTCCAAATAACACAAAACATTTGCATTTGAGGGTACTTTTTTTGTGGTGCTGAGGGTTGAACCCAGGGACATTCTACCCCCAAGCTACACCCCATCCTGATTTTTTATTCTTATTTTTGAAACAGGGTCTCACTAGGTCAGGGAGGGCCTCACTAAGTAGCTGAGGCTGGCCGCGAACCCAGGTCCTTTTGTCTCAGCCTCCAAAGTACTGGGATTACAGGCATGCACTACCATGCCTAGCTTTGAGGGCACGTTATAATGCAGAGAGTGCATTTGCAAGCCAGGCATGGTGGCTCATAACTGTAATCCCAGCACTTGGGAGGCAGAGACAGGAGGATAGAAAGGTTCAAGGCCAGCCTTAGCAGTTTAGAAAGACCCTACTTTACAGTTTAGAAAGATACTACTACTACTAATAGTAATAATAATAAAATAGGGCTGGGGGTGTAGCCCTGGGTTCAATTCCCCCACAAGCACAAATCAAAACTAAAAGTGCATTCACAATTAGTCTCTCATCTACTATTCAAAAGAAACAGATCAGCTGCTCACTTGTCTGACAGCAGGAAAAAAAAAAAAATGGAAAGACAAAGAGATTGGGGGAAATGCAGGGGTCGAATTAGGATCTTCCAGCCTTTCCCAAGAGCCCCTCGTCTTACAGCAGGGGAGTCAGTCCCGGAGATGGTCCCATCCGCAGTGAGTCAGAGCAAAAGGAGGTCGGGCGCTGGAGGGCGTCCTCAGCTTTTGCTGTACACCTGTGCCTCTTGTGAAAGACCCAGGGAAACAGCCCTTGCTGGCAGACTTTGCCAGAGCAAAATGGGACAACGGAGGTGAAGGAAGCGGGAGGAAGAGGCTGCTCCGAGGTGGGTGTCAGAACGCAAATCTGGTCTAGCTCCTAATTTAGCTCAATGACCTTAAATCGCCACCTACGAGGCTCTGTGCGGCTCCAGCCCCAACCTTGAGTTAAAGTCACCTTATTTGAATCAGGTGACTCATTAAAATCACACACCTGGGAACCAGGAGGAAGAGAGGGGTGTGGTGATGGAGCATCAGTCTGGTGACCAAGGAGATGCACAGGGATTCAAAGTTGAATCCTGCACAAATAACAAAGCCTGGGGAACGAGACCCATACCCCTTTGCTCTCTCGTGTCCACAGCACGGTCCATTGCTGTCAAAGGTCTTTGTCTTTAATTAATCCAGGACTCGGGACTTATGTCATTGGGGACTTTGGAGGTAATGAGAGAGGAGCTCAGAGAATGATTCGTCTGTGGCTTGTATGGTTAAAGGGTCCACCTCCACCTGGAATCTGTTCTCTAGGGTTTGGCTGAGTACAAGATGAGGGGCTTTGATTCTGTCACATTTTGATCCCTGTCCTGATATATAAATTACTAGAATTAGTTTGGATCTCAATTAAGGATTTGTTTCTTAATTTTTTGTGTGTGCTTTTTTGGGGGATGGAACCCAGGGACATTCTACCTCCGAGCTACACACCTGCCCTATTTTTTATTGTTTATTTTGAAACAGGGTCTCGCTGAGTTGCGCAGGGCCTCACTAAGTAGCTGAGGCTGTCCATGAACCACGATCCTCCTGCCTCAGCCTCCCAAATGCTGGGATTACAAGTGTGCGCCACCACACCTGGATTGTGTGTGCTTTTAAAGGAGGTAAGAGAAGAGAAAGGTTGAAATATTGAAGGGGCAACCCAGGAGGCAAGTAGCCTGCTGTTTTATGGGTAATTGCACCAATGTCTTTAAATAGGAACACATACTTTTTAAAAAGTTAAGTTAAATTTTTTTTTTTTTTTTGGTCCTGGGGATTGAACCCAGAGGCACCATGTCTCTGAGCTGCATCTGCAGTCCTTTTTATTTTTTAATTAAGAAATAAGATCTTGACAATTTACTGCATACTGGCATCAAACCTGTGAGCATCCCAAGCACTAGAATTACAGGCATGAGCCACTGTGCCCCGGAGGACACGTCTCTTCTCATGGGACCACATGCCATTCATCCCTGACTGTGTCAGTTCCTTAGGTCTGCTGTAACAAAGTGCCAAACACTTTTTTAAAACAACATCAGTTTCTTATTGTACCATTCCAGGAGACCTAAGTCCCAAATCAGTCTCCTGGGGATAGCGCTGAGGTGTTGGCCGGGCTTGTCCTTCTGGAAGCTCTGAGGCGGATCTGTTTTCTGGCCCTTCTCAGCTTCTGGAGGCACCTGCATTCCTGGGCTCGTGGACTCTTTCTTGGATCACGTCAAACTCTACTTCCATCACATTTCCCAGGATGATCTGGATCTCCTGCCTTCCTTTTATAAGGACTCTATGATTACACTGAGCCCTACTGGGTAATCCCGGGCAACCTCCCATCCCAAGACCCATCTTATTCACATAAGCCAGGTCTTTTTGAGTCTGTAAGGTGAGAGATTCAGAGGTCCTGGGAAGGCATCTTTGGGAGGCCACAACTCAGTCCTCTCTCTATCTTGATTCTTTATTTGTTCATTTTCAAAATACTTTCACCAATGCATAGTAATTATACATCATAGTGGGGTTCAAAGTGATACAGTCAAACAGGCACACAGCACTTGGTGTCTTTCCCTCCACTTCCCCTCCTACTCCTTCTATTTGTTCTTTTTTTATTTTTATATTTTTGCAATACTGGGATCAAACCCAGGGGCATTCTATCTCAAAGGTCCATTCCCAGCCTGATCATCATCTCCTCCTCCTCCTCCTCCTCCTCCTCCTCCTCCTCCTCCTCCTCCCCCCTCCTCCTCCTCCTTCTTTTTTTAACTTTTGAAACCAGGTCTCACCACTAAATTGCAGAGGACCTCACAAGCACAAATTGCTGAGGCTGGCCACAAACCTTCAATCCTCCTTTCTCAGCCTCCCAAATCCTGGAATTACAGGCCCATGCCACAATGCCTGTCTGTAATATGCCTTATTTATTTTTTGAAGCAGAATTTCACTAAGTTGCAGAATACCTAAGCAGCTGAGGCTGGCTGTGAACCAGCGATCCTTCTGTCTTAGCCTCCCAAGTACTGGGATTACAAGTATGTAGCACCAAGCCTGGCTTATTTGTTCATTTTTAAAGATCTTAGGGAAACAGCTAGGTGTCCATTTTTTGAAAGTACACTGTCTTCTTATGGCTGTGGATTAATCTGGTAAATATGAGAGTTTGATGGTGTCAGGAAGTCAACTAAAGCCCCCCGTGTCACCTGCCTTGGCTGACAGCTGCGTTTCTGGGATTGACATGAAGGGCTCTGGCCATCGGCTGCTGGGGGACAAGTGGACATTCTTGGCACGGCTCAGAGTGGGGTCCCAGAAGCTGCTGGGCACTGTTCTTTCCATTCTGAGCTTGAGAGCTGAGCACTTCAGAGTGTTCCCTGCACATCTCCACCTTGGCTCTGTGCCCCCTTTGAAGTTCTGTCCCAGTTGTCTATAAATAAGGCATGCTCAGTGCCATCAAAGCTCGAGATGAAGGGCAGGGCTCGTTTACGAGAATGCCTAAAGTGCAGGACAGTGTCAGGGAGCGGTCCTGGCTTTGTACCCCTTCAGCCTGTCCTCGAGCCTTTCACCTTCAACTCGGTGTAAAATACATGAGGGCTCTGGAGAGAATAATCAAAACTCCATCCCATTTGGGAGGCTTTTTCTTGCTTTCCTTTAACAAGAAGGGAGGGAGAGGAGACAAACATTTGGAGTAGAGCCCAGTGGCCCTCATCAGGAGTCCCCGGAGCTGCCCTCTCTCCTGGACATCCCCCCAGGAGGACCACTGATGAAAACTCCGCGTGCTGGGCTTGCACTTCGCTCCTTTTCCTCGACTCTGCTCTGCTGGGTCATTTCATCTTATCCTCATGATTACATCCTGGATTCATTTAAGAATTCTACCTTGCAGATAGGGAAGTTGAGCTGCAGAAAGGCTAATCTGTACTTCCTCCAAAGTTTCACTTCTAGGCACATGTGGAAATGATGATATCTGAGCTCCACTCTGAGGTGAACGGAGAGAGCTGGCCCAGGGGAAGATAACTGGTTTTGGTCTCCATCAACCCTGGATGCCACCGAGCAGTGGTGGCACTGAAGACAATAACACTACAGCACCCTGTGACCCAGTCATGGATAAATAACTTGTCCAAGATTAGGGGGCCAGTGAGTTGTAGATAGGAAGCCATGGTTGTCTGATACTTGATTCCAGACTCTCCTTTTTAATGCTATTTTCTCAAACTGATATCACACCTTGCCTCTAAAGCATCTTCTCTTCTCATTATCTTGCTCTCTGTCTTAGTTGGGTTTCCCTAGAAACAAAGGCTGGCTGTGACAGTTATTCTCTGATAATGTGTTTATTGAGGGAGTGAGTGGCCTCAGGAGATAATTTGTAAAGAAACTGAGCAGGAAAGAAGGCTCAGCAAAGACGTCTAACCTTAGCCCAGCCCTTCTGTCCCTGGGGAGAGCCAAAGAGTGGGTGGCTCCATAGTTTGCTACTCTTTGGGGCAGATGGCCTGGCTGTTCATAATCCACAGCAGTCCATCAGTGTTTGAGGCTGTTTTGAGGGAAAGGTGCTATCTTCCAGGCACTCTGGGGCAAGGTGGTTGCCAGGGCTAAGACTGATTTTCCAGAGGACTTTGTAGCTACAGAGGAAATTACACTCAGTAATCTCAGTACTTAGGAGGCTGAGACAAGGGGATTGCAGGCTTGAGGATTGCAGCAGCACATGGCAACTTAGAGAGACCATGTTTTAAAATAAAAAATAAAACAGGGCTGGGGGCATGGCTCAGAGGTAGAAAACTCTTGGGTTCAATCTCCAGTAGCACACACACACACACACACACACACACACACACACACACACACCACACCATGCTCACAGAGTCTGGGGATCATAAGAGAGGCACCTGAGTTGGGCATCAACTCAGATCCATTCCCATCCATGATCTCAGTCACCATGCCACCATTTATTCAGTTGCCCAAACTAGGAACCTCACTTATCTTTGATGATTCTTTATGTTACATTATGTCATAGGAAAAGTTCCGATTTGTTCTAGAAACTTCCTTTACTTGTTCTCTCTTTTCCATGCCTCTTGAGGTTGTTGGAATAATAATAATAATAATAATAATAATAATAATAATTATAACCATCATCATCATGATTATTACCATCATCATCATTTTCACCATCACCATCATCACCACCATCATCTTTATCATCACCATCATCAACATCACCATCAACATTATCATCACCATCATCATCACCATCACCATCATCATCACCATCAACATTGTCATCATCACCATCATCACCACCATGGTCATCACCATCATCACCATCATCATCACCATGGTCATCACCATCATCATCACCATCACCATCATCATCACCATCATCATCATCACCATCACCATCACTGTCATCACCCTCATCACCATCATCATCACCATTGCCGTTATCATCATTTTAATGTAAATATCATCATTGTTCTTACATTTGTTCTTTTTTTCTTGGATCATTTCCAAATCCTTCTTATATCTCTTCCTGCATCTATTTTCTTCTCAATCAGTCCACATGACCTCCAAAATCATCTCTGTGTGTTTTTTTTTATGTCATTAGGTGGCCTACAAACATGGACAGCTTTCCAAAAGTCTATAGGACAAAATATTTTCATGGCATGGCCCACGAGGCTCTTCATAATTTGCTCTTTTTTCCTGTCGATATTCATCTCATTCTTCTGATGCTTCTTACAGACACCTGCTAAGTGTTTGCTGAGAAAACTGATGAATAAACAGTGGTGGATTCCTGTACGGGTTTACATTTTAGGCTATTATGAAGCAACTGTGTTCCATATTTCTGAAGGACTGTCTATAAACATCGGGACCCTGAGACTGGGAGCTCTTGTTTTAGTTTCAGGTCTGATCCTAGTCACCTTCTCTTATGTTCCACTTGTTTGAACTTAGAATGACCTAGTGAGCATCTTACCTGATCAGGGCTTATTTTCTTTTTGCCTTTCCCTCCTCCCATTAATTGGAGGTTTTATCATTAGAATTTTCCTTGATGAATGTTTGGATTCCTATTTCTTTTTTTTTATTCTTTTATTGACGCATTGTAGTCATGCATCTTAGTGGAGTACAGGATGGTAGAGACATACATGCACACATCACCCAATTAGCCCAATTCCCACCCCATTTTCTCCCACTCCTTCCTTCTCTCGTTGACTTTGATGTGTCTGTGAATGTTCATCGTGAACATTAAAGAATTTCCCTCTTCCCCTCCCATCCCCCCCATGCATTCCTATTCTAAACATTTTTTAGAGCATTTAAATGCCAGCATTCCATGCAATGTGAAGTATGAATATTTTACACAAAGGCCAAGGTCAGTTGGGAATCAACACTGGGTCTTGCAAAACACAATGATGTAGGCAGAACACGAAGTTACTATCTGATGGAGAACTTCTGCGCTTGTTTGCTTTTTAAAGAATAGACGGTCAAGGATTATTCTATAATAATCAGTATCTTGCCTCTTTGACTCTGCCCAGGCTCCACTTCCAACCACACAAATACAAATAGCCCATTTATTTATTTGTTGTGATACTGGAAATTGAACCCAAGGGCATTTTACTTCCAAGCAGTACCCTTAGCCCCTTTTATTTTTTATCTTGAAATAGGCTCTTATTAAGTTGTTGGTGCTGGCCTTGAGTCTGTGATCCTCTTTCTCAGCCTCCCATGTACTGGGATTACAGGCATGTGCCACCACGTCCCGTGAGCCCATTTAATTTGACTTATTTTGGGGATCCAAGTGGATATTTGAAGTTGACACTGGAGAGATACAGAAGAATTGGTTATTTCTGAAGGTGATGTGGTTTTTTCAAGCAACAAGTAACAAAATAATCAGCCAGTTGTAACTGTTTTTCTGTGACTGCTCAGGGGCCTCTGAGGCTGGCTGGGACCCAGGAGATGACGGTCAGGAGGAAGTGCACGATGCTGGCCACAGGTGGGTGTGGGCTCAGGCCAGGGAGCCATCCCAGGCAGCATTTCCCAGGGGTACCTGAAGGTCACAAACCAGGTCTGAGTTAGCAAGTCTGTATCTGGAGACTGATGCACAAATAGTATTTGTTTTTCCTTTAAAGGATCACATTTTTCCATAGGTATCAACTTTCTACTTAGAAATACCGCCTCAGTTAATTTTATCCACAATGATCTTTAATAGTTGTAAGATTCATAGCAGTTCAGCTCTTGAATTTGACCCTAGACGTCCCTGGTGAAGCGATGGTTTGGACCTCAGTACTACGCTGATAAACGCTCATGTCTATACTCTTTAACACTGCCCTACGGCCTCTCCCCATGGCCGGCTGATTCTACCTTTGGGTACATTCTGCTGCTTTATTTTGCTTCATTTTAAACACACAGCTTTCAGTTATGCTGTCTTATTTCCATTCATTTCGAGACAAAATAGTCCCTCTGTTCTCTCCATCCATCAAAATACCACCTTCCTCTCATGTCTTACTCAGACTTCATTCAGCTCCTTCAACGTCCTCCCCGCTTACCGTAGAGCGAAGTGACCACTCCTTCCTCGGGTTTTATCCATTGTCCCTCTTCCTAGAACTTCCCGTGTCTTCCTCTGTGTCTGTGTTTTTATTTTTTTTTGTTTGTAAAGGTTTGATTCTTTTCACCTGAAGTTTCTTCAGGGCGGAGGTTCCAGTGTAGCTTTCCCAGTGGCTGGCACAGCACCACAGAGGCCCAACTTCTGCTTTTTGCTTGACTGACTCACATTAGAACTGAGAATTCTGATTTTCGATGCGCTCACTCAGGTTTTTTCATTAAATGGCAAGCCAACGACCAATCAATGATTGCATCTATTAGCCACAGGGTCAGTTCTTCAGGGCCATTGCTGAGTCTGTCTGTGTTGGGGTCTTCTTGGGGGCAGAGAGAGAGATAGGTCTTCTTCCGTGTGCAACTTGGTTCTCTATATAACCACCAAGATTCCCATGGCGTTGATGCCTATTTGGTCCATACAATAAATGCTTATATCAGTTAT
This sequence comes from Muscardinus avellanarius, assembly GCF_963383645.1. Classification (NCBI taxonomy): domain Eukaryota; kingdom Metazoa; phylum Chordata; class Mammalia; order Rodentia; family Gliridae; genus Muscardinus; species Muscardinus avellanarius. Next base: position 10,133,196 of record NC_137794.1, on the reverse strand, counting down.
GGCTGGGATAACATATTTGCATCAATAATCTAGAGACTTGCCGGGCGTGGTGGCGCATGCTTGTAATCCCAGCATTCGGGAGGCTGAGACCTGGAGGATCGCGGTTCGCGGACAGCCTCAGCTACTTAGTGAGGCCCTCTGCAACTCAGTGAGACCCGGTTTCAAAATAAAGAATAAAAAATAGGGCAGGGGATGTAGCTCGGAGGTCAAATGCCCCTGGGTTCCATTCCCAGACCCGCAAAAAAACAAAACAAAACAAAACAAAACAAAACAAAACAAAAAACTAGAGACTTAATTACTAATCCTGACTTCATGCGAATCTGCTACGACTTTAGAAGAGCTGCCTAATATTTCTTGTTGCTATTCTATTTCCATCTGTAAAATGATATGGCTACTCACAGAACTGTAGTAAGGATTCCATGAGTTAATGTGTTTAAAAAAAAAAAGAAAACTTTGGACAGTCATCAGTCATGGTGGTACATGTCTGTAATCTTAGTACTTGGGAGGTCGAGACAGGAAGATTGCAGATTTGAGGCCAGCCTCAGCAAAATAGTGAGACTCTCTGCAACCTAGCAAGATCCCATTAAAAAAAAAAAAAGACTTTATTTTATTTATTTATTTTTTTGGTGGTCCTGGGGTTCCTGGAAATCCTTCTACCTCCAGAGTACACTCCCAGACCTATTTTATACTTTTTATTTGGAAACAGGGTCTCTTAAGCCACCGAGGCTGGCTTCGAAGTAGCGTGATCCTCCTGTCTCTGCCTCCCAAGCGTGGGGAATACAAGCGTCGCCACCACGCCCGGCAAGACTGGGGGTTTAAATCAAAGGTAAAATGCTCCTGGGTTCAACCCCAAATTAAAAAAGAAAAGAAAAGAAGAGAAAGAAAGAAAGAAAGAAAGAAAGATAGATAGATCTCTGCAAAATCAAAACAAACAAACAAAAGCAAAAACCAAGCCAAACCAAACAAAAAACTAAATAAGCCAGGCGTGGTGGTGCATGCTTGTAATCCCAGCATCTGGGAGGCTAAGACAGGAGGATCCAGATTGACAGCCAGCCTGAGTTACTTAGTGAGGCCCTTTGCAACTCACTGAGACCTTGTTTCAAAATAAAGAATAAAAAATAGTGCTGGGGGTGTAACTCAAAGGAATGCCCCTGCGTTCAATCCCTAGTACCACAAAACTAAACTAAACTAAACTAAAAAAACCCCAAACCAATATGTAATCATAGCATACTAATATCCTGAGCACAGTGTTTCATAGTTAATCAACACAATAAATATGTTGCCATAGCCTTACTCATGATTTACAACTTTTAAAATATATCCATCCACTCATCTATCCATCTAGTCATCCATCCAATACTTATTTTCTTGAGTAACGCTACTGTACCAGATAGAACTTCCCAGAATGAAGAGGCTTGTACAGCAGATGGTGGGACTGGTGTGCCACCTGGAGAAGGCTGGCTGGCGCTCAGGCAGGTCCTGCAGATGGCAGAACTCTCTTGAGCAAACTGGCCAAGCCGGCCATGAGGCCCCCTTCAGAAACCTGCTTTGCCAGTGTAGCCAGGAAGGCCCACGATCCATCTCTTAGGTGAAAGATCTTCTAATTTCTAAAAGGCTACTGTGCTATTCTCTATTCACCAGTTCATGACCTGGAGGACCCTGCCCTGCACGGCTCTACCTTTAGAGCTGTATCTGAGAGCCAGACTGTCCTCGGATACTTGCTTAGTGGTGTGGACTCAGAAGTGGGAAGAAAGCTGGGTGGGGTGATGCACTTCTATAATCCCAGTACTTGGAAGGCTGAGACGGGAGGATCACAGGTTCAAGGCCAGCCTCAGAAGCTTAGCGAGGCTCTCAGGAACTTAGGGAGACTTTAATTCCAAATTTTAAAAATGAAACAAAAAATAAAAAGGCTGGGGGTATAGCTTGGACCCCAAAGAAGAAAAAGACAGAGGAAGAGGAGGAAGAGGAGGAAGAGGAGGAGGGGAAGAGGAGAAGGAGAAGGAGGAGGGGAGGAGGAGGAGGAGGAAGAGGAGGAGGAGGAAGAGGAGGAGAAAGAGGAGGAGGAAGAGGAGGAGGAGGAGGAGGAGGAAGAGGAGGAAGAGAAAGAGGAGGAGAAGTGGGGGTGATTTTTGGATTTGAAATTTAAGGGCATCTCGCTTACATACCTGGTGCAAACTTTTCCACAGAAGAGTTCTAAGTCACGTTCCTGTTTCTTTTACTTATAAAGCTTCCCTCAAGTAACTGGCATTCTATTTCATTTTTGTTTATATGCGAATGTGAAACAAGTTTTACGATCTTCAGGGAGAAATTTGTTTCTCGCCATTTCATCCCAATGACTATAAAATTTGTTCATAGTCACTAGATAGTCACTAACTATAATTTGAAATAAATAAAAAAGTATCCATGGGTTAAAAAAAAAGTGGTAACTTGAGATGAAATCAACCGATCTGACTCTCAAGCCCAGCACAGTCCTCCCCGGCTGGGTGGCCTTGGACAACTGTCCTAACTTCTCTGTGTCATCTTTCCTATGTGCAAAGTGGAGATACTGGCCAAGCCTACTTAGTAGGGCAGTGGTGAGCACGAAATGAAATCATCAAAGAAAAAGTTAATAGAGAACTCAGTAACGGTTAATCATTATTGACTATTTGTACTGAATATTTGACGTGAGTATACACTGGTCATGTTTCTTCACACATTTATTCAACATTCATTTACTCTGTGGTATGCCTGTTGACATATAAACGCTGTCCCTGTCCTGCTGGATCTATTCGCCATATTTAATTAACCCCAAGAGATCCATGACCCTACTTGGTGCTGGTGTCATTGGGAGAAGTCTTTGAAATGTAGAGTATCAGATACATTTTGGGGGCTGGGGTACTGGGATTGAGCCCAAGGGCAATCAACCTTCGAGCTACACCCCCTAGCCCTTTTTAATTTTATTTTTGAAACAGGGTTTTGCTAAGTTGCTGAGACTTGTGAAATTCCCGCGGCTGGCCTCTCATCCGTGGTCCTTCTGTCTCAGTCTCCCAAACACTGGGATTTCAGGCATGCACCACCACGCCAGACTGAGCATCTGATACATTTTTGTCCTTCCCTCTTAGCCTCAGCAGCCAAACTTGGGGCTGTCGTTGCCTTCTTCTGGTGTTAAGTGAGTCCCAAGTCCATCCAGGTTTATAAGGAGGGACATGTGGATCCCACTTTTAATGAGCTAAGGCAGAAAGAATTTGTGACCATTTTTTAAAAAGCAGTCACACTGCCATCTCCCACACATGGCTGTCTGAATGGTTCGCTCTGCTGCATCTATGTTTTAAGTCTTACTGAGCAATTGGACTCTCACTGGATGACTTCATTACTGAGCATGCAGGCATTCTTGTTTCTGATTTCTAGAATTCCCTCACTTACACGTCCCACATACTAGGCGTCGGTCCCAAACTCCATGCTATTTTATCAGCTGTACAACATTTGCTGGGAAAAGGGCAAGAATCTCTTCCATTTTAAAAATAATCTGTTTTGGGATATAAAATGTAGCAGGATCATAACATTTTGCTCCTAAAGCAAGCATTCCGCCGGCTACAGAAATGTACGGCTTCAATGTCACTCATAATTTTAGAACTAACTGTGAGAAGCCCTTCTGAAATCTCAGTTGGGCTTCTAGACCTCAGACGGTAACACAAGTATTAAACTAGGAAAAAATTAATTGTGTTTGTGCGGTTGCTCCCTGCTGGTGTGATTTATTTTAAATTCGGAGCCCAGGGATGAGGAGCTGTACTGTAATTCAGAAACTGACATATGTTGTTTTCCTCCCATCCCTCACAGATGTTCCAAATTCAAAGAAAATAATGAGTTTGTGGTTTGGGAAACATTGACTCTTATAACATGTATTTTATCTGACATGGCAGGAATTCAGTTATTACGTATAAGTGGATTTGAGGGGCCACTGAAGTCTACCTGCTTTGAGCGCTGAGCTTTTGAAAAAAATATTTATTATTTTTTTTCCTGGAATTAGATCTGTCTGAATATGCCACAATTATTTTCTTGTTTTTTCCTTTTTTTTTTTTTTTTTTTTTTTTAAGGTGCAGGGTGATCAACCATCCTTATTCGCTGGGATTTTTCCACACTAAAGGTTTCAGGTCTTGGGAAAGCTCCCAGGCTCAGGCAACTAGGAACAACTTCCCACATCATAGATAGATTGAAATTGATGTCATGGATTTCTGACGACTTTATGTCATCAGTAGGAGATTGCTGCGTAGAGTATTATATTTCAGGGGTGCCCTCCGGTTGACTGAAGATATGGCGCCTTATGTTCCCAGTCTACAGGGTGCCAGAACAGCCAGGCAGCTCTGTATGTCTCAGAGACGGGGCTCACTAAGCATGTGGGCTTAGGAAGCTGCTTCTGCCTGTGCCGCCCAGTGGCTTTTGGGAGATGCTTCTTGAGAAGTGAAAGGGGGCTCCCTGGGGAGGATTCTGGTAACCAAGGAAACACAACTGCAGCTGCACATCTTGCAGCAGACACACCTGAAGAGCAAGGAAGGCACTTTCTCCAGAGAGCGTCTTGTCCAAATAAAGCTGAGACAGGAGGATCACATGTTCAAGTACAGCCTCAGCAACTTAGCAAGACCCTGTTTCAAAATAAGCTACATATATGCATATATATACATATATATACATACATACATACATATAGGCTGGGGGTGTAGATCGGAGGTAGAATGCCTCTGGGATCAACCTCTGGTACTATCATGGGAGTGCGTGGGAATGAGAAAACAGGAAAAAAAAGCAAAAATGCATTGAGCATTCTTGGTTTCCATTTAAAACCTGCTTTTTGACCTGGTTGTGCTGGTGCACGCTTGGAATCTCAGCATTTAGGAGGCTGAGACAGGAGGATCGCAGTTTGAGGACAGCCTCAGCTAATTAGTGAGGTCCTTTGAGACTCAGTGAGATCCCGTTTCAAAATAAAGAATAAAAAATCGGGCTGGAAGTGTAGCTCAGAGGTAGAACACTGGGTTCTACCCCAGTACTGCAAAAAATAAGATAAAACCAAACCTGCTTTGGGCTTTTGTTGCCCTTAGCCACTCCAGAATGCTTTCCTCAAAAGGATTTGGGATTGCATTTATCGCACACCTACTTTATATACGATACAGTGTGATATGTCTTGGGGTACAGAGGAATGAAGACAGCTCTTTTCCTCCAGAAATGTCCCGCCTGGTTTGGGAATGACACGGCTAACTCAAGTGCTGCCAGACCGCACCACTCCAACATCCTCTTGAGGCTGTGCTCACCGAAGTGTTGATGTCTTTGAACTCTGAATTTGCCCATGAGGACTTGGTTGTCCCTTAGAATTTATGTATTAGAATTCCAGTAGAAAACAGACGCTACATTTAGGATAAAAATCAACAGAGGGGTTGTTTATTTATTTTGATACTGGTGATTGAATCTAGGGGCATTCTATCTCTGAGTTATACCCCTAGCCAATTTTTTAAAAAATTAGATCTCATTAAGTTGCTGACACTGGCCATGAATCTGCAATTCTTTTTTCTCAACTTCCCTTGTCCTGAAATTTCAGGCGTGCACCACCATGTCTTGCTTAAAATGGTTCTTTTTTTGTGTGTGCGTGATACTGGAGATTGAACCCAGGGGCATTCAACCTCTGAGCTACACCCACAGCCCTATTTTATTTTTGTCTCGAAACCTCACTAGTTGATGTGTCTCATTCCCTGCTGAGGCTGTCTTCGAACCTGCAATCCTTTTGTCTCAGCTTCTCAAGTACTGGGATTACAAGCATGGACCACCATGCTTGGATAAAGGGGTTATTTCTAAGAGGTGTACCTAAGGATTCAAAAAACCAGTAAGCAGGCCAGGCGTGGTGGCGCACGCTTGTAATCCCAGCATTTGGGAGGCTGAGACAGGAGCATCGCGGTTTGCAGACAGCCTCAGCTACTTAGCGAGGCCCTTTGCAACTCAGTGAGACCCTGTCTCAAAAATAAAAAGACTAAAAAAATAGGGCTCCGGGTGTAGTTCGGAGTTATAGTGTCTCTGGGTTTCATCTCCAGTACCACCAAAATAGAAGCAGTAAGCGACGGTGTTGTAGGTTTGGTGCATGAAAGGCAGCAACAGTAGGAGCTGTGGGCAGCCTTGGCCTGAGGACTGAGCTCAGGAAAGGACATCAGAACCCAGAGGTAGAGAGAGTGGCATTGTGGGTGAAAGCACTGGAGACTGCCAGGTGTTCTTAGGACGGTACAGAAAGGTTGTCCGGGAAGCTTTAAGCCAATGTCACTGTCAGAGAAGTCACAGATCTCCTGCGAACAGACCCATCTTCCCATCCTTGCCACATTCAGCCCTTGGCTGGGAGCGACCCGTAGGGGTAGGTCCTCGGTCACATGTGGTGATAAATTTCTGGGCACAGCAGCGAGGCCCTTGCCCAGTTGAGCTTCCTGTACCTGGAGATTCGCACTGTGCCATTTTCCCATGACATTCTCAGGGTTCCTCAGGAATTCAGAGTGGTGTTGGGATGTGAGAGAGAGGCTAGATATCGGCCACCTTTCACCTCCCTAAATTTGCTCCGTGAATATGAGCAAAAGCGCCCACAGCAGTAGCTTCCTGCGGGAGAGTGTCAATGTCTGGGGGCGGCATGGCTGCCCTCCTTGGAGAGGTTTGGAAACCGTGTTCGGGTCGCCCTCTGAGCCCCATTTGTCCTAATCCTTGGCTCAGAGACTGGACCTCGAGGCTTTAGAGTTTCAGTATGAGAAGCTTTTGCATATGATTGGATGAAAAGGTGTGCATGTCTGGAGGAAGTGTTTACATACAAACATAGGTGTGTGTGCACAGTTTGGTCTTGGACTGGCGATGGAGCTCTTCTACGAGCTCACATGTGGTTTAACAGCTGGTTACAGAGCTCTACAACTTCTCTTTTTAGGTCTTGGGGCATGAAATAACTTACTTTGCCTCTTCAACAACAAAGCTTAATTGGTTGCCAAGACTGGACAGTACATTCTACAACTGAGCTATACCCCAGCCTTGTTTTTTAATTCTTAATTAATTAATTAATTTATTTATTTTTTGGTGGTACTGGGGTTCCTGGAAGCCCTTCTACCTCCGGTATACACTCCCACGGGCTACACTCCCAGACCTATTTTTTAACATTTTTATGTGGAAACAGAGTCTCTTAAGCCAGCGAGGCTGGCTCCGAACCAGCGCGATCCTCCTGTCTCCACCTCCCAAGCGCGGGGATTACAAGCGTGCGCCACCACGCCCGGCTAATTCTTTATTTTGAAACAGGGTCTCACTGAGTTGCAGAGGGCCTCACTAAGGAGCTGAGGTATCGTTCCCCAAGACTCCGACCCGCAGGGACTCAGAGAAAGACACCTCTTCAGCTGGAACAAGAATCCCCCTTTATTCACGCAACCACCTGCATATTTACAACTCCGAAGGCCCTTCCCCCTGACCTTACAATACAGTTTCCCATTGGCTACTCTACTGATGGCATGCTGAACACAGGCATTGATCACGTACCTGACACATGATCAGTCGCACTGCGCATGCGGCTATCGCCAGCAAACAGAGAGGCGCGTGATCTGGCGCCTTGCCACGGTGCCATCTTAGAGCTTCTGACCCACCTCGGACCAGCCGAGCAGGCTCCGACACTGAGGGGCTGTCCACGAGCCATAGTCCTACTGTCTCAGACTCCCAAATGCTGGGACTACAAGCATGCACCACTATGCCCGGCTCCCAGCCCTGTTTTTATTCTTTAATTTGAAACAGAATCTAACTAAATTGTAGAAAGTCTCACTAAGTAGCTGAGGCTGGCCACAAACCTGCAATCCTCCTGTCTCAACCTCCCCAGTACTGGGCTTACAAGCGTGTACCACCACACCTGTTGAAGTAGTAAGAAATAAAACATGAGATAATAAAATAATCAAGAGATTCTACAACAATATAGTGAAATAATATGTTTAGGTTTCTTATTCCTTTGCCAGATGGTAAGCACTTTAAAGACAGACACTGTGTCACAACAATTTTGAATTATGAAGTGATTCATGAATATAACACCTTTCAAAAAATAAATATACCAATAATGCTGAAATCTTTTTTTGTGTTTGTGGGGTACTGGGGACTGAACTCAGGAGTATTTTACTATTGAGATACATCCCCAGCCTTTTTAATTTTTTATTTGGAAACAGGGTCTTGCCAAGTTACTGCACACTGGCCTTGAGCCTGGAATCCTCATGTTTCAGCCTCCCAAGTACTGGAATTGCAGTTATTATACCCAGCTGAATTCTCCTTTGACAATTTCCCCTAACCTGGTCTGTTCTCAGCCAGGGAGATTTACTATCTACCCTCTCAACCTGGCCAGGCACCTGTCTGTACATGACTAGATGCAGCTCTACAAAAATTCTTTGGATCACCACAAACTGTGATACACAGCAGAGATGGTGTAGATTCCCACTCTCCAGAGAAAGACTTCATTACTCAGATTTGTGCCGTACTTTCATGGGTTAAATCTGATCTTCCTGGGGCTATTCCTTCATTCAGGTTAATTGATGTTCTTTGGGGGTAGAAACAAGATTAACAAATTTTACCAAAATGACTCTCCCCAAAGGAAAGGGTGGGGGAAGAAGATGAGAATACCTCTAAGTAAGTAGAGCTGGAATGAACTGACAAGACTAGGTCATGTAAATTGGAATGACTACTAAGGTTGTAATAGGTCATGGAAAGTGGATGACTGCCAAGGATGGAGAAGGCTGTGGATTAAGTAAGAAGGTGGTCTTGACCCTCCTACTTCCTCTGGTTCTCTGATTCTTTATCAAGAGACAGAGAAACCAGTTACTGAGACCTAAGGTCTGGGTTCTACAGAAAAGGATAGTGTAAGTCAAGGATCCTCTTGGTAAAGAAAGCACAGCAAGGAAGGAATGAAAAAGCAGAGTCAAACCTTCCTCAGGGGACTCGAACAAGTGTCTTCCTTTCTCTGCTTCTTTAGATTTATCAGTGAGTATCCTGCTATCAGTATGGATCTGAGTGTGCTTTTGACCACCATAGCATTGCAAGTCTGAGTCTCTCTTCTGGAGGAGCTGGAGATGGCGCAGGCATTGAAATCAGCCCAACAAAGGCCTTTTCCCCTGGGCTTTTCAGTCATGGGCCTGCTGGCAAATTCTTTTAATCATTGAATGCTTGTTTGCGTCACTGGGTGGACTTTTATTTAACATTCTTGTCTGGGGCACACACAGTAAGTGGAGAAAAGCATGACTTTCTTTCTTTGGTTATTAATAAAGGGCTCTAAGGAATAAGCCTAAGTAGTTGGTATTAATCATTAAACATGCCCTATGGTCAGTTCTGAACTTCCACTCTGGCACACGTTTGGCTAGGACACAAAGGAGTTAGGTGAGTTGTAGTTCAACAAGAGAGTTCCCTGCTTAGAGTTACCTGCTTGATAACCGCAGGCTGGGCTCTCACCAGAGAACATGGTCATCGCTTCTTGGCAGAGAAGACAAGATCATTTAGAAAGAAAATAGAATTTCTCCTTGGAGACACAACAGAAACAGAAAAAGGTACTGTTTGATTCCGAGAAGTCTCTTCTGTCTGCTTTTTAGATATTGCATCTCTTGCTAGTGTAGGAGTTAAAAAAAAATGGGTGGTCTAGAGTAAGAGCCTTTGGTGATTTCTTTTTCAAGGCCTCAGAGGAGGGGAAGCTGAGAAGAGATGGAGGAAGAAATGAAGAGAGGTAGGGCAGAGGAAGAAAGGAGAGCTTAGAAGAGAAAGAGGATTTGGCTAGATGCACACTGCTCTCTGTCGCTGGAACTTTCTAGTTAAAATAAAAGTCTATCTTTAGGAAGAATTAGTGAATTGACTAGTAAAGAATGTTGTCATAGATGGCACTGTTCTTTTTAGAGGAAAAGAGTTATTTCTGAACATAGAGTTTTTAAAAATACAATGTGTTTATTTCCAATGTGTTTATTGGAAAATATTAAAAATACAATGTGTTTATTGTTCTAAACTTGGGAGTAGATACTAAAACGGAATATTAAAATCATGCATCCAGATTAAAAATAGACTCCTCTGGGCCAAGCAGATTACATTGGGTGTAACAAGAAAGTCAGAGTCTATGCTCTTGGATCAAGTAGCAAACACTCACCAGTCCTAGTCTCTAAGTACTAGATTTTTTTTTCTTTTTTTCTTTTTATTTTTTTGCGGACTGGGGATGGACCACAGGGGCATTCTACTCCGAGCTACACCATCGGCCCTATATTTTACTCTTTATTTTGAAACAAGGTCTCACTAAGTTGCAGACGGCCTCGTTACCAAGCAAGATCCTCCCGTCTCAGCCTCCCAAATGCTGGGATTACAAGAGTGCACCACCACGCCTGGCTTACTAGATATATTTCTAAAAATTGAACGTTTGCAAATTGGATTCTATTCCAAAGAGAAAGTAGGGGATTTTTCAGCTGAGGGAAAACTTAGAGAACCCACTTGGAAGTTTTAGAACTTTTTAAATAAATGCAGGTATCCTCTATTGGACCCCACTCGCTAACAGCTGAGGGCAGACACGTTGATTATTTATCTACTTTTGTAGCTCTGACCACAGTGCCCGGCACTTAGCAGGCATACAATCAATATTTAGAGAATCGAGTTAAATATAAGTGATTTTATGTTTTGGGCTAATGTGATAAGGACATTACTGTATGACAAATTTACTGCAAGCTTTTCTCTTAAGCTTGGAAAGATGATGGCAGTAGGAACTTTGAAGACATGAGGAACCCTGTCTATCTCATCTCCTAGATTTCCCATGTCTGTACAGTAAGTGATTACACATAAGCAGAGATGATAGTTTTTTCTTTTCCTTTTTTTTTAACAAAGTGCAAAAGCTATGCTGCTTCAACCAACACTGAAACTACTTTTAATACCTGAGCAATCGTAAGAGGATTGATTTCATCAGACACGATGACTGGCTGGCCGATCTCTCTGATGAGTATAGAAGTACTACTTCTGGCAGGTGAATAAAATGTGTTTGAATGGTTTTCAGATTGGAACACAGAAGAGCGTCTTGCAAACTATTATTAATTAAAATATTAATTTGGCCGTGCACTATATATATATATATATATATATATATATATATATATATATATATAAATTTTTACTTGTCAGTTAAAATATAAATAAAGATATTATTTTCAAAGAAAGTGTTGAAGCATTTGCCTCTAGGTTTAAATTTTCTGTTTAATAATTATTTTTCTGATTTCTATCTGAGGCAATATACCAAATTGTTATGAATAGATACTTCAAGTTTTAATAGCCACTGGAGATTACTACTATAGTTCAGAGCTTTCAATAATAACTTATAACCTTTGGTTTATAATTCCTTTTCAGGTTATGTGATATAATTCATTTTAGATTTTACTGTTCTACCTTCCCTAAGGGAGGAACTTGTCTTAGCGATTAATGACTCCTCACATTAAAATCTCCTTTTCTCAAATGATGTCTTCAATTTTCTATGTGAATTCAGTCATCCTTGTGAAACCTGGCTGGGGCTGCCTGATGATTATGCTGATATCAGGGATCTCCAACACCCTTAGGTGCACAGTGTCCTGCCATGGTGAACTATACATTGGAAGTCCTGGGCTAGCCACAGGTAGCACGGCCTGAACTGTCCTTTAGTTTTCCTGATTTGAAAATGAAAAAGTGTTCTATGTGTGACAGTGTTCCTGCTTAGACCTCACTGGAGAGCAAAGATTTTTGCTGGCTTCCTTGAAGTGGCTTTACCTTCCCTAAAGCAAGTCAAAGCATCTTCAAAGACAAAGGGATTGATTACGGTCAGGCTCCACTGATGGTCTCTGTGGGAAAACCAATCCAGCCTAGCTTGTGCAGTTCATGCTACTTTTGTAATTTTATTTTTATACTTTTATTGGCGCAGTGTAATTGTACATCATAGTGAGATCAAAGCGATGCAAACATACGTGTGCACATCACTTGGTTTATTTCTGTCCCTATACGTTCTCTCCCCTCTCCCTTCCTCTCTCCCCATAAGAGTTAGTGAGATTGGGAGTGAAACCTTCTCATATGGATGCAACCTTATTTGAACCATTTCCTTCCTCAATCCTTGTTTTTCCCCCTCCCCACTTCTTCCCCCAGTCCCCGTCCACTATTCTACTGCTTTCTCTCCTCATTTGACTGATGTCCCTTTTGCTTCCTATTTTTGGTCTAGTTTCCCCATATGAAAAGAAGACATACAATCCTTAACTCTCTGAGACTGGCAGATTTCACATAGCTTAATATTCTTAAGATCTACCTCTTTTGCTACAAAGGACACATTTTTGTTCTTCTCTATGGCCGAGTAAAATTTCCATCGTGTGTATAAACCACATTTTCTTTATTCATTCATCTGTTGACAGACACATAGATCGGTTTCATACTTTGGCTAGTATTGTGAGTTGTATTGCTACAAACCTAGATATGCATGTGTCACTATAGTGTATCCTAACTTTAATTTATTTGTAAGATACTGAGAAGTGGTCGGGCTGGGTCATATCCCGGTTCCATTCCTAGTCTTTCGAGGGACCTTTATACTGATCTCCACAGTGGCTGTACTAATTTACAGTCCTACTAATGGTGCATATGGGTTCCTATTTCCCCATATGCTCATCAGCATTTATTATTATTTGTATTCATCAAGAATACAAATAATATATTTTGGTATTCTACTTGGTATTCTACTTGGTATTACATGGAATCTCAGAATAACACTGTTTTTTAAAAAGAAAATTCTACTTGATTTAAATGGAATTCTACTTGGTATTACATGGAATTCTATTTGGTATTACATATTTATTCTACTTGGTATTACATGGAATCTCAGAATAACACTGTTTTTTAAAAAGGAAATTCCAACAATGATCCATGCTTCAGTCTCTCTCTGAGCAGTCAAGGCAAAAATGTAGAAAATTTAGCCGAGCATGGTGACGCACACTTGTAATCCCAGCGCTTGGGAGACTAAGACAGGAGGATCGCACAGGTTCAAAGCCAGCCTCAGCTATTTAGTGAGGCTCTCAGCAACTTAATGAGACCTTGTTTCCAAATAAAATTTAAAATAGGGCTGGGAGTATAGCCTGGAGGAAGACTGCCCCTGGGTTCCACCCCTAGTACCACAAAAAAAATGTAGAAAATTTAGCATCCATGTGGGGACTCATTCTGATCAAGTATTTGAAAGGAGAAACTAGAGGACAGAATACTAAGCATGAGTACAGCTTCCAGAGGTTTCTCCCCTCCCTAGGAAGTGGAAATACAAGAAATAAGTCATGATTTTTATACTTAAATATGGCCACTTGATTAAAAAGTGGGCAATTGAGGGGAGGTAGATGGATTTAGTTAGGAACTAAATGTGCTCTTCAGGCAACTTCTAAAAGAAGTCGAAATTCAAGATTGTCCTAGCGAACACGAAAATGCTACAATCATGCATCCAGAAATAGACTAAACATCCTGAAAATAGACTAAAATCAGGGAGATCCATTTTTCACAATATGGAGTTCTGAATATGTGTTCCTCTGACCAGCAGCACCCGAACATTATGCTAAGTGAGATTAGTCAGTCACAAAAAGTAAACAAATTGGGTGCTCTTTCTAATATGTGGAAGCTAGGGAGAAAACAGGTCAAAGCATGAACTCTAGACAAAAAATGAAAAACTATAGATGAGCAAATAAGGTGACCTAACTGAGGGCATGGGAGGGGGGAAAGAGAAACTCCCCAATGTATAGGATGTACATTCACAAACACATCAGAGTCAATCACTAAACCAACCATGAGAAGGAGGGAGAGGGAGGGAATGAATGGGGTGGGAATTGGGGATAGGCTAAATGAGTGATGTGTGCACGTATGCCTCTACCATCTTGAACTCCACTAAGATGTATGACTACAATGCACCAATAAAAAATTAAAAAAATAAATGTAAATTTGGACCAGAAACTGTGGAGATGGGGCTTCATCGTGACCTGGTGAGGGGTGTGATGCATGCTAAATTTTGCTTTAAAATACAGGGGATGCTGGTGAATTGAATCTGACCTTCAAAACCAGTGTTTTTTTTTTTTTCTTCTTTACAGTACCTCATATGAGTTTATACATTGAACCTGAAGAAGGCAGCCTTGGAGGGGGGACATGGATCACAGTCATTTTTGATGGTAGGTTTGTGCTACCAGATGTGAATTTCTTACTTATTGAATTTTTATTTATTCATTTATGGTTCTAAGGGATATCATTTCTCGATTCCTTCCCTAAGGACAGGTAAAGGATGGCCCGAGGTCGATGGACAGATTGACCCACTCTGTCTTTGCACATGCTCACTAGCTAATGCCACAGCAGAACATATCTCACCACCGCACATCAAAGCCCACTTTTCTATCTCAAGTGAGGGGTGGGGCTCTAAAAACCCTAAACGAGATGATATGGAGGCGCATAGCAGAGTACTGGGCCATGTGTCCTCCTAGGACATTGGCGCTCTTCCTTACAGATGACCCTACACTTGGGTATTTGTGTGTGTGTGTGTGGGGGGGGGTACAGGGGTTTCTGGAAGCCCTTATATGCCCGAGCTACACTCCCAGACCTATTTTATATTTTTTTATTTGGAAACAGGGTCTCATAAGTCAGCAAGGCTGGCTCCGAACCAGCGTGATCCTTCTGTCTCCACCTCCCAAGCGTGGGGATTACAAGCGTGCGCCACCATGCCCGGCACACTTGGGTATTTCTAAACAATGGCTAAGTTTATTTCTAGCACGGTACAAAGTAACATTGAGAATTGAAAAAAAAATATTTCCCAGATTTAGGCAGACCCAAAGAGAGAAAAAAAAAATATATATATATATATATATATATATATTGTGGTACTGGGGTTCCTGGAAGCCCTTCTACCTTCGGGCTGCACTCCAGGACCTATTTTATTTTTGGAAACAGGTTCTCTTATGCCAGCGCGGCTGGCTTCGAACCTGCAGATCCTCTTGTCTCTGCCTCCCAAGCGCGGGGATTACAAGCGTGCGCCACCACGCCAGGCAGAAAACTATTTTCTAAACTCACAAATGGAAAACTTTTTACATAGCAACCACAGATGTCTTTAGAAATGAGTCTTCATTTGCTGCGCGGCACACCCGATGTCTTACATTGCCCCCATGTGGCCACGGTTTTGCATTATCCTGTGTGGAGTACCACTCTCAGCTTGAACCTTCTCCATCACCTTGTGCTTAGGGTTGGAGTCTGGTGTCCTTTATCCCTCCAATGGCTCTCAGCTGGAGATACACCTGGTGAGCGTGGCAGTGCCTGCAGTGTTGCGTGTCCCCTGCGATGTGTCTCCTGTCTTCTTGGATTTGCCAGGGGTGATGTGCCAGACCAGGTATACCTGTTTGCAATAAGAAGACAGATGAGGGGGTTTTGCCTGTCTCAGTGGCTTCTGGTGATATGTTAGAGTGGCTCCTGAGGTGACTGTAGTTATCAGACATGGTTTTTGAAATGTTCTATGTAAATATGCTTCTTAAAAGCGTGCACCCGGCGTGGTGGCGCATGCTTCTAATCCCAGTACTTGAGAGGCTGAGACAGGAGGATTGTGGTTCACGGACAGCCTCGGCTACTTAGTGGGGCCCTCTGCAACTCAGTGAGACCCTGTCTCAAAATAAAGAATGAAAAATAGGGCTGGGAGTATAGTTTAGAGGTAAAAGGTCCCTGGGTTCAATCCCCAGTGCCACAATAAATAAATAATAAATAAACAAATATAAATAAATAAATAAAGCATGAAAGGTTTCTATCAGTATTTTTTTGGTAGTGGTACTGGGGTTTGAACCCAGGAGCATTTTGCCTCTTAGCTGTATCTCCAGCTCTTTTTACTTTTTTTTTTTTTTTTTTTTTTGGTGGTACTGGGGTTCCTGGAAGCCCTTCTACCTCCGGGCTACGCTCCCAGACCTATTTTATATTTTTGAAACAGGGTCTCTTACGCCAGCGCGGCTGGCTTCGAACCTGCACGATCCTCCTGTCTCCGCCTCCCAAGCGCGGGGATTACAAGCGTGCGCCACCACGCCCGGCTTTTGTTTTTGTTTTGAAACAGGATTTCACTAGGTTTCTGAGAATCTCACTAAGTTGCTGAGACTGGTTTGGAACCCGTTATCCCTCTGTCTCAGCCTCCAGGTTTCTTTTTTATTTTTGTCAGTACTGGGGATGGAACCCAGGGACATTCTACCTCTGAGCTACGCTCCCAACCCTATTTTTATTATTCTTTATTTTGAAACAGGGTCTCACTGAGTTGCAAAGGGCCTCGCTAAGTAGCTGAGGCTGGCTGCAAACTGCGATCCTCCTGTCTCAGCCTCCCAAATGCCGGGATTACAAGTGTGCGCCACCACGCCTGGCTCCAGATTTTTTATTTTAAAACACCTTTATGCCGGGCATGGTGGTGCACGCTTGTAATCCCTGCGCTTGGGAGGTGGAGACAGGAGGATCGTGCAGGTTCGAAGTCAGCCTTTCTGGCTTAAGAGACCCTGTTTCCAAATAAAAATATTAAATAGGTCTGGGAGTATAGCCCGGAGGTAGAAGGATTTCCAGGAACCCCAGTACCACCAAAAATATCTATCATCTATCTATCTATATCTATCTATCTATCTATCTATCTATCTATCTATCTATCTATCTATCATCTATCTTTATTGGCACATTGTAATTATACATCAGAGTTGGGTTCAATAGAATATGAACAGACATCTACATAGCTCTTGGTGTGATTTCCTCTGGATACCTCACTAACTCCTCCTCCTTGTACATGTTCGTGAGATTAGTGATGATATCTTCATATATGCCCATATATGAGAGCTGAAAAAAAGAAAAATATATCACTTAAAATCACACATAATTCTAGGTTGCTAAATGTCAGTTATTACATAGGGTGTATGTGAAGTTTTTAAGATGGTAGAGCCTGGAACATAGTTAATTTTTTCAACCTATTTAACTTTGACATATGATTGCACAAGATAACAATAAATGCTTATTTATGTATGTATTTATTTACTTTTATGGTACTGGGGATGGAATCCAGGGGCTTTTTACCTTGGGCTACACTTCTAGACCTATTCTATATTTTATTTGGAAACAGTCTCACTAAGTTGCTAAATGCTTATTTATTTATTTATTTATTTATTTATTTATTTTTGGTGGTATTGGGGATGAAACCCGGGGCCTTCTACCTCAGGCTATACTCCCAGACCTATTTTATATTTTATTTGGAAACAGGGTCTCACTAAATTGCTGAGAGCCTCATGAAGTAGCTGAGGCTGGCTTTGAACCTGAGTGATCCTCCTGTCTCAGCCTCCCAAGTGCGGGGATTACAAGCCTGTGCCACCATGCCCAGCCTAAATGCTCCTTTAAAAAAGAGGAATGGAGCCGGGCGTGGTGGTGCACACTTGTAATCCCTGCGCCTGGGAGGCAGAGACAGGAGGATCATGCCAGCCTTGCTGGCTTGAGAGACCCTGTTTCCAAATAAAATATAAAAAATAGGTCTGGGAGTGTAGCCCAGAGAAGGATGGAATGGAGGAATTCTGTCAGGGCACCAGGGCTTAAGGGAAAATGAGAGAATAGGAAAGAGTTTTAAGAAATTTGCAAGAAGGGGCTGGATTGTGTCTCTCTTTTATTTTTTTTTAATTTTAATTTTTTATTATTATTATTTTTTTTGCACGGAGCTCTTTTGACAGAGAACATGGACAAAGCCTGAGGAACAAAAAGTTCCGAAAGAGTTAAAGGAGATTCGACGAAAGGTTGAATTCTCCAAAACGCTGGGTGTGACCATTGTCCTTCCGGAATTTGCCCTCTAAGGCCCACCTACAAAGCCAGGGGGCTGATCTTAAAAAAAACGAGACCTGTAATCATGGGGCTAATCACAAGACAAGTGATGTCACAGGTCTTAGTCTTGCTTTTGATTGGTGATTTACATGCCCTTCACTTAATACCCCACTATTGTTCTTTGGTGTTTACACTTTTCTATTAGAAATTTCACCGGTAAAGGGCATAAAATCTTGGTTTTAGAAAATAAACTTTTGTCAGTTGCTCATCAGGCGATTGTCCGTGCGTTCATTTCAGGGTCGTTGCTCATCAGGCAATTACATTTCGGTACGGCTACTCATCAGGTAGCTGTTGCCTTCATTTCAGGACAGCTGGTCATCAGGCAACTGTCTGGTGTTCAGGGCAGCTGCCCATCAGGTAGCTGTTCGGTTTCCCCTCTCAGGTCTCTCCCTCCCAAGTCCCAGAGAAGAATCTCTACACTCTGTAGATTAAGACTTGAGCTCTTTTCATGTTAAGATTTCAATAAATAGTGCCATTTCAGCGTCTAAAATACTCATTTGGAATACAAATGATTGTAAACCAGTTAGGAGGGAAATTTGCTTTGGGCTTGGTTTGGTGTTACTTCTCTTTAGGAAACATTTGTATAGGATTCCAGATAATTTATTGTCCTATTCACATTTTTGTTGGTCTATAAACCTATACTAACTCATCCTTTCTCTATGAATGTCGTTGAGGTGTTTCATGAGAATGGGCCGTTGGCCAGGCAAAGAGAGTTATCATTCCTTTTGTTTTCTGTTCCTTCTTTCAGGAAGCCTCCCTTCTTCCGCTTTGTCTATTGCAATCCACCAGCCAATACTACAAATTCCACCTCTGCCTGGAACATCCAGCACAGTAGACTCTTTTCCTTCTTTAAAAGGAGAAGAAGGAAGCCCTCTTAATAGTCTGCTCACGGGGTGTATATGTGCACACACATTTTTTTTTTTTTTTTTGGTGCGACCCATCATTCTGAAGGGGAAACCATCATTCTAACGGGGAGAGCTAATTTACACGAGGCACATCCTGTGTAGCCTTAGAGACCCTGTTCCCTCTGCCTAGTGTTTCTCATGACTCTTATGCCAGTTGCCAACTTGTCAGATTCACCCTCAATGAATTAAGTGCTTCAAATTCAGAGCATGTGTGTAAACGCACCACTACAGTCCTGACGAGGCGTTGCGCAGTATTGTATAAGTAGAAAATGCTCAGTATGTGCCTGCTGCACAAACTTCCTTATAACAATATTGGTTCAAAAATTAAAAAAAATTAGAGAGCTGGTGGTATCACTAAGTGATGGAACATCTTTGGGTTCAGTCCCAAGTGTGTGTCTGTCTCTGTCCTTCTGTCTGTCTCTCTCTCATATACAAAAAAAGCATCGAGTTAATAATATATTTTTATTAGTCTTTATGGTATATTTGTTCATCATCTTCATGCAAGGACTTGCCATAACATAAGTCAAAGTTTTAAGGATCTATATGTCCTATCCCCTCCATCTCAACACACTAATGATGTCAGGTTGTACCACTGATTTTATGTCATTTTTTTAGGGAAAAAAACACAACCCCTAAATTATACATATTAATTAGAAGAACATCAAACCTAATTAATAAGTGGGAAAACATGTAGCTTGTCACCAATGAAATGCTGTCACATTCGTTACCATGAAAGGACATAACTACTTTCTCTGAACAGCCATTGCAGCGCTGAAGTCAGCACTGCCCAATCAGCATGTGACATGAGCATGAACGCCATGTAAATGTCATTTAAAATGTCTTAGCGGTGACATTAAAGCCAAAACACAGAAGTGAAATTCATTTGAACCCTTTGCCCCCGTATATCCAAAATATTTATTACTTTCCTATGTCATCGATATCAAATGTTAGGTACTTTCTATCCTTTTTTTGCATACCAACCTTTCAGTATACACTCATGGCATGTCTCCATTAGGCTACCTACTTTTCAACTGCTCAGTAAGCACATAGGCTGGTCCAAACCATGCAGACTGAAACATTTAAGGTCACATAAAAGATTTTGTTGCAAAGTTTGGAGAGGAGGCGTTTCTTGAATTTAGTTCCCTTCTAATTATCTTTTTTTTTTTTTTACCTTTCAAAAATTCTAATGGATGGCAGCCATGAAGGGACAAAGAAACCACTGAGATATTCCAGAAACAGGGAGGAAGGGTGTAGGACTCTGTCTTGATGGGTTCACCAGGTGTTTATAGGATACTGGGATAATTATGAAGTCGAAGACTGTTTCTTTGCAACAAGTAAGATAAATGCCTTTTATCAAGTAGCCTAAGATACAATCCCTGCTTTACAATGAACTTTTGGCATTTATACATAAATATCTCTCAATCTCTCTGGGACAGCCAGTTTTCTCTTTTAAATGGAAACTAGGAATAGATTATCTATCAAATCACTTCTGATTTTTAAAGTCCAATGAACCTATGATTCTAAAAAACAGGATTGATGTTTTTGAGATCAAAGTCATAGTTCCTTTTGCCGAGGGATCCAGTCTCTGAATGATGGTGATCATGAGTGGGTCTAGGAGATGCAATTTAAGAATGCTTGGTTAGCCCATAAAGTTCAGGGAAGAAATTTGAAGTGGTCATGTGAGATGCTCACTTTGGGAATTCGTGGCTTTTCATTCATAAGGATTTTCACTTTTTGCCCTCAGGTCTCTGCCATACAAAGCTCATGAAGGCTTATACTCCCTGGAAGTGCGCTCTGGGGGACAGGTGGTGGGCAGCCCAAGTGCAGGACCACGAGACAGCTGCACTTTCAAGGTGGGTTCGAAAGATTGAGGACTGTGTGCTTTGCCAGTCCGAAGGTGTGCTTGTTTTATGAACAAGTATGTTATAAATCATCCAGAGACTGCTTTGACAGAGTAAGAAGAAAGTGGATGGTGTTTATGGGTTTCTAATGAAAGACAAATAGGGATAATTTCTGTATCAGGCTCTAGCTAAGTATTATACATGTACTTTCTAATTTAATGCTCACAACAATTTTTTTGAGGTGGACAATAGTTATCCTGTGTTTATAAACAAGCTACCTGAGGCTCAGGAAGATATTTTCCCTTGACATCCAGGTAGTAAATGGTAGAACCGGGATTTGAACCTGTATCTAACTCAATCTGTACGTTACCTGATGCTCATAGAGGAGCGAGAAAGATGACCTTTGTAGATCAGAGTTTCATTTCGCAGCTGAGTACATCCTGACTACTAGGAGGGTGCAGGGACTCAGGAGCCCAAGTTCCCTGGTGAAGTGACTCAATTTCTATCTCTTACTCTGCTTTGTGGTACATTTCTGCTACTCTTTTCAACTCTAGGCTGGAAGGGAATTTGCATGGTGTCTGAATTATCTTAGAGCTTAATATCTATACTGGGGCTTACTTTTATGCTTGGTTCAGTATAAGGTCTGTTTCAGATGAGTTCTATACTAACATGATCTCTGAAAGAGCATCACTAGACTTTTCATAAAAAGCAGAGTGTTGGCACAGCTCCTACCACAAAGGTTACCTCCACTTAAGAGCAGTTTCAAAGAATGCAATTTAACTGTTACCCTCTGCGCCTGAGAACAAGATACTCTCTGCATTTATCTCTAATAGGATCCACATTTTATATATGCAACTTGTTTTTGAAATCTGGGATTCGTTCCGCATTCACACTTAACGATTTGTCTCTTAGTCCAAGAAAATCTTATTTTCTGACATTTTGCTTCAGCACAATTGCTGCAGGAAGACAAAAAGTTACATCATTCTTATTAGGAGCTGCATCACCGCCTTCTGTTACAGTCCCTGTTTCAGGGACTGTAACAGAAGAGGGGTGGGAAGACAGGCTCCTTAATCAACATGCTCCTATCACCCCAGATAGCAGTTCTCCAACTTATTCAAAAATCAGTAGGTACAGAGAAGGGGAACAGAACAACAACAACAACAACACTTCCTAAAATTGCACATTAAAGAAAACAAGTTCGTCAGGGGTTCAGCTTGCTCTGCGAGTTGATAAAGAATCACCAGGGGATGCAGTTAATGAGAGGCCTTCCACGCTAAATAAAATATGGCGTGTCTCTTTGTTTTGGGACTAGGGCTGGGGGAACCATGGGTATTAAAAATTAATTCCATCTTGCCAGTGTACTCCAAAGAGCCTGCTGCGGGCGCTGACAAGTTCCAACGACTCACAGAAGGGTTGGCAAGCAGCTGGTGGCTGTGCCTTTATTATTTTAATCTGTCTTCCCCACCCCACCACTGCCTGGCTTTTGCTGCCCTCACTCGGGCTCAAGGACCAGCATGTGGGAAGCTTGATTTGGAAGCTCATTAATTTTTCACTGCTATGTCTCTAGCCTGGTGGGTGACCGGGGGCCTGTGCCTCTTAGAAACATACCATTCTATGTTGTATCAGTTCAGAGAGAATCACAAGCAAAGCGTGAGTGTGTGTGTGTGTGTGTGTGTGTGTGTGTGTGTGTGTGGTTTAACCCTGAGCATGTTCCATAACTCTCTGAGGACTTGGGAGAGAGCACTAAAGGAGGTGAGATATTCCCTGCAAACTTGTGATGGGAGGATCACAGACTGAGTGGTAGATTAAGAGATTTCAAGATGGAAACCGAACGGTATGTTGCCATATTTGGCTGGAATTCACTTGTTCCGTCTGTCTTGGCTATTGATGGGAGAGTGACCTCTGCTCTGCTTCACGAGGTGCCTGTGATAAAGTTCCGATTGTAATACTGGCACGAAGGCAGCAAAGGAAGGTTGGGTTTAGTCCTTGGCGGGGAGGCTAGGTGGGGATGGAGTGTTTGCCAGTTGTGTGTGCAAATACATTTATCTTTATCTTTTGCTGAGATCAGAACCAGCTGAAGTCACAGCATTCTTACTATGACCCCTGACCGTACATAGTTTCTGTGAACTATTTTCTAGCCCTTTCGAGAATGAGGAACGTAACCTTGGTGGCAGACTTCATAGCCATATTGGTGTGGATCGATATTTGAACCCCACCCTTGACAGGTGCCTGCAGCTTTGCGGAACTGTCTGCTGATTCTCAGTGTCTGTTTAGGGCTGTTGATTAACAACGGCGTTATTCTTGGCTGACATGCTCCCCGGGAAGGTGGACTCCTGCGGGGCTGGAAGAAGACCAAGTAAAACCATTTCTGTGGTTTGTTTTGCCAACGGGGAGCTCTGTAGGTTGTGTGGAATGGAGACAGCCTGGGCATGAAGAGAAGGTGGGGGACGAGGTCACCTTGGCCCGACCACTCCATTATTTACACTTCTCCATTTCTTCACACTGGCTCTGGAGTGATTTCCTGAAGGAGCGATGCTCAAATTGTACACCAACCCTGGTGCCTGAGGGAGGGTGAGGCAGAATTCCAGACACTGTCTCATTCCACCGCATGGCGCTCCTTCCCAGCGGTGTATCAGTCATCCCAGACCAGACTACTTCATTCATTCACACAAATTTAAGTGTCTTCTACATACCAGGCTACATGCAGGGATGCAACCACAACCGAGTCAGGCACGGTCCTCCTATCTGGAGCTTGGGGTTAAGATGTGATGCGCTCCGAGAAGAGGGGGAATTGGAAGTTGATGTGGAGTACTGTGGCCACACTTTGGCGGGCTCTCACTGTTTCCCATTGATGCTGTTTTTTTCTTTCTTTCTTTTTTTTTTTTAAAGAAGAATGTTGCTCCCCATTCCCTGACTCGTTTGGTCATTCCTGTGCCAACAGGCTTCTTCCCTTTCTCCAGTGACCACTTCACTCCTGTGTAAAGCTGACCTCTCAGTTTTCATAGTTAATTCACCTGTCCCATGATGCTGGCTAGTCACAATTCTTACAATTAACTAGTCACAATTCTTACAATTAACTGAATGAATTTTTTTTTTAAAACTTCAAGACTTAAAGACATCAAATTACCATATCAGAAAGATTGACATTCTGAATGGTGGCTTTGCCTGTCTTTCCTTCTGGGAAACTGTGTGCCTGGGTATGGCGGGTAAAAACAGGCTTGTCAAGACTTGAGCAAAATAGGAGAGGATAGAAAGATGTACAGCCTTCACCAAATTTCTTTTGCCTCATCTGTAGAAGAAATATAATAGTATCTGTCATCTCTGCTTCACAGAGATGAGGATAAAGAGGTGTAGGTGTGAAGGCAATTTGAGGAAAATGTATCCATTCACTCTATTAGACTTTATGAGACTTTGAGACTACTAGTGCTTTATGGCTTGTGCCTCTTGTGTTCATGGATATTCTAATGAAATGCTTACCTGTAATAATATTTTCTAAACAGTTTTCCCAGGCACAGACACCTACTGTTGACCAAGTTAATCCACCAAGTGGAGTTCCAGGTAAGAAGTCTTTTATTAACATTAGAATAATTGTGAATCCATTTGCCAGAGCTTGTTGCAAACTCTCCTACCTAGGTGCGTGGTCTCTGTAAGAGGGTAAGTTTGGCTTCTTTGATTTCATTTTGAAAGGTCTTACCTCTGGTTCATTTTAAATTTGTCTTGCTTTTGCCTCTGGGTGCTTTTGCTCTATTACTTTACTGATAACAACAACAACAACAACAACAACAACAACAACAACAACAACCCCAAACATTACAAGAAAACGAAGCCAGCAAAATGGAGAATGGATAAAAAAGAAATCATTGCTCTTAAGTGAAAATACTGGTATAATATTTTTGCATATATAGGTAAATGCATAAAATATATAGCCAGGTGTGGTGGCCCATGCTTGTAATCCCCGCAGTTGGGAAGCTGAGACAGGAGGATCGCACAGGTTCGAAGCCAGCCGCGCTGGCTTAAGAGACCCTGTTTCCAAATAAAAAAAGCATTAAAAAAATAGGTCTGGGAGTGTAGCCTGGAAGTACAAGGGTTACCAGGAACCCCAGTACCACCAAAAAATAAAAAATAAAAATGCATAAAATATAAATATTGTCTACTGGAAAGGGGATAATTAAAATTAAGTGATTTGAATTATTTGCTATTGGTGGGAATATAATTTGATAATAATATATTGGTAAATTCTGCAAAAAGAAAGAAATTGCTCTTTGTAACTTTATAATCATCCGCATAATAGCAAACATTTATGGAGCCCTACTGTGTGCCATCCTAAGTTCTTCCTATATATTATCATGTGAGACTCTCACAGAAACCTGACGATACAGAAGCTATTATTATTTTCATTTTGAGTTTAGGAAATGAGGTTACAGGAGGTTAATAGAATGTGCTACATTAGTCATATAGCTTATAAATGGTACAGCTGAGATTCGAACTCAAAGAGGCCAATGGATCTACCATTTTACTTTGTGTTAGGAGTTGGATACCATCTGGAAGGTCATTAACTCTGATCTTTATCTAGAGAACGTGTTTGAGTTAGAGAAAACACAGATTATGTTTATGTATATTCAGATTATATTTAGAAGCATGTGAATTTGGCCCTATCTTACTCGTGTAGGTTTTCCAGGGATCTGTTTCATTCCATTAGTCTGAATAACCAAGATGTGACATGTTTTATGAAGAAGAGATATGATCTGTGAAAATCACATGCAGGCATTTGGGTCCCTATGGCTTTGGTGTCGGAAAGCTCCTGTTCAGACGGCAGAAGCCTTGTTAGGGTGAGGGATGGGGAAGGAGCCAGCCGTTAGAGGTGTGAAATGAGATATGGGTTAGCACCCAGATCAGTCAAGCCTGCTTCTCCCACCACGCTGGAGTTCTGCATCCTGTCTCTTCCACCTTCTGGGGGTGCGATTGGTAGCTGGTCTGCTGGAGCAGTCCCTCCAGGCAGACCCGCCCGGCTACATCTTTGCAATCACTTTCCAGACGATTAGTCTCATTTCATTTGGGAAGCCTGCCTAGAGTATCCGCCAGGGAGATGGAGGAGGCGGTGGGAACAGGAGAGATGAAACTTTATGAGCAGCTGGATTTC
The DNA here is from genome assembly GCF_963383645.1 of Muscardinus avellanarius. Classification (NCBI taxonomy): domain Eukaryota; kingdom Metazoa; phylum Chordata; class Mammalia; order Rodentia; family Gliridae; genus Muscardinus; species Muscardinus avellanarius. The sequence goes on along the minus strand of NC_137794.1, from coordinate 10,107,463 downwards.
TGTGTGTGGTGGTTAACAGTCCTTCACTAGGAGGCAGAATCTCCTGGCACCATGGCTTGGTTTAGCCATTCATCAGCCTGTATTTTGTGTGTGTGTGTGTGTGTGTGTGTGCAGAAAAACAAAAACAAAACAAATAAGCTTACAGAATTTCCCAACTTCTATGACTTGTTTTAAAATTTTTGCCTATCAAGCCAGGTGTGGTGGCGCACGCTTGTAATCCTAGCATTAGGGAGGGCGAAACTGGAGGATCATGGTTCGCGGGACAGCCTCAGCTACTTAGTGAGGCCTTCCACAACTGAGTGAGACCCTGCTTCAAAAAAAGAATAAAAAATAGGGCAGGGGCGATAGCTCCGAGGTTGAATGCCCCTGGGTTCCATCCCCAGACCCGCAAAAAAAAAAAAAAAAAAAAAAAATGCCTAGAAGTCATGCCTATCAAAGCTAGAAAATCAATAGTTTAGCTCTGTTTAAGATGATTATTCTGCTAGATTTTAGTAACATCAGAGAACTTGAGACTCTAGACCTTCAGGAAGTCTATGAACTTTGTCTAAGTCCTTAGGTCCCTGATCTTTCTACACATTCATTTGTAAGACTGTAATACCATCTGAGAGGTTCCTAGCATTTCAGTGCAAGCCATCCAACGACTGTAGAAGAAAGTCATTTCTGGATAGAAACATACAAGCCTGAGGGGAACATCTTGGTAATGTTCTTGGGTGACTTCAAGTGCCCATGAAGAAACCCAAAGTCTTCTGGATTCAGTGACCTCATGAACCCCATAAGTACCTACTTTTCTTCCATAATTGTAAGGTTTTATCTCACTAACATCTTTAAGCATTTTCTGTGAGGCTGGGTATTTATAGTATAGATGATGATGATGATGATGATGATGATGATGATGATTGATGATGATGATTGATTGATGATGATGATGATGATGATGATGATGATGATGATGATTTTGGTACTGGAGATCGAACCCAGGGGCGTGTCCTACCTCTGAGCTATACTCCAAACTGCTTCTTAATTTTGTTGTTGTTGTTTGGAAGCAGGATCTTGCTATGTTGCTGATAGTCTTGCTAAATTGTGGAGTCTGATCTCAAACCTCTCATCCTGTCTCAGCCTCCCAAGTGCTGGAATTAAAGGTGGATACCACCATACCTGGCTAAATTCTCTATTATGGAAGGTACATAAAATTAAAATAATTATGGATCTGTGAAGTGGATTTTAACCATATTATTTTGCCATGATGTATTTGCCTAAAATTTTGTCTTGTGCAGTTCCAAAAGTCCAACTATAGGTTTTTAGTTCAAATATAAAATCAATCATCTCATGTAGTATCTGGTAGGGGCTTTCAAACTATGAGAAGGGGCTCCATTAGATTCCTTTCCCAACTCCTATGAGCAGTGGTTGTCGGGTGGTACTGGGAGTGTTCCTTAAAGATAGAGCTTCTTAATAATAGAGTATTGCTGATGCGTGCACCCACATCTTTCTGGAGCGATTAGGGAGAAACTTGCTGTCTGGTGGAAATTCCCACACATTGCATAGAGGTGGCCCAAGGGTAGAAGTCATAATTTATAGATTAGTTTGTTAGGCAGACACCAACTGCTTGTAGATCTCCAACAACTTGCCCTATTTTCTTTTTTTTTTTTTTTTGAGATAGGGTATCATTGTGTTGCCTGAGGCCAGGCTGAACATAAACTCCTGGGCTCAGGCGATCCTCTTCCCTCAGCCTCCCAGAATCTTTGTCTACAAGTACATATCACCATGCCGGGCTGGCCCTGGCTTTGAAGATTTGCATAGTTGTTGAATGAATGATACGGTGATACGTCGAAGTGTGCTGATTGTTCATGCTTTGACCCCTCCCCAACTCTCTTGCTTTTTGTGTCCTTTATTAATTCCTTTCCATTTTGGGTCATCCATGACATTTATCTTTTGTACTTTAATATATAGAAAATAGTTTAGGATCTCTGAACACCTATCAGATTGTGTGATATAAGCCTTTTTATACAGCATGTTCATTTGATTTCATTCTGTTATTTTTAATTGGCACAGAACTCTTGTACATATTTATGGAGAACCATGTGATATATATATATATATATATATATATATATATATATATATATTGTGCAATGTTCAAGTCAGGGTGTTCATGTCGATCTTCTCAAACATTTATCATTTGTTTGTGTTGAAGACATTCCAAATCCTGTCTTCTAGTTTGAAAGAATACAGAGCATTATCATTACCTACAGTCATCCCACTGTGAATAGACACCTGCGCTTATGTTTCCCGAGTGTAACTTGGCTCCAGGTGACCAACCTGTCCTCATCCCTCCCTCCCCTGGGCTCCTCCAGCCTCTGGCTACTACTATTCCACTCTCAACTCCTATGGAATAAACTCTTTTAGATTTAACATATGAGGGATAGCATCTGGTATCATATTTGTTTTAGCAAGTGTCCAGAGGAGCGTCTCATGAAGATGGAGCGCCCCAAGGCACACTGTTGGTAAATTCCACTTTGAGCGGATGGTCTGCACAGAGCCAAGAAGATGGGATGGGACAGTGTGAAGAAACTGGTCCCTCCTTCCTGCAACCTCTGCACTTTGTGGGACTATGCAGAAGATTCATCCTCCCTTCCATGCTCCATGTACAGATAATTAAATCAGTGTTTGAAATAATTGATTACTTTAGTCTTTCTAGTATATAATATTGATCATTGAATCACACTGCTGACTTTACTTTTACACAGTTTGTGAAAACGTGTTAATCTTACACAGCATGATCACTTTGCCACATTGGGTATCTGTCACCAAAACAAATACACATTATGCTGTACAATTGGAGTTTGGTCTAACTACATTAAAATCTTTAAAATTCTTCTTAAAACAGGAAAACTAATACATGTGCATGGCCGGATTGTTACTGGAAGGTTGGAGACCCTTGACTTTGGGGCTGACTACATTGATAGGTATGCCGGTGTTTGTTTCTGTGTCAACAGGCGTGCTGGATGGCTTCCCGGGCCAGCTTCCTCCATAGCAATAAATTGTAAGCAATTGGCACAGAATTGCTATTTTTCTCTTTACAGTTTATGGTCCCTGATGATCAGGGCTTCAGTTTTCACTTTGTTAATGTGATTGTGATTGGTCAATTAAGTCGATCCATTTATTTACTGACAACTAGTTACTCTGGGCCCAGTGTGAATTGTAGTATAATTACATCTGTGGATTTGCGTTTTTGATTCTTTTTCTTTCTCTCCTTTCCTCTCAGACTAATGTAAATTCCTCATAAAATAGCATTTAAATCCCACACCCATTGTAACTTTTGTGTTTAGTTGTTATTAATCTGTGCATTTAGAGGTCCTCTTAGTGGGATCAAAGGAAAATGGGACAGGCACTAAAAGCCATGAGCTTTTAATGTTTTCTGGGAGTGATTAGGATGGCAACATGACTTTTTTTTTTTTTTTTTTTTGGTGATACTGGGGTTCCTGAAAGCCCTTCTACGTCCGGGCTACACTCCCAGACCTACTCTATATATATATATATATATATATATATATATATATATACATATACATATACATATGTATGTATATAATTTGAAACAGGGTCTCTTACACCAGCACGGCTGGCTTCGAACCTGCGCGATCCTCCTGTCTCCGCCTCCCAAGCGTGTGCCACCACGCCCGGCTTCAACATGACTTTCTTTACTGGAGACTTGTTAATTGGAAAATGTTACTATTAAATCATCCATGTTAGCCGGGCACGGTGGTGCACGCTTGTAATCCCCGCGCTTGGGAGGCAGAGACAGGAGGATCGCGCAGGTTCGAAGCCAGCCGCGCGCGCTGGCTTAGGAGACCCTGTTTCCAAATAAAAACATAAAAATAGGTCTGGCGGTGTAGCCCGGAGGTAGAAGGGCTTCCAGAAACCCCAGTACCACCAAAAAAATAAATAAATAAATCATCCATGCTGGGAAGAGAGGAGAACAAGACAGAAACTGTGGCATTTGTGGAAAGCTCTAAGCAAGTGTTATCATTCAACAAATGAAGTGATTACAGTGACTTATAAGGTGGAATGAGCACACTTTCACTATTCACCCAGCTGCAGAGACTATGCACTATTTCTGATTGTATCCCCGCCCCACCCCACACACACCATGAATCACAGGCATTCTTCTCTGTTTTTCATCTCTTACATTCTCTCCAATATTTCTGGCATTGAGAAATGGCCAATTTATGAGGCTTTTACTCTTGGCTGTGAGAGATAGAAATTACAAAGAGCATCCTTGGTGATAAGCCATATTCAGCACCTGATCCCATCTCAGCCTTCATTTGGGACCCAGCCTTTAAGATGCGGATCACAGGCATAAAACCTACAACAGATCAGTGCAGACCCAACATAGGCAGTGAGGAGGTGGTAAGGATACTTTCTGGAGACAGGGAAAATGCTCCCTCCACTGTATAAAAGCTTGGGCCACGAGTGTACCCCTATTCTCTGGCTGAGAATCTGACTTAGCATTCCTTTAAGACACAACCCCCAGACCTCAGAAATTGTGCCCATAAACCCAAGGAGAATGCTCACAACCCATCCCTGCTGAGTTTTGGCAGGAATGTGTACTGGAAGAATCACCCGCTGTTTCTTGACTCGTGTTTCCTCTTTTTATCCAGCCCATTGACCCTGGAAGCTCAGGGGGACAAGTGGGTCACTCCTTGTTCTCTGGTTGACAGGCGGACAGGAAGCTGGTGAGCATCTTTCTTGTCAATGTTTTTAGGTTCTTCCACACAAATACAACACACATGCATTTAAAAAAATATGAATCACTCATAACTGTTACCTGCCTTGTCTTTAAACTTACTTGAAAGGACTTAGGAATTGATTCAAAATGTAAATAAAAGTAGGATCTAAAACCTCTTGAAAACAAATAGATCATGCTTATTAAAGGCTTACTCTCACTCAAGACTTGCTCTAATGCGTTTACATTGAAGTCACACAATAATATTGTGACTGTGTATGATCATCTGTCCCTCTTTAGAGACGAGGAAACGGAGTCTCAGGCTAGTTAAGTAATTTTCTCAAAGCCTCACAGAGCAAGTTGGAACTGGAAACTTGTCTGGCTAACTGTCCTCCAGAGGTCATGTTCTTAACCACTATGCTTATAATGGGCCAGAGAAAAAGATAAAGGTTGTGTGTGTGTGTGTGTGTGTGTGTGTGTGTGGTACCTCTGATCCTTCTGCCTCAGCCTTCTAAGTACTGGGATTACAGGTGTGCACCACCACGCTCAGCTAAAAACAGTAAATTTAAAAACAGGTATCTATACACTCTAGTTTATATAACTGACATCTTGCTGACTTTGACTTCGCCCTGGACTGGATGGATTAGTCTCCTTTGAGGTTATTGTAAGAATCATACTCTATGATTTAACTTTTGGGGGTGAGTATTTAGTAGAACAAATTCTATAATGCAGTTTCTTTTATTTTTGTTCAGAATTGTCTCCTTTGGGGTTCATACTTTTTTTTTTTTGGTGGTACTGGGGTTCCTGGAAGCCCTTCAACCTCCGGTCTACACTCCCAGACCTATTTTATATTTTTGAAACAGGGTCTCTTACGCCAGCACGGCTGGCTTCCAACCTGCGCGATCCTCCTGTCTCCACCTCCCAAACGCGGGGATTACAAGCATGCGCCACCACGCCCGGCTTGGCTTCATACTTTTTTATAAGGGTTTTGATAGATTTTTCATATACTAGATTTTGCAAACAAAAGACCTAGAAGTTAGCAGTAAGTTAAATTTTACCTCTCATGCACTGGGGATATAGCCCATTGGTACAGTATTTGCCTACCATATGTAAGGCCCTGGGTTCAATCCCTAGCACCACACACACAAAATTATTTCTCATATGTGTGTTTGGTAACACATGCACTGATAAATCTACTTAACTCATTATACCTTCAGTATCTATCAGTTTTATCTGGTTGATTTGCCTTTCCTTTGATTTATTACTTTCCTAGTTAAAGAGTTAAATTCTCTGAACTGAATTGTCTGGTAATTCTTCCCTGTTTTTTCTTTAGTTATCCTATTGAGGAAGATGGTGGACTTGGGACCCTGCAGTGCCGTGTGGAGGGCGATTACATCGGTCTGTTAGAGAAGCGACATTACTCAACGTCCTATTCATTTCTCTGGGTCTAGAGAGAAACAGTTTCAAGAACTGGTTCTCAATAATAATAATAATAATAGTAATAATGACAATAATAATAGTAATAACAACAACAACTACTACTAATTGCTTCATAGTCCCTTAAAAAGCACTGCGGAAAGCAGCTTGAATATAAACCTGATTAACCTCTAATGTTGGTGGATACTTTTCAGTTTTAACTTTACAGGTGAAAGCTGATAACCACTGGATCAGCATTTAAATGACTTTCAATCTAAATCCAAGCCCAGTTCTTCCATGCTATGTTGTACCACATTTGTCTGTGAGGTGTTTTTATTATTATTATTCTTTGGCGGTACCAGGGATGGAATTCAGGGGCATTCTACCTCCAAGCTACACCCACAGCCCTATTGTTTAGTCTTTTTACTTTTGAAACAGGGTCTCACTGAGCTGCAAAGGGCCTCACTAAGTAGCTGAGGCTGTCCGTGAACCGCGATCCTCCTGTCTCAGCCTCCCGAATGCCGGGATTACAAGCGTGCGCCACCACGCTCGGCCTGTGAGGTGTTTATTGTGGGCACCATTAAAGAAATTACAGCTTTGGGTTGTAACTGGATGGCATTAGAGTGTCAGGGTTTAGGGCAGCGACGGCTTAGTGCAGATTCGTGGAGATTCCTTCCTTAATATCTGGTTCTTTGTATTTCAGGCTCGCAGAATGTTAGCTTCTCAGTATTCAACAAAGGAAAGTAAGTAACTGGGAGTAGCAAGCTCGTCTTCATCTTCTATTATCTATACCCCTTATCTTGCTTATGTTTTTTAACTTTTTAGAATGGAAAATTTGACCCCTATACACACTGAATAGTATAGTGAAACCAGTGGGGAATTCCTTGACTTTCTTGATTTATTTTCTTGGGTGAACCTAATTGTGCCCCATGCCTCATCTGTAGACATTGTGTTTCAACGTGATGTTGGTACAGAATTTTGAGAATAATCTCAAGTCATTTCAAAGTACTATAAATATAAATTTGCCGCATGTGTCTCCTGTGGGATATAGTTTCACTAAATGAATTGTTCCAGTCCAAGAATGTGTTTTCAAGATGGAAAAGGATCAGATTTTATCAGAAGGTGGAGAAGTAAATTAAGATTCTGGATTTCTGAACCTTACTTTTTGTTATGCTACTATATATGATTTTCTAGGCATTGTTCTTAAAAGTATATTATCTAGCTGGGTGTGGTGGCACATGCTTGTAATCCCAGCATTTGGGAGGCTGAGATAGGAGGATTGCAGTTTGTGGACAGCCTAAACTAATACTTATTGAGGCCCTCTGCAACTCAGTGAGACCCTGTTTCAAAAAAAAAAAAAAATTAGGGCAGGGGGTGTAGCTCAGAGGTAGAATGTCCCTGGGTTTCATCCCCAGTACTGCAAAAAAAAAAAAAAAAGAAAAAAAAGTATATTATCTAACTGATATTAATTTAATTGTGATGATAGTGAAATATTATCTCTAGCTACACAGCCCAAACTATAGATTCTTCTTCATTTCAAGAACAAAAACGAATGCCTAGTTAGTATCTACTGTCGGCCTCACCAGTGCTGGGCATCTTTACACTTATCATTTTTTTTTTCCAGTACTGGGGATGAATCCAAGGGCATTCTTCCTCTGAGCTACACCTCCAGCCCTATCTTTTAGTCTTTATTTTGAAACAGGGTCTCACTGAGTTGCAGAGGGCCTCACTAGGTAGCTGAGGCTGTCCGTGAACCGTGATTCTCCTGTCTCAGCCTCCCAAATGCTAAGATAAGTGTGTGCCACCACGCTCAGTTGATGTTTTATCACAAAAGACAACTTTGTCCTCTTTGAAGGTCCATGGTACACAAGAATGCGTGGCTGATCAGTGCTAAGCAGGAGCTTTTCCTGTACCAGACACACTCAGGTACGATTTCCTTTCCTCCTGTACTCTCCATCCCTTCCATCATGCCTGCCTAAATGTTGAACTCTTCTTTCTTCTGGCAATTTTGATCTGATCATTAACATCTGAAGCTGTCCTTAGATTCCCAGATGGCCCTTTAGTTGAGATGAGGTTCCTGTGGTCAAGCATCACTCGTGAAGGTTCTGAGAAATGCATCATTAGTTGATTTTGTCATGGTGGGACCATCATAGAGGCCACATCAGAGCCTAAATGGTCTAGTCCAACCATGCACCATGCACCGTGGCATCTTGGTGCAGGAGGAGGAGAGATAAACATAAACTGTGTGAGGCTGCTGCTGACATAACATGGAAGACTGCTCGACAGTGAGCCTTTTGTTTTTCAAGTAGAAGTACATTCTAAAATAACAGTGGCGGTACACGCTTGTAATCTCAGCATTTGGGAGGCTAAGACCGGAGGATCGTGGTTCACGGACAGCCTCAGCTATTCAGTGAAGCCATTTGTAACTCAGTGAGATCCTGTTTCAAAATAAAGAATAAAAAATAGGGCAGTGGGTGTAGCTCGGGGGTAGAATGGCCCTGGGTAAATAAATAAATACATAAATAAAATAACAATGAGCTGGGCGTAGTGGTGCATGCTTGTAATCCCAGTACTTGGGAGGCTGAGACAGGAGGATCCTGGTTCGCGGCCAGCCTGTTACTTAGTGAAACTCTCCGCAGCTTAGTCAGACCATGTTTCAAAATAAAGAATAAAAAATAGGGCTGGGGGTGTAGCTTGGAGGTAGAACGCTTCTGGGTTCAATCCTCAGCAGCAGCGAAAAAACAATGAGAAGTTTAGTTAAATAGACAACAACCAGTAACATGGTGCTAATTATTACTAATCAAGTATTAAGTATTGAACACACTTGCTATATTACTGTCCTAACAGGACAGTAGATTTGCTTATACCAGTATCACCACCAACATATGATTAATACATTGGGCTATATCCTTAGAACACTTAACAACATCACTGATGATAGAAAAATTTCAGCTCCATTCTGATCATATCACTATTATAAAGGTGATCTGTTGTTGACCAGAACATTGCTATGTAGCCCATGGCTAATGTGTGTGTGTGTGTGTGTGTGTGTGTGTGTGTGTGTGTGTGCTCCCAAAGTCTATAGGTTCAGATTAAATGAAAGAAAAAGGTGTCATGCCTTCTATGTTCTGAAAAATAACAGAAAAGAGGTGGCACTCAAGGATCTAAAAGCACAGCCTTCCAATTGCATTAATATTCCCTCTCTGAGCATCATTCAACAACTTATGACTTGTTGATATTGATAGTAAGCCATCTTGTTGCAATCTGATAAGTACAACCCCATACTAAACAAACAATGAATGCTGAAAATTAGAAACTTTCATGAAAGTAGTAGAGAGTAGGCCACTACAGAAAAGTACCGAGACTCTAGGTTTGGATTCAGTCGCAAGCCACTGGAGACTTGTCTGTGGGGTAGTCAGATCCCAGAAGCAATCACAATCTACTTGTGCAAGCCAGGGCTGGTGGCACCTGCCTGTAGTTCCAGCGCTTGAGAGGCTGACACAGGAGGATGCTTTGAGTCTAGGAGTTGGCGACTAGACAACCACCACAACAACAAAAACAAAATCTTTACCCAAAGTGCAAGATATTCTATAGGTCATAGAGAAAATGCCATTCACTTTCCAGAAAACCTATTCTACAGAAGCTGAATTTTTATTAGGTTTTAAAAATTGGGGACTTCTGCCGGGCGTGGTGGCGCACGCTTGTAATCCCCGCGCTTGGGAGGCTGAGACAGGAGGATCGCGCAGGTTCGAAGCTAGCCCCACGCGCTGGCCTAGGAGACCCTGTTTCCAAATAAAAATGCAAAAATAGGTTTGGGAGTGTAGCCCGGAGGTAGAAGGGCTTCCAGGAACCCCAGTACCACCAAAAAAAAAAAAAAAAAAAAAAATTGGGGACTTCCAGGAAGATGGCGACCGAGAAAAGCAGGGCTTAAGAGCCCCGCTAACAACAAATATCCATTACCACAAAATCAGCGCCTTTCAAAGCCAGAAAACAACATCACCAGAGAAAACAAAAAAAAATCACCAGGCTCCATAGAGAAAGCGGACTGAGAACAGAGCCACAGAGGATATCCTCACGCCCGAGGACACGGCAGACGCGGCAGCAGCGCCATACTGCTGGCGAATTCACGGGACGGCCATAGCAAGCCGAGGGGAGCCGCTGCGGAACAGCCAGGCGGGATTTCTTGGCGCAGAGGACATCTAAAGCTCCCAGTGTCTGAGCTCAGCACACGCTGCAGGGATTCAGAGTGGAAATCAAAACCAAGAAAAAAAAAAAAAAAAAAAAACGCCAGCCCAACAACCGAGGGCGTAGCAGCGGCGCCATATTGCCACCGGCGGCAGCAGCACGGAACTCACTACAGCTACATCTGCGTACTCAAGAACAGTGAGTCAAATTGCGGGCCACAGCGGAGAAATCCCAGTACTGTACTCACTGGGACTTGACCCAGTGGGAGAGGGGCGGTGGCAGAGATATCACACCATAGGAGAACGTGCAACCTGGCACCCCCCACGGTCTAAAGCAGCCTCTATCGACTCTCTGGGCCGGAGACTCTGTGATAAAACCCAGTAAAGGAGTAGTGGGGTCTGAGATACTACTGACTCGAGATCCAGAGCACCTTAAGTGAAGTCATAGTGACCCAAGGGAAGAACCCAGAGAAGGCACAAACTTCCGAAATCATGGGAAAGAGGAATAATACTGGAGCAATGAATGCTCACAACCCCACAACATCAGAACCCGATAAAACAGTAAATCAGAGATTTCTAGAAGATCAAATCAGGAAAATAACTGTAGAAATAATAGAGGTGCTTCGAAAAGAACTCAGAGAGAGCCAAAAAGAGATAAAGGATGCAATTAATGAAGTAAAGTCCTCAATTCAAAGCACAAACAACCGATTAGAACACATGGAGAACAGAATCTCGCTCTTAGAAGATGATCATTCCAAAAATGAACGCATAGTTTCTAATCTCAGAAAAAATATCCGACAGCAGGAATCTGATATTGAAGAAATATGGGCCCATCTTAAGAGAGCTAACCTAAGAATAATTGGAATAGAGGAGGGAAAAGAAAGTGAAACTAAAGGGATCAACAATCTCTTCAAGGAAGTAATAGCAGAAAATTTTCCAGACATAGAGCAAGAGGTCGATACGCAGGTCCAGGAAACGTATAGAACTCCCTTTAGACAGGATCGGAGAAGAGGATCCCCACGCCACATAATTGTCAAAATGACCAATGTGGAAGCCAAGCAGAGAATCTTAAAGGCAACAAAAGCAAAGGGCCAAGTGACATTCAGAGGCAAACCAATTAGAATCACTCCAGACTTCCCAAACCAAGTTATGAAAGCCAGAAGGGCTTGGAGTAACATATTCCCAATTTTGAAAGAAAACAACTTCCAGCCAAAAATTTCCTACCCAGCAAAACTCTCTATCAAATTAGATGGAGAAATAAGAAGCTTCCATGACAAACAGAAACTGAAGGAATTTATGTCTTCAAAAGCAGCACTAGAGAAAATACTCAAAGAGATTAACTACAAAGAAGAAATAGGTAACACACATCAGAACTAGAGAAACAAGATTTTCCATCCAACAGACAACTAAGATTGGTTATCTGTGGAGATTCATTATTTATGTTAGTCTGTTACCTATCTCTAAAGGGTATTGTTTGCCTTTATTGTTGTTAATTTTTAGGATTTCTAGTTGGAATATTAATATACCTTCAGATATAGCATTTGGAAATATTTTATCCCATTCGATTAGTAACTCTTAACTCTGGTTACATTGTCTTTGGATATACAATATGTTTTTTATTTTTTAGGGAGTTTGTATACTCTTCTGTTGCCTGTGCCATTGAAATCATAACCAAGAAATCACTGCCAATTTCAATGTTGTGAGGTTTTATGACCCAGATTTTCTCCTAAAAGTTTATAGTCTTAAAATTTATATTTAGGTCTTTTATCTATTTTGAGTTAATACTTGTATATGGGATTAGGTAAGGGTCCAATTTTATTCTTTTCCATGTAATTATTATGTTTCAACAATATTTAGTTAAAAGATTATTATTTCCACCACCAAATGTTCGTGGAAACCTTGTCAAAAATAACTTGACAATATAGGGAAGAATTTAGCTCTAGGCTTTTATTTAACTCCAATGGTTTATATATCTGCCTTTAGAATAGTACTACACTGTTTCAATTATTGTAGCTTTATATGGTTTGAAATCAGAAAATATATATCTTCTAGCTTTGTTCTTTTTCAAGATCGATGTAGGTACCTAGAGTCCATATTCCATATTAGGATAGATTTTTTTTTTCTGAAAAATAAATATATAAATATATGATAGTTTCACCTAAAAAATAGAAAAAATAGATTCTCTGGTAAGAAAGAAAGCAAAAAGAAATATTGAAATGTTATCTTTAAGTCATCAAAAGCTTGGTATCAGACAAATGAAACTGTTATGAGAGATTATCATTTTTAATTTTGGATAAATTGCTATAATACTAGATGTCAACTACTAAGCCAAGCATAGGAGGGGGGGATAGGGAGAGAACGGGGTGGGGATTGGGTGGGGGCTGACTGGGCAATGTGTGCATGTATGTCTACAAAAGTTTGTATCCCACTATGATGTATGAATACAGTGCACCAATTAAAAATAAATATGAAAACAAAACAAAACAAAAAAAAATTGGTGCATAGTATAACCTAATTTGATCAGTTTCATTTCTCAATACCTCCCCTTCTTCCTCTTCCTGAACCCTTTCCTCTACCCTAATGGCTTCCCATCTACTTGCTGAATTTTATTTTATTTTATTTTGCAGTCCTGAGTGTTGAGCTCAGGGTTATTCTACCTCTGAGCTACACCCCCAGCTTATTTTATTTTTTATTTTGAAACAGGATCTCACTAAGTTGCAGAGGACCTCACTAAGTAGCTGAGGCTGGTGGCGAACCTGTGGTCCTCCTATTTCAGCCTCCCAAGTACTGGGATTTCAAGCATGGGCCACCACACCGGGTTTGCTTGCTGAATTTTAATCTTGCCTTCTTTTTTTTTAAACAACATAACTAGTTGGGTTTTTTTTGTGTGTGTGTGTGTATCTGGGAATGGAACTCAGGGGCATTCTACCTCCGAGCTAAACCCCCAGCCCTATTTTTTATTCTTTATTTTGAAACCGGGTCTCACTGAGTGGCAAAGGGCCTCACTAAGTAGCTGAGGCTGTTCGCGAACCACGATCCTCCAGTATAAGCCTCCTGAATGCTGGGATTATGAGCATGCGCCACCACGCCTGGCTATATATAACCAATGTTTTTGAGAATTAATTTGAAGAAGCACCTGAGGCGATTATTATAGTGACAGCAGCAACAAGAATGTCAAGCCCTTTTCAAATGCTTTACACATAATCTCAGTATTTACTTCATTTAGCTGTGAGATAGTTAATATTAACTCCATTTTACAGATAAAAATACAGAGAGGCAAAGTAACTTTCCAGGCCAGGCGTGGTGGCACACGCTGGTAATCCCAGTACTTGGGAGTCTGAGACAGGAGGAACGCAGGTTTGTGGCCAGCCTCAGCTACTTAGTGAGGCCCTCTGCAACTTAGTGCGAACTTCAAAATCAAGAATAAAAAACAGGGCTGGGGATGTAGCTCTTCAAAGGTTCGAGTGCTGCAAAGTGCAGACTTAACCCCAAATCTTATGCACATCACCAATATATTCTGGGAAGAATGCTGCCAGCCCGCCCCAAGCTTGTGTGATTCTGCAACAGCTGTGGAATCCTGGCATCTGGATAGGCTGACGGGATCTCTGATCACACAGGCCAGCGCTTTTTATCATAGACGTGGCTATGGGGAGAGCAGATGTGGACAGCCCCCAAGATCCTTGAGTCTGCCACTCAAACCCTAGTCCATCTTGGTTAAGTCACTTAAGCTTTCTGTGTGTCAATTATAAACATCTATAATATAAAATGGGCAATATCCTCTTCTAGCTCCAAAAGCTAGAAGTTGATGAGCAAGAATTGGAAAATTTGCCCAAGATTTCCCTCTCCTGCTCATCTCCATATCAATTCAATCACTTTTTTATTATTTAGAGAATACTTTATTAGTTTCAAACCCAAGTAGATAAGACCTTACATATTTAATACAGTACTTTACCCCTGTGCAAATGGAAAAAAAAATTAACGTTTTTAGACCAATATGGCTGTTAATTTATGTACATTGCCAACTCAACACGGTAAATGGGATACTTTTTTCATAGTTAACAGCATTCAATCACTTCTGATATGTTCCTTAGATATGATGCATCCACCTTGTCTCCGCAACTCTCACCTAATGCTGGGCCCCGCGCCTGTGCGCAGCTGTGTGGTTTCTGAGGGGTCCCGATCTGCCCTTCCCCCAGCCCCCACTAATCCATGCTCTACTCAGCCACGGCACCAGGCGCATAGCTGCTGCTTCTGTACAGCACACCATCCCCAAGGGCTCCTAGGCCCTCCAAGAGGTGGCCAAGCTTCCATCTCCTTGTCTGCTCCTTAGCTCCACCTCTGTCTCCACATTCCAGCCACACTTATAGGCACCGTGAGATGCCTTGTCTGTATCTTTAGGCTTTAAACATCCCCTTTTCCTCCCCTTCACTTTGATAAGTTCTGATTCATCTTTTAAGACTCAATTCAGCCGGGTGTGGTGGTGCACACTTGTAATCCCAGCATTTGGGAGGCTGAGACTGGAGGATCGCGGTTCGCGGACATCCTCAGCTACTTAGTGAGGCTCTCTGCAACTCAGTGAGACCTGGTTTCAAAATAAAGAATAAAAAATAGGGCAGGGGGTGTATCTCAGAGGTTGAATGCCCCTGGGTTCCATCCCCAGACTCGCAAAAAAAAAAAAAAAAAAAGACTCAATTCAGATGTCATCTCTAGAAATTTTCTTCGAACCCTCTGTATCCTGCCCCAAGTCTGAACTTCTCTGCACTTCAAATACTCTAATCTTGCCAGCCCAAAGCATTATAACTAGACTCTAGTGTACCTGTGCTACGATACCATTCTGAGCTCTTTGAAGACAGGAACTATTTTTTTGTGTGTCTGTCATTCTGGGATTGAACCCAGGGGCATTCTATCTCTGAACTACACCCCAGCCCTATTTTTTATTTATTCTGAAACACAGTCTCACTAAGTTGCCGAGGGCCTCACTAAGTAGCCAAGGCTGGCCACAAACCTGTGATCCTCTTGTCTCAGCTTCCAAAGTCCTGGGACTACAAGCATGCGCCACCATGCCCGGCATAGAAACTATTTTATATCCATGTTTATATTCTTAGTTTTCAATAGTTGTCAATTAATAGTTCAATAGTAGGTATTCTGTGAATGCTGAAAAAATGATAAAATATCAACAACTTTGTTGAAAGTCTGAGAATTTCCTAAATTGTTTCTGTATGTTGTCTGTATAATTTTGAGTGATATAAAAATAAAGTGATAGATGGGTATGGAGTTACATGCCTGTAATCCCAGCTATTTGGGAGGTTGAGGCAGGACTATAAGTTTAAGGTTATTCTGTGTAGCAGACTGTTTTTTTCTTTTTAATGTTAATCTTTTTTTTTTTTTTTTGGTACTGGGAATTGAACCCAGGGGCATTCTATCTCTAATATACACCCCCAGTCTCCTCCTTTTTTTTTTTTTTTTTTTTTTGTTCAAAAGTTCTTGTTGAACCTGCATTTTTCCTGTCTTAGCTTCCTCAGTACTGGGATTACAGACATGGACCACCCTGCCCAGCTCCTGTTCATTTTTTACATGAAGCAAATACAGGAAATTTTAATGTCAGTATAAAAAAAGCGATTTAAAAGCAACTTAAAAGAAGGAGGCTATTACTAGTGGTAAATTTTGATATTCGAGTGTGGGGGATCAGTCTGCTTGCCTGCAGTCTCTTTGTCTCCTGGGCAAGAGCACTGGGCGGCATCCTCATGAGATTCCTTTTTGAGGCGGTGGTCTTTCACGGTTAGCCCCTTCATTCACTTTCCCTTCAGTTTATCAGAAAACACAACTCCTCTTTCCCCTAGAGGGAACGAAACTTTGAACTATCAAAGGCTGATCACAGGAGAAGACAGGGTGAGATGGAGCGAAATACTTGGGGACAAGTGGCATATTGTAAAGAAGGGTCAAACAACCAGGACAGCAGGAGGCAGCGAGTGCTCAGGGGAGGAGCCTGCAGCCAGCTGTCATAGAACAAAGTACGGATACCTGCAATGAACTGGAGCCTTGCTCAGTGTGTCCAAAGGGGATTCATCCACAGGGCGTAATCTACTGACTGAAGTCCTTGGGACTGGCAGGCAGATTTCCCAAGAAGGTGTCGTGGTTTGCAGGGGCTTTGGCTTCTATGCCACGAGTGACTGCATGGCACCTTCCTTTCAAATATCTACCTTGTCTAAGCCAGGCATGGCACATGCTTGTAATCCCAGCATTCGGGAAGCTGAGATCCGAGGATCGCAGTTCATGGACACCCTCAGCTACTTAGTGAGGCCCTCTGCAACTTAGTGAGACCCTGTTTCAAAATAAAGAATAAAAAATAGGGCAGGGGTGTAGTTCAGAGGTCGAATGCTCCCGGCTTCTATTCCCAGACCCCCACCCCCCAAAAAAAGGAGGATTGCATAGGTTTGAAGCCAGCTTCAGCTACTTAGTGAGGTGCTCAGCATCTTAGACCCTGTTTCCAAATGAAAAAAGTATAAATAGGTCTGGGAGGTAGGAAAGCCTCTGGGTTTCACCCTCAGTACCGCAAAAAAAAAAAAAAAAAAAAAAAAATCTACCCTGTCTAATATATATTTATCATTCTTTTCCTTCTCTTATTATGTGCATTTTTAAAATGACAATTACTTAGAAAAGATTTCAACTGTTGCTGGACTTAGAAAGTTAAAGTAAGAAATACCATTAAGATGACTTCTATTATTATATTATTATCTGGGTCATATCCTGAGCTCTATTTGAAAGCTTACTTTTTTTTTTAAAACTCTTGCAGAAATACTATCTGTGTTTCCAGAAACTGGGAGCCATGGAGGAGGAACAGTTATCACAATTACAGGAGATTTCTTTGACAGTTCTGCCCAGGTTACCATTGCAGGTAACTATGTCAAAATGGTGGAGAATAGTTCATCACAGCACATGCTGTACGAGTTTATGTGCCGCCTCTGTCCTGGGGGCTGAGGAGGGAAGCCATCTTTGCCCTCTCTGAAATATCTTGTCTCTAAGGCCTTTTACCTGTGCTGCTTTGGTCCTGCAAATCTGCAAATGTGTTAGAGAACAGGATGTCCTGAAGGCCCCTTACAATGCAGGGACCGTTCCCTCAGCCATCCCCTTACTGGGGTGAAAAAGTACAGCTGCCTTTTCTACTTCTATTAAAAAACAACTGCACTCAGGCGTGGTGGCACACACTCATAGTCCCAGCATTCAGGAGGCTGAGACAGGAGGATTGCAGTTTGCAGACAGCCTCAGCTACTTAGTGAGGCCCTTTGCAACTCAGTGAGATCCTGTTTCAAAATCAAGAATAAAAAAAATAGGGCTGGGGTGTAGCCTGGAGGCAGAATGCCTCTGGGTTACATCTCCAGCACTGCAAACAATAACAACAACAACAATAACAACAATAATAACAACAACTTCGCCCCTCACTTTCTTTCCTTAGCAGGAGTGGGTGGGCATTTGCTTCGCACATTCCTCCAGAATGCCCCTTGGCAAACTCCTTTGTGGCACCTGTGTAGACTGTTTCAATCCGCCAGGTAGGATGGTCCTCTAGTGGGTGATGCCCAGGATGCACCAGAGTCCTCAGGTTCAGGTGACACTCACCCTCCCTGTTCAGCACAGCCCCAGGCATGGCTTGGCCTTTCAGGACTTTCTTTTTGATTACCAGGAGTTTCCCCAAGCTCCACTGCCCATACTCTGCCTCTCTGGGCCTCCTTCGACCCAGGCGATCACTATTGCTGTCCTATCCACAGCCAGCCCTTGGGTATAGAGTGGGAACCTGTCTACTCAAGTCTGGTCCTACTATCATATTGATTGACTTCTGTCTACCTATGTGTGAAATTAAAAAAATTCTCCATAGGCATTCCATGTGACGTTACACATGCGTCTCCCAGGAAGATTGAATGTAACACCAGGGCTCCAGGAAAAGGTGCGAGGCTCACTGCTCCTCAGGCAGGTAAGGAAGTCACCGGGCTGTCCTCTGAACTCCAGTTATGTGGTTGATTTTGAGCACCTGGGGAGAGAAATAAACATCTGAGGTCTGTCGCAGCTGCCTGACTGGTTAGTTCGGCGATCCCTGGGTCCACAATTCCGTCACCAAAGCTCTCCTATTAGGAGGGCTCCTAGTTCTATTTGGCTCTTTATGATACTGGACTCCTAGCTCCAGGCAGATGTAGGGTCAGCGGAACTCAGCGGAGACCACAATGCAGAAACAGACCTGCCATCGAGACACTGTAGCTGCTGGATGAAGGCTCCAAACTGCCCCCTGCATAGGACAGGTCAGTTGCACGTCCGTGATCTAGGAAGATAGGAGCAGCAGAGCGTGCCCTTCCTGCTCATGACAACGTTATCAGGCAAGGCCAAAGAGCGGGGCACAATCACGTGGTGTGTCTCTCCCCTGTGGACATCTACCTGCTGCTTTGAAAAGGAGGGTTGGATTGTGCCATGGCTACCAGCGTATGCCTGCAGTGATCAGAGGCGGAGGAGCCAAGGCAGCCTGTCCTTCTTTATTAAAGCTTCCACCTTATGGCTTCAAGCACTTTTCTGCTAACCGTTAGAACTGGAGGCTCAGGCTGGGGCTTAAGGGCAGTTGGCATGCTAGCCAGCCCAGAGACATCGGCCACGCGTCTGCGCACCTGGGCTGGCTTCATGGTTAGGCTAGACGCAGTCACAGTCAACTTCAGAGGCTCAGAACCTGCAAGGAGAGTCGGCCCGGGGGAGGAAATCTTCCTAAGGAAAAGCCATTCAGTCGTGAAAATGCCTGCAAAGCTTTGGCTTGAGAACTCGCCGGCTCCCAGATCTACAGTTTTTACTTAAGGAGAGCTCCCATCTGAGGAAGCAAAACTACTGAAACAAGTAATTGGGAGAATGTGTGTTTCCTGCGTCCGGAAATAGAAAACCCCACTACCTTGTGGAGTGCCTCCTGCTTTAGCTATCCGGAGGGTGGTAGGATAATTTCCTGAAATTGGCTATTTTTGATGGTTAGTAGTGTCCTTTATGCAAAGCTTTTGAAATTTCTGCCATGGAAGTAGGGCAAATTACTATGCAAAGAAGTGGCTTTCCATTGGGGATTTTTTTTTTTTTTTCCTGGAGATATTTGACAATGTCGGGAAAGAATGTTTGGTGTTATTCCTTGGGAAGGTGGTGGTGTTACTCAGTAGATCCTGCTAAGTTCCTGTGATGCACAGAACAGCTTCATCATTAGGGCGACGCAGCCTCACATGTGTCCAGGTTGAGAAACTTTGGGCTTAAGTAATATTTTTAGTAATCCCAGTACCTGGGAGGCTGAGACAGGAGGATCGCAGGTTTGAGTTCAGCCTCAGCAACTTAGCAAAACCCTGTTTCAAAATTTTTAAAAGGGGAAAGGGTGCTGTGTGTGTAACTCAGAGGCAGGATATCCGCCCTGGATTTAATCTCTAGTACTCCCACCCCCCACCAAATAACCCCACCTCAAATTCAACAAGGTAATATTCCCAAAATATGTTCTTAATTTTCTGCTTATCCATTATTGACGTGTCCATTTTAGGAGTTAATGAAGAACAACAGCAGAAGATTAAAATAATAGTTATTCTTGTCGCCATCTTTCCTGAGCACTTACTGTATTTCAGACTCTTTGTGTATAGATTTCTGGTTTCCATAGTCCTAGGTCATTGTTTCTACTTATTATTGGTTCCATCTTGACACATGATAAAGTGAAGACATGAGGCATTAAGCAATTTGTTTGAAGCTACACATCTTTAGGAAGGGGCAGGGCTGGGATCTGAACCTACAGCTTTGTGTCCAGAGCCTTTCTCTGGTTCCATTGGCTTCAGGTGTTTTTTAATATAAAACGCACATTAGTAGGTATATAATTAAAGTTGGGTAATCCCAGTACTTAGGAGGCCGAGGCAGGAGGATTACAGGTTTAAGGCCAGGCTCAGCACCTTAGTGAGACCTTCAGCAACTTTGTGACACCCTGTTTTAAAATGAAATTTAAAAATAGGCTTGGGGTTATAGCTCAGAGGTAAATATTCAGGTTCTGGTTCAATCCCCAGTGACACCCACCTCTCACCAATAAAATGGGGACACCGTTTAGAACGTCACATAATAGTGGCTGGCATGCCTCATCGTTGGCTTAGTGGGCATTTCCACAAATTGACATTGTGGCACTTGAAAAATATATGGATTGCCAAATTTTGGGGAAATGTGGATGTTTGGAAAGAATTTCCCAGGTTGAACTTGACTTTATTTTATTTTTTTGTATTTTATTTTGTGGTACTGGAGATGGAACCCAGAAGCATTCTATCTCTGAGCTACACCCCCAGTCCTGTTTTTTTTTATTCTCTATTTTGAAACAAGGTCTCACTGAGTTGCAAAAGGCCTCACTAAGTAGCTGAGGCTGTCCGCGAACCGCGATCCTCCTGTCTCAGCCTCCCGAATGATGGGATTACAAGTGTGCGCCACCACGCCCGGCTAAAACTTGACTTTATAAGACCCAAGAGTCCACTTCAGGCTTTGGGAAGCACACGCCACAGCTCTCTGGCCTCCTCCATCCCGCCACAGTGTTCATCCTCTCCTCCACAGGTGCCCTGGACTCGGCCTTCTTTTCCAGGCCGTCTCATTCAAAAGGGCTTCCCACCTGGCTTTGGTACTGAGAGCACATCTCCTTACTGATTCTCAGCAAGTCTCTCCATCAATGTTCTCACTACCATAACCCAACATATTAACCACACAGCCTTGGGGAAGGGAGAGTTATTTGCTCACAGTTTCTTGGAGATTCTGGGTTCAGCCCATGTAAGGCCTGGGTCTGAAGATCGGCCCAGAGCAGCAGGAAGTGGAGGGAGAGCTTACTCAGAGCTCTGCTCTCACATCATGGAGGCCAGAATCAAGGGAGAGAGAGAGAGAGAGAGAGAGAGAGAGAGAGAGAGAGAGAGAGAGAGAGGGACAGACAGACTCTGGACATTAATGAATGAATGGGAACATTCTAGATCTGATGATAACATGAAGAGACTGTATTCTATGCAAGATATTTTGCTTTCCAGAACATTTGTGGTAACGATGCCTGTCATATGACTATTGCATCTCCGGGTCGTGGGTAACTCCTCTTTAGAATAGCACCTGGGTCGTCCTTTGCTCTGTGATTTGACGTATAGTGGTCCCCAGTTTGGGGAGGAATGTTCTTTGATGGTTTTGTCTTGCAGGCAATCGAGGGCTTCTTTTTGAAGTTGGAGATGCTGCCGAGGGCTCTGAACTGAGTGAAGCCACCCCCGGGTACAGGTGGCAGATTGTGCCTAATGCCAGTTCTCCATTGGGGTTTTGGTCAAAGGAAGGACAGCCTTTTAGGTATGTTGGAGGAAAAGTGGGAGTCTTTACAAAAGCATCTTTACTCGCCTAGGCAAATCTAGGATAGAGATCAGAAAGGCGGTGAGGTCTCCAGGGAGAATTTCTCCCATCAGCCCATTCAACAATAGAGCTCAAGAGCGTTCTCAGGCAGTGATGGTCAAGCTAGTGACCACTGACCCTTTGTAGGTTCATAATCAGATACTGATAACTGGGTATGGTGGCACATGCCTGTAATTTCAATACAAGAGAGGCTGAGAAAGGAGGATCGCAGGTTTGAGACCAGCTTCAACAACTTAACGAGGCGCTCAGCAGCTTAGTGAGACCCTGTTTCAAATTAAAAAAAAAAAAAAAGAGGGCTGAAGGTGTAGTTCAGAGATAGAATGCTCCTGGGTTTCATCCCCAGTGCCCAAAGAACGTATTGATCAATTCTGTAAAGTTCATAATCTCTGCAACTCTGTTTATAATCTGCTTTGGCAACCATTACAATACAGCTGGAACATGGATGATTACAATTGGGATATTGAGCTAAGCTGGGTAGAACTTGGCCAGCAGCTGGGTAGATCTTGCTGCAGCTGTGTGGTTGAGGTGCAGATGCCAAAGTGAGATGTGAGACCTTGCCCTCTGGGCCAGTGCAGGAGCAAAGGCTGGGCAGCGAGAGCAGAGCAGTGGGCCGGTGTCCACCGCTGGAGCTGGCCTGTGGCCTCTGCTGCATCAGGGAGGGGAACCTGGTGGACTCTGGAAGACATGGGTTTCTGGAGACTTCTGAAAGACTGCGTGTGATTAGGATTCTCCTGTTTAGTGTTGTTTTCAAATTTTCACTTTCTTCAGAGCTCAAGTTTGTATCATTCTAAAGTGATCTTTTTATTCTTCTTATTTCTTAAAAAAAATTAAGCAGGGTTTCACTAATTGCTGAGGGCCTTGCTGGAGTTTTGCGACTGGCCTCAACCTGTGATCCTCCTGTCTTAGCCTCCCATGTTTTACGATCACAGGCCTGTGCCGCCATGCCTGTCTTAAAGTGATCTTAAACATACATACAAAACGTTTGAGCGTGGTTTAGCGACTGCTTTCTTGGCATGCCCTCGGTGTAGGCAGTGTGTCGATCCTGTAGTGTGTGGTGGGTCTCTTCTCCCTTCAAAGCCCTCCGAAAGAGGTTGGCGGTGACTGCAGTGGGAATTTCAGCCAGTTTTTCACCTCCTCAACTCAACTGTAGGACAAAACGGTGTCCTTCTGTAAGGGTTTAGGGACTTTGAGGCATGGGAGACGCCAAGCAGAGAAAGTGCACTATGAATAGAAGAACCTTCCCAAGTACGTATTCAGTCAACAATTTATGCTTTAAAAGTGCTAGTCAGCTGGGCGTGGTGGCGCACGCTTGTAATCCCAGCATTCAGGAGGCTGAGACAGGAAGATCATGGTTCACGGACAACCTCAGCTACTTAGTGAGGCCTTCTGCAACTCAGTGAGACCCTGTTTCAATATAAAGAATAAAATATAGGGCAGGGGTTGTAGCTCAGAGGTAGAACGACCCTGTGTTCCATCCTAGTACCAATATGCATCTTTATCATAGTTTTTGAGGACCATTAGTAGTGTTTTTAAAAAAGCTTTTCAGCGTTACTCAGTATGTAAGGGAGTAGATAGAGCTCCTCAAAAGACAAGAACCCTATTTGGACTTATATAGTGGGATTTGGAAGTTATATCTCTGTTGCTACCATTTTGAGGAGTCATAAACTAGGTACAAATCCATTTTTCATTCCCTCTATCATTCATTCTTTAAAATCTAAAAATTTTAAGTTAAAAAATTGGAATATTAATTTGTTGATTAAAAAATGATTATATTGATGGACCTTTAGTTATTTTTGAAAGTATCCTCAAATATAAAATTCTCTCTAAAGATAAAAATAATATGTACACATTAAAGCCAAATTTTAAAACCTCTTTGTATGATCTGAAGGTTTTTTTTTTAAAATAACATAAGTGGAAACACACTTGGTATTTATTCAGTAGTTTGATCAGTTTCTAACCATATCAGTCTCTTATGAAAAGGCACTAGAATTTATATTAAACACTTAAAAAATATCATATTTTAACAATGGTTCATAAAATTGTGTACAGTCTTCTTTAAAGCTGCATTTTCTGGAAATTCAAAATTTAAACTTTAAAATTTAATTTGACATTGCGCACACCTTCAGTAGACTCGACTCTACGATCCATAGTTATTTTTAATTGGAAGAATATTCAATAGGTGTTGAGGCTTCCAGTAAACTCAGAGAAAATTCTGACAGGTGACCAGAGAATAATCAGTATGACTGTACCATAGGCCGTACCGCCATGGTCCCGGGTGTGTCCTGCTGTGGGCGATGTTCTCAGCTGAGCTTTCACACATCCTCCCACTGCGTGGCTGTGATGTTCCTGTAGACGGCACAATTGCAAAGGGATTGTGTCCCTCTGAAGACTGAGAGAGTGAGACCATGCAGATGTTATGGCTCTTTCTAGAACACTCTGAACAACCACGTGGTGTAAGAGCCAGGTTTTCCTTCATCCTTACCATAAAGGATAGAACATGTGGGCGGCCCTGTGCTGGCTCAGCGACTCAGGCCTCTGCTGTTCTCACTTGACTCTGCGTCCTTCTGCTTCACAGAGCACGGCTCAGTGGGTTCTTTGTGGCTCCGGAGACAAATAATTATACGTTCTGGATCCAGGCAGACAGCCACGCATTCTTGCGTTTCAGTTGGTCAGAAGAGCCGAGGACTAAGGTATTCCTTCCTCTCATTTGTCATTTCTCTGTCCCCAGTCCTATATCCCTGAAATAAGAAGCAAAGCAAATCATGTTCTGCAGATAGTTGTAACATGCCATTAGGTAGCTAGGGTCTTTAATTGTTGGAAAAGAATTTAGTTGAATGTAGGGGTGCGGTGGGCAGATGCCTGTAATCCCAGTGCTTGTCAGACAGAGACATAAGGATCCCAGGTTTGAGGCCAGCATGTGGTAACTTAGCAAGACCTTGTTTCAAAATAAAAAAAATAAAAATGGCTGGGGATTTATCTTAGTGGTAGAATGCCCCTGGGCTCAATCCCCATTATTAAAAAAAAAAAAAGAAAAAAATTTAATGGAATATAATGGTACCTATTATTTATTGTGCATTAATTGTTAGCCATTAATGGTACCTACTAATTATTCAGCATTGTTAGGCACTCTGCTCCTGTGTGTGTGTGTGTGTGTGTGTGTGTGTGTGTGTGGTGTGCTGGGGATTGAACCTAGGGGCATTCTACATTCAAGCTATGCCTCCAGCCCTATATTATTTTTTATTTTGAAACAGGGTCTTGTTAAATTACTAAGTACCTCATTAAGTTGTTGGGCTGGCCTCAAACCTGCAATCTTTCTGTCTCAGCCTCCTAAGTACTTGGAATTCTGCTGCTACATTTTTTTTTTTTTTTTTTTTACGGTACTGGGGATGGAACCCAGGGTCATTCTACCTCTGGGCTACACCCCCAGCCCTATTATTCATTCCTTAATTTGAGTCAGGGTCTCACTGAATTGCAAAGGGCCTCACTAGGTAGCTGAGGCTGTCCTCAAACTGTGATCCTCCTGTCTCAGCCTCCCGAATGCTGGGATTCCAAGCGTGTGCCACCACGCCTGGCTGCCGCTACGTTTTTAAGAGATCTTGTTAAGTCTTCATTGCATTTTTGTGAGCTCTGCCTATTTGTCTACATTTTTCAGATGAGGAAATTGAGGCTTAGAAGGAATGCATGGCTGATTCAGGGCCACTTAGATAATAAAATATTCAGAATTTATACTCAGATTTGTCTCATTTTAAAACTTATGCCCTTGTCACTAACTGTGGGCAGGACTATATCCCCATCGATTACGAAGGATAAGAATAGGTGCCCTTAAAAAGCAGTTAAAATTTACTTGTGCCATAGACAAGGAGCTGCAGTAGGTTTAATATGCATTGGGGGGGGGTTGGGGATGGAACCCAGGGGCATTCAACCTCTGAGCTACATCCCCTGCCCTATTTTTTATTCTTTATTTTGAACCCGGGTCTCACTGAGTTGCGGAGGGCCTCACTAAGTAGCTGAGGATGTCCGCGAACCGCGATCCTCCGATCTCAGCC
Organism: Muscardinus avellanarius; assembly: GCF_963383645.1. Lineage (NCBI taxonomy): Eukaryota > Metazoa > Chordata > Mammalia > Rodentia > Gliridae > Muscardinus > Muscardinus avellanarius. The sequence goes on along the minus strand of NC_137794.1, from coordinate 10,081,703 downwards.
TCCCAAATGCTGGGATTACAAGCGTGCACCACCACGCCTGGCTCTAATATGCATCTTTGGAAGTGATTTTGCTTTGGTTGATAAAGCTCAGAGATTGACGTGATTAGGTTATTCTAGGTCTCTCAAGGGCTAAACGCTACTCTTTTCACAACATCTTGTAGACTAAGTATGTTAGGTTGGCTGTTCCTACATCAGATATGGCTTATGTAAGCCAGGTGTGGTGTTGCACACCTGTAACCCCAGTACTTGAGGGGCTGAGACAGGAGGAACACAGGTTTGAGGTCAGTCTTAGTGAAAGGCTCCATTTAGAAGAAAAATCATAAGCCCCTAGCAGCTAGCTAACAGTTAAAACAGACAGCTAATAGTTAAAAAGAAAAAGTATATTTTACTGCAGCTCACAGCTTAGGAATGTAAAATGTGCGATAAGCCCACCCCATCTTATCTATACTGAGTCAGAGCGCCTTGACCCGGGAGCTTACTGACTACACCTGGTATTATCTAACTCTTGACTACCGAATGTAATTTTCAAATGATTCTGTAATTTTCTGTAAATGCATGCAATTTAGCCCAAAACCCCCTAACTAATGGTCTTTTCCCTATAAATACCCTCAGTTTCAGTGGCTCGGGGCCGAACTCCTATACGGGTCGGCCCCAGTGCACTGGCTCTTTAATAAACCCTTTTGCTTTTGCATCAAGGAGATTAAAAGTTTCTCGTGTGTTCTTGCTGTCGTCGCTTATCCCGAGGCTAATTGAGGGTCTCCCCTCGGCGGGGGTCTTAACATTAGCAACCTGGCGAGACTCTTGGCAACCTAGTGAGACATGTTTCAAAACTAATAAACAAAAAAACAAATAAAAGAGTGCTAGGGTGTAGCTCGGAAGTAGACTGCTCCTAGGTTCAATCCCCAGTAACATATACACACACAAAACACAATGCATACAACACAAAATGGCTATATGGCTCATCTAGGCACATTTGCATACTAGTGTGTGTCGGGGGGGGGGAGAGGGAGGAAGAGAGGAGAGAAGAGAGAGAGAAGAGAAGAGAGAGGGAGAGAGAGGGAGGGAAGGAGAGGGGGGGGATAAGAGGGAATGAACCATCACACAGAGCTAACTTGGAAAAGGATGACCAGTTTGAAAATTTCATGTTAGTAGTTTTCCAGGCACAATTTGAGAAAGAATGGCTGGACGTTTCCTAAGGTTGACCTGATATACTAATTTGGCACAGGTGACCGTGGCCTCCATTGGGGGTGGCACCGCTGATTGGTTTGACGCCTGGGAGCAGAACGGAAAGGAAGGGGCCTGGCCACGCAAGACTCCCAAGTTGGAGCTGTTGGGTGGAGCCAAGTACTACCTGGAAGCAGAGCATCATGGGATAGCTCCCAGCAGGGGCATGAGAATTGGGGTCCAGATCCACAACACCTGGCTGAACCCTGATGTGGTCACCACTTACCTCCGAGAGAAGCACCAAATCCGAGTTGGAGCCCAGAAACTTCCAGAAATACAGGTCTGTTTCCCTTCCCAGGCCCATGGAGCTTAACTCGAGAAAGAGTAATCTTTCTTAGTAGCTGGACCATTAGCTGGGAGCCAGGGACCTGAGGTCTAATTAGAATTTTGCTGCCAAAGAAAGGTATCCATTCAGCCGGGCATGGTGGCGCACCCTTGTAATCCCCGCACTTGGGAGGCTGAGACAGGAGGATCAGGCAGGTTCGAAGCCAGCCTCAGCTGCTTAGTGAGGCTCTCAGCAACTTAGTGAGACCCCGTTTCCAAATAAAATTTAAAAAAGGTCTGGGAGTATAGCCCGGAGGTAGAAAGCCTCTGGGTTCCGCCCCCAGTACCACACACAAAACAAAGAAAGAAAGGTATCTATTCAATCAGGTCATGAAGATATTTCTACAAAGAAAATGTAGTCATATTATTGAAGTTACCTTACTTGTTGGCTTAGATTTAGAAATATAAGTTCCAGATAAGTTTTTCTTTTAAATATTCCCCAGGCTAGAGTTAAGGTCCTTCAAACACACACACACACACACACACACACACACACACACACACACCACACCACACAGAAAACACCATGGCTCTGGTCTGTTCAGACCCTATTTCTCCAGACGGTGCTGCATCTAAGATTACTCTGTAAAGCTGGCCCTTTGGTTTGTGTCCCGTATTTTTGTTGAGAATTTGCATGTGCTTTGTGTAGCTCGCTTTTTGACGCCCACAGATGAGTCAATATGGGCTCTGCTTTCTAAAGCTTCTGCTCTAACAGTAACAAGGGCATGAACAGCCATAGAACAAAGCAGGCCGAGACAGTGATTGAGGAAAAAGCGGCACAGATCTTACTTCCCAGCCCATGTATGTAACGTGCCCGGCAGAGGGTGCTTTGGAAGCTAAGCAGGAACTGAGTGGGCCTTTGAGAGAGGGTGGCCTGTCATCTGGCTGATTTTGCTTACCAGGCCACATCTGGGAGAATGCATTGGTGACAAGGATTGAAAACACAGCATTCAAGGGCAGCCTTTAAGTCTCTGGCTCTAAGAAAAGGGATACACATGAAGAAATAGGGAGGCTGACGCATATGTTATTCCAAGAAAAGGTGTTTTTTTTTGTACTGGGGATTGAGCCCAGGGATGTTTTATCTCCCAGCTACACCCCAGACCTTTTCATTTTTTGAAATAGAGTCTCACTAAGTTGCTGAGGCTGGTCTTGAACCTGTGATCCTCCCATCTCAGTCTCTCAAGTACTGGGATTACGGGCGTGAGCCACCACGCTCGGCTCCAAAATCAATTTGTATTAGGTGATGATGCGGTGTTCTTCAGAGCTTTCTAGATCATTGTGCCTTGAGAAAACTGAAATTATAACAGAGTGGAAATAGCAAGCGGGGAAACTCAGTCCTGTTTTGGATCAACTCCTTTGTCTTCATCAGCACCATTTTATTGTCTCGCTTGAATTTCTAGATGCTGAATGTATCAGGCAGAGGAGACTTTTTCCTTACTTGGGACAACGTCTCTAGCCGGCCAATCCCTGCAGATGCCACAGCCCATCAGGTGGGACCCTTCTTTAGATGACAAGGGGCAGGTGTGAGAGAATGGGGGCGGTCTTTGTGCCTATTGTACGAATCCTGGTAATTTTTTTCTTTTCACTAGATCCAAGCCACCATTGAGGAGTTACTCGCGGTAAAATGCAAAGTGGACCCTCTTTCGGCTAACATCCTACTCCGGCTTGGATTTGAGCAAGGTCTGGATCTTGGCTGGACCAATTCCCATCCTCTTTTCCATCATTTCATTCCTCTCCTTTTCTATAAAATAAGAACAGTCTCCATTGCCTAGCCAAGCTGCAATCAAGAGCCCAATAAAAACAGGAAAACTGGATTTGGACACTTGAGTGGCCAAAGAAGTAGTTGCATGTTTGGGAGGGGCAGGCGTGGCGTAGCTGTGGACAGGAAGGAAAGAGGGTCCTCCCTAGCTGTGCTGGGAAGTGGCGCACTGCCCAGAGAGCTCCTGCCATGCCGGAGAAGGGCAGAGGTCTAGGACGATATAGCAGCATCTGTAAATTTATATTTAATTCTAAATGCATCTAAAGGAGTTATTGCACAAAAAGTAGTCTTAAGAAATTTTTTTTAATATGAGGGTGTCAAGTCGGGTGTGGTGGTGCATGCTTGTAATCCCAGTTCTTGGGAGGCTGAGATAGGAGGATCGCAGGTTTGCGGCCAGCCTCAGCTACTAAATGAGAACCCCTGCAACTTAGTGAGACCCTGTTTCAAAATAAAGAACAAAAAATAGGTCTGTGAGTGTAACTTGGAGGTAAAGTCTCCTGTGTTTGATCCTCAGTAACACACACACACACACACACACACACACACACACACACACTCTAAAATAAAACAATGAGGGTGTCTTTTTTATTTTATTTTTTTGGTGGTAATGGGGATGAAACCCTTCTACCTCTGGACTCCCAGACCTATTTTCGTATTTTTTTTTGGAAACAGGGTCTCTTAAGCCAGTGAGGCTGGCTTCGAACCTGCGCGATCCTCCCGTCTCCACCTCCCAAGCGCGGAGATTACAAGCGTGCGCCACCATGCCTGGCCAAGGGGTATATTTTCTAAACTACAATAAGGTGAGATAAATTCCAGTTGAAATTTTTTTGTCTTTTTTCTTCTCCTTTATTTTTATGTCTTGGCAGGCAGAAAAAAATGGTAATGGGTATTTTGTGTTGTGGGGCAGACAGAAAGGGTTTCTCAGAGGGTTCTGGGCACCTAAGCCCCGCCCAGCTCTCATTAAGGCTGAGAGGCCCATCTTACAGCGAACCCGCACCCCACATCCCGCATATACATTGGGAAGCTCCGTCCTGTTTAACATGTCTGCCTGCCTTTCTATTTTTTCTGAACTGCATCCAGGTCTGGAAGGCTTTGGCTCTGATGGGGACCTCACAAGTGGCACAGAACCCTTTTGTGGCAGATTCAGCCTCTGTCGGCCCCGATACCTTGTCCTGACTCCGCAGGGTTATCGACTGGATCAGTATCCACATGTGAGTAGCACCCCTTGTGCTTCCAGGCCACGTGGGTCAGGAGGGCTCGACACTGTCTCGTAGATTTGAAAATCTCCAAGAAGAGTAACGATTGCTGCGATTTCCCCAAAGCATTTGACCTCAGGTTCTAGTGTCTCAACTGCGGTTCCAGGTATGAGCAGACACAGCTGGCCCCTACTGACTTAGTTTACTCATATGGAATCGTGTGAGCCATTGCTCAGGAAGAGTCGTGAAGATGAAATAACACAGTATACTGCTGCACAGGGGTGAGAGCCTAGTGGGGGCTGATCATCACTATTACGGTTTTATTATTATTGATGGATTGACCACACGTTTCTTGAACAACACCTCATATCTTTTGCTGTAATACTCTGCTGTCCTTTCTACAAGAGGGACAGCTGATTTGTCATTTGGGAATCGGAGTGAGTCTGGGGTGGTGGAGTGCATGGCCATAGTTTTGAGTCTTGTTTTAGTTGAGCTATAGGAGAGGTTGAAGCTGGATGGCTCCGTCTTCAACCTCCTCGATGGCAAGGGCTTCCAGTGGAGGTGAATTTGCCCTTTTGTGGAGAGTTGAAAAGGTACGGAGATATTCTTGATTGTTACAGCGTGGGAAGTGCAATTGGCTTCTAGGAGGTAGAGGTCAAAGATGTTACTAAACTTGCCAGGCGTGGTGGTGCAGGGCGTGGTGGTACACACTTGTAATCCCAGTTTGGGAAGCTGAGACAGGAGGATCGTGGTTCGCGGACAGCCTCAGCTACTTAGTGAAGCCCTCCAAAACTTACTGAGACCCTGTTTCAAAATAAAGACAAAAAAATAAAAATAGGGCAGCGGGTGTAACTCAGAGGTCGATTGCCCCTGGGTTCCATCCCAAGACCCACAAAAAGATGTTGCTAACCATTCTGTAACAAGGTGGACAGCCCACAAAGCAAAGATTCCACAGCGCCAACATGCCAAGGTTGAAAATTTCTGCTCTAGAGTCTTCTTGTGTCAAATCACTTTCCACTTAATTGGGTTAGAAACCAAGGATGCTGCCGAGTTTGAAGAAAAGCTGAGAGGGTGAATGATTTGCTCAACACTTCACAGACAATCGGTTTAAAGCAGGTGTTTTCTGATTGAGATATTCTAAAAGCCTCACTTCAAGCACAGTGGTAGGCATTTAAAAACTCTGTTGAATACCTTTGGTTTTGGCTTCAGACAAAAAATGTTTATGTTACTTATTGAGGCGAGCGAGTAACCGTTTAAATTATCTGTGTCTCCAGCTAGACTGTAAACTCTAGGAGGTCAGGAGGTGGGCTCTTTGTAGTGTGTGGTAGAGTTCGAGAGATGGAGTCCCCATTACCTATGGATTGAGTGGCTGCTTCTCACACAAATAGAACTGAAGGACTTATTTGCCATCCGTAGCTGTGTATTGCACACAAAGGCCTCACGAATAAGACCCTGAAGGTGGTGGTGTCTTTCACAATTGGCTTTCAAAACATCATGAAGAAGAACAGCACCTGTGACTGGGGCCTCACAGAGGCCAGCCCCAGGAGGTGAGGTGGTGGGGTTGGGGGAGGGCTCTGTCAGCTGGGAGGATCGATGGGCTGTCTTGGAGACAATGGCTTACTTGCAATACTCAGAGTCATATATTTGGGCCTCAGATCTGAACATAGGGTTTTGAACTTTATTTGAAAGAGCATTTTGACTCAGGAGCACTTAGCTGTTACAAATATAAGAGTTCAACCAGGCGCGGTGGCGCACGCTTGTAATCCCAGTACTTGGGAGGCTGAGACAGGAGGATCACACAGGTTCGAAGCCAGCCTCAGCTACTTAGTGAGGCTCTTGGCAAGTTAGTGAGACCTTGTTTCTAAATAAAATATAAAATAGGTCTGGGAGTATAGCCTGGAGGTAGAATTCTCCTGGATTTCATCCCCAGTACCACAAGGAAAGAGAGAAAGAAAGAATGAATGAAAGAAAGTAAAGAAAGAAAGAAAAGGAAAAAGAACATAAGAGAGCCGGGCGTCGTGGCGCACTCTTGTAATATCAGCTGCTTAGTGAGGCTCTTTGCAATTCAATGAGACCCTGTTTATTTATTTATTTATTTTTTATTTTTATTTTTTATTTTTATTTATTTATTTTTTTTGGTGGTACTGGGGTTCCTGGAAGCCCTTCTACCTCCGGGCTACACTCCCAGACATGTTTTATTTTTGGAAACAGGGTCTCTTAAGCCAGCGCGGCTGGCTTCGAACCTGCGCGATCCTCCTGTCTCTGCCTCCCAAGCGCGGGGATTACAAGTGTGCGCCACCACGCCCGGCAGAGACCCTGTTTTAAAATAAAGAATAAAAAATAGGGCTGGGGTGTAGCTTGGAGGTAGAATGCCCCTGGGTTCAATCCAAAAGGCCTAATAATAATAATAATAATTATAATAAAGAGTTCCTAGAAAGAGCCTGACAATTCTCATAAGGATAGAATCTTCAGATGCCCTGGGGAGAGAATTTAGAGAGCATCCTCTAACATGATAGATAAATATTGGACAGCCGGGCGTGGTGGCGCACGCTTGTAATCCCCGCGCTTGGGAGGCGGAGGCAGGAGGATCGCGCAGGTTGGAAGCCAGCCACGTGCACTGGCTTAAGAGATCCTGTTTCTAAATAAAAATATAAATAGGTGTGGGAGTGTAGCCCAGAGAAGGGTTCCATCCCTAGTACCACCAAAAAATATATATATTGGGACCCCGAGAATTTGCGATTCACCAAGACGCATTCAGCTAGCAAGTCTGGGGAGAAGACGAGGCCTCTCGATCCCTCGGCTAGTGATATTTCTCGTGTTTCTTGTGGGCCTTTCAAGCCCTTGAGAACTAAATGAGTCACTAATGTCCAGCAGCATCCGCCTCCCCTGCGGTGAGAGCCCAGCCTAGAATCTGCTTCAGACGCGCAATTCAATTGCAGTTTGAAGACGCAGTTGATGCTGAGTGTCCAGACGGAGTGACTGACTTAACCTGTGAGTCACTAGTGTCACAGCCCAAGCCGAGCCTGTCGGTCTCTGGTCGATATTTGCACCCGAGGCACGCTGGCTGTTTGCTGTAGGGCCTGCGGCAGCACCTCTGCAGGCGGCAGAGTCCTGCAAGAAGGCTTCAGGTGCCACACAAAGGCCCATTTTCCTTTGTACTATTAGCAGCTGGCAGTTCACCTGTGCCAACCTCTGGGACACGTGTGTGCGAAGCTCTGTGCACCTCCAGCCTTCTCTGGCAAACGCCCCGGTGCTGGTTCAGCGGATCGACCTCCGCCCTCTAGCCCAGGAGACAGACCAGCTCTGTGTGGATGAAGTGATCATCGCAGACAGAAACGTAACCGGTGAGCACTGAGCCCGCTGTCCTCCGCGGGCCTGCCTCACCCTCTGCTGCTAGAGGCCCGGCATCATAGAGCAGAGCTGTCGGGCACCCAGCTGAGCAGACATGTGAGGAGGGCCAGGTGGTCCTCACCGTCCTGCCTCCCTCCTGAAGCAGATGAGGCTGAAGCCGTGTGCCCCCAGATCTAGGCCTCCCTAGCAGGTACTCTGTCTTTCCTATTTACCTCTCATTTCCTCTTGCTTGTTTCTGGTGCTTGTTTGCTGATCCCAACTTTATCATATTCTGGCAGAGAAGCTTTCTTTTCCTCATCACAAAATGGACACAGGAAGGACCCTACCTTGTTGAGTTACAGTGAATACAAACCAAAGTTTGAGATAAAGTACTCAGTATAGGTCCCAATCCTAGTAAGCGGTCCATAATTGTAAGCAATTTATTATTATTATTATTATTATTAGTAGTAGTAGTAGTAGTAGTAGAGCAGCAGTACTAGTAGACCAGCAGGATTTCTTCCCCTCCCCTCAAATTAGTATATCTTCATAGCAAGGGCTAGAAGGACCACAGAAATATTTGGTGTTTGTAGATGGGCTAAATAACGGTCAGATTTAGGATTATCAAGACAGCTGGAGTGTGTACACTGGAGTAACTGTGTCCTCTTGAGGGAGTGCCCCGTCCTTCTTTCTGTCCATCCAGACTCTTCTTGCTCATTCGTCAGTGCTCGGGGCCGGCCTCCTCCCCCCGGTTTCCTGTGGGCGCTCTTGGGCACGGTGTCCTCACCTGGCTTTGCTTTCCCACTGGCCACAGGGACCCGGTGCCCACCAGGAGCCACACTGACTTTGGCCTTGGGGCCTGCGCACGCGTGGCCAGGAGAGCGGGGCACTCTGCTCTCAGGGCCTCTGAGCTCCCAGCTTTCGCACCTCTTCCTTTTCTGTAATGTCCTTTATGACATTGGGATTCAGTTTTCTTGTTTTTCGTAGTTTCTCTTTCTCCAAAGAGAAAAAGATGTGTATTATAGTCACACTTTGATTTATAAAGTGTGTAAAATTTCAGTTTTTTCCCTAAAGGGAGCTTAGGAGTAGGACCCAAGCTTTTTGTCAGCCCTATACAAAAAACATTTATATTGCCTTGTGTGTGTGTGCGTGTGTGTGTGTGTTACTAGAGATTGACCTCAAAGGCATTCTACTTCCACATTATACTCCCAGCCCTTTTTTATTTTTGAAAAGGGTCTCTCGAGGTTTCTGAAGCTGTCCTCAAACCTGTGACCCTCCTGTCTCAGCTTCCCAAGGACTGAGCTTACAGATGCGTGCCACCACACCCAACAATCAGTTTCGATTCTCATCAAACCTCTATCCCTTATCTATTTCAGGGGCTTAAGTGTTTGTTTGGACATCTGGGTCAGACTATTAGTGTCCCAGCACACTGAGAAAGTGACACTAGTTATCTGGGCACGGTGTGGAACATGCCTGTAGTCTCAGCACTGGTGGGGGAGGCAGGTGAGAGAAGGATCGAAGGTTTGAGGAGGCCATTCTTAGCAACTGAGAAAGACCCTAGCAATTTAGCAAAACCTTATTCTAAAATAAAAAAAATAAAGAGCTGGAGGTGGGTGTAGCTTGGAAGTTGAATGTCTATGGGGTCAATGCCCTATCCAAAAAAAAAAAAAAAAAAAAAACCAACAGCAAAGAAAGAAAAATAGGAAGAAGCCGGGCGTGGTGGGCACACGCTTGTAATCCCCGCGCTTGGGAGGCTGAGACAGGAGGACCGCGCTGGTTCGGAGCCAGCCTTGCTGGCTTAAGAGACCCTGTTTCTTAAAAGTAAAAAAAAAATAGGTCTGGGAGTGTAGCCCATGGGAGTGTATCCTGGAGGTAGAAGGGCTTCCAGGAACCCCAGTACCACCAAAAAAAAAAAAAAAAAAAAAAAAAAAAAAAAAAAAAAAGGAAGAAAGCGAGGAAAAAAAGGAGAAAAGAAAGAAAAAGGAAGGAAGGAAGGATGGATGAAAGGAAGGTAGGGAGACAACACTATTCAAACACCATACAAGGACACCCCTACATTTGTTAGTGCCTAAGACAACTGGCTGAAGGACTTTGGTGAGCCCAGAGCTATCTCGATTTTATACTCTTGGCTCCACTGGTTGGAAAACTGGACTAGATGACCAGGTGCCAGCCATTTCACTTTCTCCTCGCTCTCCTTAGGCCGTCCATCACACACCCTCCGCACCTGGGAAACCAAGGTCAGGGCCTTTCTCCGCTGTCTTTGCCTCCCAGCTACCAAGCGCCTGTGGCTCGGCCCAGCCAGGGTGAAAGTGAGGGGGGATTTGGCCGGGAGAAGGAATGGGGCGCGGCTGGAAAACATTTGCTTTCTACCCTGTCAAGCTATTTTGCTTGCAGTGACTTGAGGATCAGTTAATGGCAACATAAACTCTATACAACTGGGCTCAGTATTCATAGTTGATTGTACGTCATCTAGTTGGTCAGTTTAATATTTATATTCTTCTACCTAATGTCTTCTATGAAGGTTCATTTTTTTAATACTGGGGAATGGATGCAGAAACATTCTACCTTTGAGCTATAGTCCCAGCCCATTTTTAATTTTTAAAATTTATTTTGAAACAGATTTTTGCTAAGTTGCAGAGGGTCTTGTTAAGTTGCCGAGGCTGGCCTAGAACCTGTGATCCTCATGTTCAGGCTCCTATGTCAGGCATATGCCACTGTGCCTGGCTTGAAAGTTCTTTTAAAGCAGTGGCAGCTTCCATTTATTTTTCTTTTAGTTCTCAGAAGGCCATGAAATGGTCCTGTTATCTCCAGTGCAAGAGGAGACCAAGGGGTTTCTCTTAGCCCTTCACTCTCTCCAAAGCACACAACTGGGATGTGGGAAAGACCGGAATCTAGGCCTCCCTAACCCTTGAGCAGAATCTCCGGGGACCCAGCCGAGCACACGATCATTTACTGAGCACCTACTTTGTGTCCAGCATTGTTTTAAGCATTAGGCATGCAAAGACAAATGAGATAAGATTTGCTCTTGAACTCTATATTCTGAACTGTGATTAGTTTTAAGAGAGAAGTTGTTTCTTACACAGTACCGAGAAAGGGGGTAAAGGATGCTAAACTATACTGTGCTGGTCATTTTAATTCTGCAATCCCGCTAAACTCAGCCATGCGGATTACCACCAGTTACAGGAGTCATGATCCCTGCTTCACAAATGAGAAAGCTGAATCTTCGGGAGCTTATGTTGATTTTCTCAGTGGTACCAATAGAAGTGGGAAGACCAGGGTTTGACCAGCAGCCTCCCTTCAAACTTGCCCCCTTTCTGCACACAGGCCGATTCCACAGTGTGAATAACCCCACGGCAGAGAACTGCCCTTTCCCTTGGTGCTAACCTGAACGGTGGGTCCTCCTGTCTCCCTCCCATTGTTTTCTATGGCAGCAGATGGGTAGGAATCTGTGCCTTAGGTGTGCATTGAGAACTGAGTACCCCGAGGCTTCCAGTCGGGGGGGCCCACACAGTACATCTCCCGTCTTGAGTGCCTTGATGATAATTGGATCCTTGTCCTATAGTTTCCCAGGAGGATGCTGGAGCTGCCCGCCCAGGTGGGAGTCTGGTGGAATCCGTCTCTGTGGTGGGATCCCCTCCCGTCTACAATGTCACCTCCTGGTTGGCGGGGTGTGGCCCGGAGCTGCCGCTCATCACTGCACGGTAGGGGTGGGCTGTGCGCACCTGACTCTCCTTAGGATTGCCGGTTGGCCATGGAAGGACACAAAAGTGGGACTTATATTAGAATAAGCATTGCTGAAAGCAAAGAAGGAAGCTGGCTTCTGTCTAAGCTGGACTTACCTGGAGGTCTTAGGACACACATTGCTGGGACCTACCCTCACAGTCTCGAATGCAGTAGGTTTGGGGCAGGGTCTAAGAATTTGACCTTTCAATGAGTTTCCCGGCAATGCTGGTCTAGGCACTACACTTTAAGAACTAATTTTTATTGGATTTGTCTAAACGGAGCTCTGTGCCTGTATGTTTATATCACTCTGAACCTCAGTAGGATGTCTGATTATAGCACACCAGTAAGTATTAAAAAGGTTGAATTTTTGTGCTGTTCAAAGGTTCATATGAACACTGTTTTCTGTTTATTCCCCTCAGATACTCTCATATATTGATCTTGGTGAAATCTTTTGAAATTAAATGAAAGCCTAAGGAACAGAATAGGCATTTCTAAGATTTCACCACCAGGTGGCGATAGAACCCCATAAGTTTTGCTTCTTAATAGTCAACCATTTCTGTGGCTTACAAAGCGTCAACTAAAGCTCAGGCTCCTCAAAGCCCACGGGATTTTAATTTGTTCTTTTAACTTATCACTGAAACCACAGCAGGATGGGCAGATTTGAGAGGCTCTGCTTTTACACGTGTACCATATAGGTACGTATATAAATATACGTGTGTGTAATTGAGTCCACCCATCCAATCTCTTTCTTCTCTGTCCCAAATGAGTTCTCTTGCCAACAACATGCTGGATGGTGTATTATGGGTGGATGAAGAAAGCTGGACTCTGTGCTCCGCTTAGATCTAGTATTTGTTCTTGGTTCTCTGGACGGGAGAGATACTAAAGCCCCATCCATAGATGAGAGCGTTTCAGTGCTAGATTGGAAGCTGCCATGTTGGTTGGCTCTTAATGCCAAATTCACTGGCTTTAAGCTGATGGGTGCTAATTTAGGTTCCTCAGAGCAGGTTCACAATTGGAGTGGTCCTGGAAACTTTCATTTCTGAGCTTTCCCCAAGGTCTCTTACTTTTCTGGAAGCTTCTGGCTTTAGTCAGAGGGGGTAACCTTCAAACTAGATTCTCTTGGGTGGATACTGCACCCAGGAAGTGATACTTTGTCATTTTTAAAAAATATTTGTATGTGTGTGCATCAACATTAGTACTTAATTAACAGTATAGACAGAAATCATACATGATTGCTGTTGAAGATGTGGAAAACACATTAAAAAACATAGATGATGAAAATCACTCAGCTCTTCTGCCGAGAACTAACTCTCCTTAACACATTGGACTATATTCTTTTTTTTTTTTTTTTTTGTACAGGGGATGAAACCAAGGGGATTTCTACGTCTTAACTATACCCCCAACCCTTTTAGTTTTTATTTTGGAACAGTGTCTTACTAAGTTGCTGAGACTGGCCTTGAACCTGGATTCTCCAGTCTCAGCCTTCCAAGGACTGGGATTACAGACATCTCTGGGTCTATATTCTAATTGCTTTTTTATCCCCCCAAGAAAAAATGCATGCAGATTGGTTTTTTAAAAATACTTCTGTTGGTTCATTTTAGCCTCACATCACAATTTGGCTCACAGTTCTAGGGATATACATGCACACAGCCCTTACTGGGCTTTCCCCCCATCTCCTCCTCCCTATCTTCTCCCCAATACAAGATCTTGAGAGTGGCATTGGTATTCTCACATATGCACTTAACATCTCTGGAAGTATTTCTCTCATTAATTCTCCCTCTCCCCTCCATCTCCTCCCCTAGACCTCCTCCCTCCTCCACCGGGGTCTCTCCTTCATCATCTAATCTCCCTCTTGCATCCTGATTACTCCCTAACACATTGCCTTTGTTTTTTGGTACCAGGGATGGAATTCCAGTACCCACTCTGAGCATTCTACCTCTGAGCTACACCCCAATTCTATATATATTTTTTATTCTTTATTTTGAACAAGGTCTCACTGAGTTGCAAAGGGCCTAAGTAGCTGAAGCTGTCTGCAAACTGCGATCCTCCTGTCTCAGCCTCCCAAGCGTGGGGATTACAAGCGTGCGCCACCACGCCTGGCTCTACATTGACTTTTTTTTTTTTTTTTGGTGGTACTGGGGTTCCTGGAAGCCCTTCTTCCTCCGGGCTACACTCCCAGACCTATTTTATATTTTTGAAACAGGCTCTCTTACGCCAGCACGGCTGGCTTCGAACCTGCGCGATCCTCCTGTCTCCGCCTCCCAAGCGCGGGGATTACAAGCGTGCGCCACCACTCCCGGCTCTACATTGACTTTTTAAGTCTCAAATTAAAAAGAGAGTTGGATTTGAAAGTGTCCTCCCACTTTCTGAGATCAGGCTTTACATACTGTTTGCGTAACATGCCCTTTGTGCCTAAGAGCATAGATTGACCATTTTCCCAATTCATAAACCCCCACTGAAATGATATCTGATGTCTGTCTTGGCCTGTTTTTGGCTTCTACAATAAAACAACACAGACTAGGTATCTTATTTACAATAGAAATTTCTCTCTCACTGTGAAAGAGACTGGGAAGTGCGGATGGAGGCCCCCGCAGAGTCAGCGTTGTTGAGGGCTGGCCTCCGCTCTCGGAGGACAACTTCTCACATGTGTTGGGCCACCTGTTGTTTCAGAAGCAGGACTGGGCAGGCAGGGAGTCCATCCTGCAGGAACATGGAAACTGGCTGGCTAGTGTGTGCGCTCCAGCTGGGAGTCACCTGTGGCACACTGGCTTTTTGTTTGAGTATGTAAACTGGCTAGAGAAAACCGAGTGCTCTTTGAACTTTGCTTCAGAATCAGAGCCGTGGTGGCCCAGGTCCCTGTCCACTCTGGATCCTTGGGCTCCAGTGTTGGAAAGGTTGTGGAATGCTCCTAAAGGACCCTGATGTTCACGCTGCAACACTGCTTTTTCTGCTCATTCTTTTTTTTTTTCTTCTTTTTTTTTCTTGGCACTGGGGATCGAACCAGGGGCATTCTGCCTTTGAGCAATACCCTCTGCCCCTTTTATCCTTAATTTTGAAACATGGTCTTGCTAAGTTGCTGAAGGTCTCTCTAAATTTCTGAGTCTGGCCTTGAACCTGTGATCCTCTTGACTTAGCCTCCCAAGTGCTGGGATTATAGGCATGTGCCATCATTCCTGGCTCATATAGCAAGTCCTTTGGGGTTTGAGCGCATGGCCTGGAACCACGGGCGATGAAGTGGTCTTTGAAGGAAGCTGGCTTCTGTCTGGGTTGGCATGTTTTGATGGCTACTGTGGTTTGTCTCTGACATGTCTCAGGTCTGTCCCTGCTGAAGGAAGAGAAGAAGGATCTGGACTGGTCCAGGTGACAGCGCAGAGACTACAGAGGACCAGTCCACCTGTGGGAGGCCGCTTTCGCATCCAACTCTCCAACACTGTGATTCCTGGTAAAGGGGAAGCTGGGGGTGCCACACTTCCCATTCACACACTTAGCGACATTCCCAGGCAAACGGCACCCTGCGAGGGTGTCAGATAGGGTGACAGTCTTAAAGCCTGTCTGGAAATGGCAATGTTTTCCAGTGTCTGGAAATGGCTTTCTTAAAATGAACTCTTTCCAGCATCTGGAAAGGGCTTCTAAAAATGAACTGTCTGGAAAGGGGGTTTACTGTTTATACAATTTCAACTTTTTAATTTTGTAGATGTGAAAATTAATTGGATTGGCTTCTTAGAGCTGCCATAATTATTATCAATGTGGAGACTTAGAAGTGTAGAAATTTGTCTTTGCCGATTCTGGAGTCCAGAAGCACCAAATCAAGTTGTTGTGGGCTGCATTCCCTCTAATGGGCTCTAGGGAGGGTCTTTTTCTTTTTCCTTTGGTTTCCGGTAGATGCTGGTGTGGCTGGGCTGGGTCTCCACTAGACCAAATACTGTCCGTGGCCACTCCAGTTCTTCCTTCATGCTATAAAAACCTTCTCTTTCTTTTATAATGATACATGGAATTACATTTAGGGTCTACATGGAGAATCGAGGCCAAACTTTTCTTCTCAAGACCCATAATGTAACCATGTCTTTGGCCATAAAAGATAATATTCTTTCACCTCATGAGGTGCCATTCATCTCTCCTGGGGCCTAGGACATTGCATGTGTCTTGGGGCCACCAGTCAGCCAGCCACACTGAGACAAATGTGAAGGTCTTCCGAGTAAGTAGTTGGCATCAGGGTCTGGATGCGAACCTGGGTATTTGAGTCTTAGATGCGTCTTCTTTTCTGCAGTTTCCTGGACCAGGGCCCATGGTAGAGGTGCCCTTCAGAGTTAGACTCAATGCTTAATGGTGACACCATGTGCTACTGGGGATTTTAGTGGTCATAACAAATGTGTAAAGAGGTTGCAGATGCAATCAGAACTCTGTGTGTGTGTGTGTGTGTGTGTGTGTGTGTGTGTGTGTGTGTGTGTTGGTTCTAGGATTGAACCCAGGTGCATTCTACTTCTAAGCTTTCAATTCCCTTTTTATTTATTTTTTATTTTTTATCTTTTAAATTTTTTTGTGGTTCTGGGGGTGGAACCTAGGGGCTTTCTACCTCCGAGCTACTTCCCCGGCCCTATTTTTACTCTTTATTTTGAAACAGGGTCTCACTGAGTTGCAAGAGGCCTCACTAAGTAGCTGAGGCTGTCTACGAACTAGAGTCCTCCTGTCTTAGCCTCCCAAGTGCTGAGATTACAAGTGTGTGCCACTACACCTGGATCATTTTTTCTTGTGAAAAACAGGGTCTCATTAAGTTCCTGAGATTGGCCTTGAACCTTCAATCCTCCTGCCTCAGCCTCCCACGTATTGGCATTATTGGCATGTACCATCATGCCTGGCTAGCACAGTTTTTTAATCTCCAAGAAATATGCGCTTTTAAAAAAGGACAACAATAGCTGGCATGGTGGTGCACGCTTTTAATCCCCAGGCTTGGGAGGCGGAGACAGGAGGATCGCGCAGGTTTGAAGCCAGCCGTGCTGGCTTAAGAGACTCTGTTTCCAAATAAAAAGTATAAAATAGGTCTGGGAGTGTAGCCTGGAGGTAGAAGAGTTTCCAGGAACCCCAGTACCACAATAATAATAATAATAATAATAATAATAATAATAATAATAAACAAGAATTAGAAGTGATAGCAAGATGTTCCTTATCTAATAGAAACCTGGAAAACCAGGAGGGAGGCTCTGGGGGAACTCAAGAGAGGCTGTCTAAAAATTGGTGCATAGTCTACACGTCCTTTTCCCTTCCAAGCAGACCCTTGGCTTTCAAAGGAACTTTCTGGGTGGGAGAAACAGAGTTTTTATAGTTATTTTTCACTAAATAGGGCAACTTAGGAAAAGCCCGAAGCCCCTTGGTTATGGGGGTCTGACACCTGGCCAAGTGCCCGCAGTGCCCGGTCTCTCTGAAGCCATCACTGCATTATGCTTCTTTCATCTGAAAACGAGAGAGATCATCTGCAGAGACTTTTCTGCTACCACATTCTAGTGCCGATGTTTCTCACGCCACTGCCTACAGAACAGCTGAGGGAAGTCAGCCTTCGCCTGGCATTTTAAAATAGTAATGGGTCCGAAATTTTAAGTCTAGGAAAAAATGTTTATTAGATATTGAGACATTTGTTTGCATTGTAGAAATGCACTGGTGTTTTATTAACCCTTAAGGGCAGTGTGGGATTCAGGAGGGAAGCTCTTGGCTAGGCAGATGGCAACCTGGTTTTTACACAGGGTTGGCAAGCTTTGGGTTATCACCAAGTGTCATCAAGTAGGCATTGGGGCACTCGACTAACCCACCTCACAGGGCTGTTGGGAGCAGCTAATGAAATGGAAACTTTGGGTAAAGCACGAAGCAGGGTTCAAACACAGAGTGTTGTTATTTCTCTGTGGAGACGTGGAATGGGGAAGCAGGTGGTTGGGCTTAAAGGAAATTCTACTAGAGAGACCAAACTTAAGTGCCAACATTCCTCAGCTGGGTTGGCTAAGATTTTACGGGTCTCAGCTGCTGTATGCCTCCCCCACTCCCTGTGAAAAGTGGCCAACTTTTCTCTGTTCTCAGGGCCAGCTAAGTTTTTCCAAGGAAAACCTAATATTTAATTAGACTTTCAGCCATTACAAAGGTGTCTGGACCTTATGTTTCGAGTTGACAGTAGAGATTGTTTTGTCTGACCTACTGAGTTCTCTGCATGCCGTGTGATATGATCCTGATGGATGGTATTATGATGTAAAACATGGGCATCTCCTTGTATTTGCCTTGGGGGAAAAATAGATTGGCTAGGGCTGAAGGTTCTTTTGAAGCTATATTTGGACCTTCAAGTTTTCTTGCAAATTAAGTAGACATCCTGGTTTCTAATCTCTATTATGCTTGATGATGAGACCCTGCAAGATGGATTAATTAATGTCTTGTGTCTTCTAAAACCACCCCTTACAGATGTTCCTGTGCACATTTCTGCTGATCACCTTCGCAGACTCTTACAAGATAATGCTGATGATGTCACATCGCGGTACCTCAATGTCAGTGACTTCACAGTGCAGGAGGATCTAAACTCTTGCTATGAACATGCATGGACCCTTTCCTGGTCCACCCAGATTGGAGATTTGCCCAACTTTATCAGGGTATGTGTAGTATTGCTTTAGGTGGTATAGATTTAGTGCACTGGGGAAATTTTGCAAAAAAGAAAGAATTATATGAATAAAAACTCATGGATTATTAATTGTGTTAGACTGTTAAAGTAAAGAATTCAGTGATCCTTTTATTCTGAAAGAAAGATTTCAACGTTGATTTGGCATCTCACATTCCTGATAAAGCACTTCAAACTTAGTTTCTCTTTTCCTGACTCTGTGTAGAAGATGTTGGTCATTGTCCACTACACGGTTATTTCACATCTGTTATTGGATAATTTAAGCAGATGTGATTGACTTAGACTATCATGGAGGCAGATGGCAGAGCAGAAGGAAGTTTGGAAAAGGATTTGCTGTCTTTGGATAATGATGAAACCAGATGCTCTTGCATATTTAGGACTTTTAAAAATAACCTAATGATCATCTAGCATTTGGTTATTATAAAATGAAGCCCAAGATGAAATTTAACCCCAGTTATATGGGCTTATGGGTCATCCGATTTTCAAACAAAATACTGGGAAGAAGAAGAAGACAGTGTTCCTATATCAAAGTACTGTTTTCTTACATGTTATTTTAACATTTTGGATTGTAAACATATAACAGAGAAGCAAAATTTCACAGAACCTAGAAGACTGGTTCATTGTGTCTTGTTTGAGGCCTCGATTTCCAAATAAATATCCGTCTCATCTACTGGAGCTCTCATTGGCCATTAGTGACTATTAGGTTTCTAGATTTCGATTTGTTGTCACTCAATTTCACTTTGTAGCTCCCTGACTATCTCAAACAGAATGTGAAAAGAAGAAAAAAATAAGCCCTCTTATTAGTTGTTTTAAGCAAGAATAGAGGGCCGGGTGTGATGGCACACACTTGTAATCCCAGCATTTGGGAAGCTGAGACAGGAGGATTGCGGTTCTTGGACAGCCTCAGCTACTTAGTGAGGCCCTTTGCAACTCAGTGTTTCTAAATATAGATAAAAAATAGGGCCGGGGGCGGGGGTGTAGCTCGGAGGTAGAATGCCCCTGGGTTCCACCCCCAATACCACATACAAAAAAAGCAAGAATAGATTTCTTTTCCATGACAAAACTTACTGGAAATGTACCCATCACAGGTATCTGATCAAAATCTTACTGGAAAGAATCCTTCTGCAACCACTCGTGTGGTATATGATGGGGGAGTTTTTCTCGGACCTGTGTTTGGAGACATGTTGGCTACTGCCAACCAGCACAGTCAGGTGAGAGTAGATGTGCCCCAAGGATAAGCAGAAGTTCAAGGCTGGCACAGCCCCTCGCCGGTTTGCATGCGGGCAATCCACTGAGCTCCTAGGGGTCATTTTTGCAATTGGTAGAATAGAGGCAAATGTGGTTGTTCTCTCCCTACTTACATAGGGTATGCAAAGTGCTATGAAAATACAAATGTTTTATAAACACAATATCTTATTGTAATTCTTGATGTTTTTATTATGATTCAGAGATAGAGAACTGCTATAGCTAAATAAGATTTATGATACCACATGGTGGTATTGGAAAGTAAATGAGCTAAGTCAACTTCTTTTCTTGTTAAGTGTCCTTTTCTTTCTTTCTAATCTACCCACATACTTGTTTTAAGTAATCGTCTCTTAACTTCAGAAATCTTTAAAGTACAGCCAGGTGTGTAATCCCAGCATTTGGGAGGCTGAGAGTGGAGGATCTCGGTTTGCGGACAGCCTCAGCTACTTAGTGACGCCTTCCACAACTTAGTGAGAACCTGTTTCAAAAATAAAGAATAAAAAATAGGGCTGGGGTGTACCTCAGAGATAGAAAGCCCCTGGGTTCCATTCCCAGTATAGAAAAAAAAAAGATATATTTAAAGTACAAAAACTATAAGGAAGGCTGGTTTGGTTTAATCCCGGTTCTTGGGAAGCTGAGACAGAAAAACTGTAGATTTGGGGCCAGCCTCAGCAACTTAGAGAAGCTCTCAGCAATTTAGTGAGATCCCGTTTCAAATAAAAAGTAAAATAGGATGGGAGTGTAGCTCAGAGGCAAAATGCCCCTGGGTTTAATCCCTGGCAGCAAAATAACAACAACAAACCAAAAACCCTATAAGGATTTATATGACCAACACTTGGGTACCCAAACTGAGAACTGACGGTTCATTGCCAACATTCTGATATATTTATTTGTCTTTATAAAAATACAAAGCATTGTTGATAAAATTACAGTGTTTATTATCCATGCCATTCAGAAACTTCTTCCCCTCACATGGAAATACATAAATATATGTGTATGCTTAACCCATTTTTGTACGCAGAGTATGAACTGAGCCATATCTTTTCCAAATTCTCCTCTTCCGAGCATTATTTGAGATAGCTCTAATTCCATTGCAAGGGAAATACACATCTTCTTTTATTAGGGACCTGCCATTCTCAGACAAAGAAGGACCTAAACCAAATGTCCAAATTACCTTGAGTCTTTAGTTATAGATTTCTGTAGTAAAGATAGAAAGAAGGTGTTTACTTCAATGTTCTTTACTTGCAAAAAAAAAAAAAAGGAATTTTCACATGAAAATATAGTGGTGAGAAGTCTTTGTGCAGTTGACATTTATGAAAGTTACTTCTCTGTGATAGTAAATTTACTGAACATTCAACTTACTCATCTGTGTGTGGTGGCACGTGCCTTTAACTGTAGCTGCTTAGGAGACTGAGGCAGGAGGATCAGCACTTGAGCCCAGGAGTTTGTGGTTGCTTGGGAATCGCACTGAGCCCCATCTAAAAATATTTAGGGTATTTAACTGTACAGACAGATTTCAGATTTCTTCAGCCATTTTAAGAGAGCTTACCATGTTTTGTGTCATTCGTTATAATTTTAGGTTTATATACTGGGAAAATAGGAGAAATGGGAGAATCATCCGCATGCTCTAAGTTGGGTAATATTCACAAGTGCTTTATGACTAAGCTGGCGCACATAAAATACGTACATTTGTTTTTAATATTTTGCTCTTTTTAGGTGGTTGTGCGAGTGAACGACATACCAGCTCATTGCACTGGTTCCTGTTCTTACCGATACCTCCAAGGGTCCACTCCCCAGGTGTACTCTGCATGGTATTTTCTTGGTATGACTTGTGACTTGGCACTGAGATGATTTTGTTAGAGGCCATGTGTTATGGTCAGGTATAGATGCCCCTGAAGGGCACATATTTTAATGTTCGGAGTTGATGCATTTAAGTCATGAGGGTTGTAATCTCATCACGGGATACAGGGGCTGGTGACCTAGGCAGGGGGTGTGGCTAGAGGGCGGGTCCTTGGGGGCGTGGCCTTAGGGACCGCCCTTTTGTCTCTGAATCCCTTGCTGGCGTGCGCTCTCTTGCTTTCAGCCTCTATGATGTGAGAGCAGAGCCCATGCTCTCTCCCTCTCTCTGCTGCCTGCTCTAATGCCTTGAGCTCCACACACTGGCCGACCTAGACTGGACCCAAAAAATCCATGTGTCTGGTGATGCGTGGGTGAAAGACACATCAGTTCATTAAGTGAAGGTCAAGTAATACAGAGAAAAGTACATTTTTTTTTTTTTTGGTCATCAATAGGGAGATGAGGGCTTTTTTGATGGCTTAAAGTTTTGTTTCCTTTTTTCCTTATTTTGAAATATTCTTTACTTTGATTTTTTTTTAAGTAAGCAGTGACTTCTCAATTTTAGTGTGAGGAAATTTAAGCTGGAGTCTGTGTACTATGATAATAGGTAATAAATGCATCTGTCTAAACCCTTGAGTCATATTCAACTTCCTGAATTTTGGGATGGGGGAGTGGAAGGGATACACATTAGAAGTTAAAGTGAGATCGTTTAGCTGGGCGTGGTGGCACACGCTTGTCATCCCCACGCTTGGGAGGCTGAGACAGGAGGATCACGCAGGTTTGAAGCCAGCCTCAGCTGGATTAAGAGATCCTGTTTCCAAATAAAATATAAAATAGGTCTGAGAGTGTAGCCTGCAGGTAGAAGGCCCCTGGGTTCCATCCCTAGTACCACCCCCCCCCAAAAAAAAAGTGAGATCGTTTAAATGGAGTTATATCACTGAGAGGTGATTTCGTTTTTTACATTTCTTTTCTCTTTTTAGATGGTGATATCAACTTACAGGTTTATATTACTGGAACTGGTTTCTCTGGCGATTCCCAGTCTTTACAGGTTATGGTGAACAGAACAAGTTGCAAAGTTATTTTCTCAAACCAGACAAATGTGATCTGTCAGACAGACCTGCTACCAGTTGGAGCGCATGGGATCTCACTGTTGGTGAGACCGTCTGGTTTTGCCGTCAACGGCAGTGGAGAAGGCCTCTTCCTATACGTGGAACCCAGGCTGGACGCTGTGGAGCCTTCCAGAGCTGCAGAGATTGGTAATCTGGGCAGGGCCTCCTAATGCCCCAACCCTCTGAAGCTAATGTTCTTCCTGGTGTGGTGTAATAAATTCCACAAACTCTATGATTGATAGCTTTTTGTCTTCTAAACATTTCTTCTAATGAGCAACAGCCCTTTGAGCCCGTGAGTGGACTCACTGGCCACATAACCTATAGTTGGGCCAGTGGTATCAGGAATGGACCTGTCAGTGAATCACTAGGTCTATTAGCCTAGTGGTAACATCATGGGACTGGGAATCAGGGCCTGTGCCTGGACTTTTGTCCTATCTCAAAGCAGATGTGTGTCTGTAGAAGTTGCCTGTACTTCCACAGGACTTAGTTTCTTATTAATGGTGAAGATAACAGCACTATTATTTATTGAGTGCCTTTTCTAATCATACATTATAAATGCTCACAACTGCCCCAAACATGGAATTATTGTCCGCATTTTTCAGATGAGATGATGCTGGTTTAAAAAAGAAAAGTGACTTGCTCAGGGCTTTCGTGCGGAAGGAGATGGAGTTAGAGTGCAGAGCAGAACACTTGGGTGCCAAGGCTCCTGCTGCTTTTATGAACTATGCTGTCTTGAAAAATGGCCTCGTGTGCTTCTTTGATAGGCTCCTCAGCTTTGTGAGAGATGAAATAAAATAGTTGGGGGATCTCCTTTACATTAGAAACATTTAGCCAGGAATGGTAGTGCACACTTATAATCCCTCCTGTGTCTCTTGGCCGAAACAGGAGGATTGCAGGTTCAAGGTTAGCCTCAGCAATTTAGGGTGACCCTCAGCAGTCTAGTGGGGTCCTGTATCAAAATGGAAAGGGGTTAAGGATATAGCTTAGAGGTAGAAACCCTTGGATTCAATCCCCAGAACCTTCCTTCTCTCCTGCCCCCAAAACGTAATAGGGAAAAATTATTTGACAAATAGCAAATACAGGCCTTGCCACACACTCACACACTGGGAGCTTTGTGCAGGATTGATATTTCACAAATGTGCGTTGGCATGTACACTTGACATGCACAAAGCAGGTGTAGATCCCGAGGGCAGTGGGTTGTGACAACGTCAGCCCCATGGATTGGGTCTTAGTTCCATGGAAAACCAGGGACCTCGCCATGTCTTGCTGCTTTCTGGGGAGCACTAGCTGTTCAACATAGCCCAGCCGATTGCAAGATTTTCAGGAGCATGCATTCTTGTTTGCTGATGTATGAATATTGGAGCATAAACCACCTCTCCTTCATGCTTTGAATTTTTGTCATTGTTCTCATGGCCCAAGGCCTGAACCTTAGAACAGATTTTAAGGCATTCGGGCCACAAACTCATTGATCAGAGGAGTGGCATCTTCTTGGGTGCTTAGAGTGAATCACAGTCTTCTCTCCCCCCCCCCCACACGCACACGCACACACGCACACACACACGAGGGTGCCTTGTACAACAGAGCCACTAACTGTCTCAGTTTGCCTGAGACTGATAGGGTTCCCAAGATGCGTGACATTTCAAAACTAGGATGCAGAACTCTGAGTGGTAAACATCAGTCCCAGGAAAATCAGAAGGATCTGGTTATTGGCCCAGGTATGCAGTACAGACAATAGTTAAAGGTGATTTAGCTGAGTGTGGTGGCGCACGCTTGTAATCCCAGCATTCCGGAGGCCTAGACAGAAGGATCGTGGTGGTTTGCAGGCAGCCTTAGCTACTTAGTGAGGCCCTCTGCAACTTAATGAGACCCTGTTCCAAAATATAGAAGAAAAATAGGGCTGGGGATATAGGTCAGAGGTAAAATGCCCCTGGGTTCTATCCCTAGTACAAAAAAAAAAAATAGATAAAGGTGAGATTTGCAGATCGGGGATAGTCATATATCAGAAAGTAGAAAACTCTGAGAAGATAGACTGCCAGGTGGCTGCAAATATGCTTGCATGAAGGCTGCGGGGAAGGGAGGGAGGAGGGAGAGGCTGTAGCTACTGCCTCCTTGTTACTATATTTACAGGTTTTCTGTTAATCCTGTTAACCCTGTCAGCTATGTAGCGTCAACCAGCGTTAACCACTTACTCAACAGTAGCTGTGCATCCTGTACAGAGTCCTGTGCTGCCGGCTATAGACCTCGAGACTTAACGTGTGGTCCCGGAGCAGCAGCATCTGAGTCACTTGGGGACTTGTTAGCATATAGAGTCTCAGTCTCCATCCCAGACCTCCCGAATCAATCTGAATTTTAATAGGATCCTCGGATGGGATCTATGAATAGTACTCTTTGAGAAATACTACAGGGAGGAATTTAGAGGGAACGAGGCCGAAACTTTTCATCAAAGAATTTGCAGGAAAGCCTAGTATGTAATGAATGTATATTGTGATCCATAATATTAAAAATCATCACTTCCTTATATGCAGAAGCACCATCAAAAAGCTTTTAAAGAGTAATCTCGGCTTGGCCCACGTAGTCCCTTGGTCCTACATTTTGCTAAGATAGAATTGCCTTCTCCTTATGCACGCACTCTTGGAGGCACTTCAGCTTTCAAACAGAAATGGAAAACTCTAACCACTTCTCCAACGCCCAATGGTCGCCATCAACAATAATCATGATAGCAGCTCTTGATTGCTCATAGGCGCTAGGCAATATTAATGCCGGGAATACAGGAAACACCAACAAAGGCTCTGCCCTCTGGGAGGTGACGGTAAGTGTGGAGGGGAAAATCAAGACGGGAAAGGGAACGCAGAGCGATGGGGGGACTGTCGCCATCAAATGGTAGTTGGCTTTGGAGGAATGACGTGGACGGCATTGGAGACGCTGGTGGAGTGAAGGCGTGAGTCCCGGGGAGATTCTGGGAAAGAGAAGGCAGAAAATGCATTGAATGACCATCCTGAGTCGGAAGTGCCTGGAGGATCCGAGGAGCCCTAGGGACTATGAAAGGATGCTACCTTTTATTCTGCAGGAGGTAGGGGCCACTGGAGACCGTCAGTGAAGTGCATGATCTGCTAAGGCTGCCGGGTGAGGCAAAGATGAGCCAGCAAGGCCAGTTAGGGGGCTTCTTCATCATCCAGGACAGAAAATGTTGGCCGAGCCTAGGGCCATGCCTCTTAGAATCAGATAGACCTGCCCTGTTTATCTTTTCACTTCAATTCTTTTTTTTTTTTAACTTAAAACTTGAGATTTAACTTTCATGCTATAAAATTCATCTCTTAAAAGTATACCGTTCAGTGGCTTTTAGTATATTCACAAAATTTTATGCTTCATTGCTGTCTAATCTAAGAACATGATCATTATCTCCCAAATAAACCTTGTACTCACTTGGAGTAATTCACTACCCCTCCCTCTTCCCAGTGCCTGGAAACCACGGATTTATTTTCTGTCTCAATGAATTTGCCTGTTCTGGATATTTTAGGGAAATGAAATTATGCAATATATGGTGTGTGTGTGTGTGTGTGTGTGTGTGTGTGTGTGTGTGTCCGGCTTCTCTTAGCATAATGTTTTTAAAGTTTGTCAAAGTTATACCATGTATCACCGGGCGTGGTGGCGCACGCTTGTAATCCCCACGCTTGGGAGGTGGAGACAGGAGGATCGCGCAGGTTCGAAGCCAGCTGCGCTGGCTTAAGAGACCCTGTTTCCAAATAAAAATATAAAATAGGTCTGAGAGTGTAGCCTGGAAGTAGAAGGGCTTCCAGGAACCCCAGTACCACCAAAAAAAAAAAAAAAATACTGTACCATGTATCAGTATTAAATATGGCTAAATAATATTCCGTTGTGTGGATATACCGTATTTTTTTACCCATTTCTCTCACTATGCGCATTTAGATTGTTTCCACTTTTTTACTATTATGAATAATATTGCCATTAATACTTTTGTACAAGGATTTATATGAATATATGTTTTCAGTTCTTTGGGGTATATATTGAGGAATGCAATTCCCAGTCTTACGGCAACTTGGTTTAACTTCTTCTTAACTTCTTTGGGGCCTGACAAACTGTTTCCAAAGTGACCGCAGGATCATACTTCCCATTAGTAGAAATGAAATTATGCAATATATGGTGTGTGTGTGTGTGTGTGTGTGTGTGTGTGTGTCCGGCTTCTCTTAGCATAATGTTTTTAAAGTTTGTCAAAGTTATACCATGTATCACCGGGCGTGGTGGCGCACGCTTGTAATCCCCACGCTTGGGAGGTGGAGACAGGAGGATCGCGCAGGTTCGAAGCCAGCTGCGCTTGCTTAAGAGACCCTGTTTCCAAATAAAAATATAAAATAGGTCTGAGAGTGTAGCCTGGAAGTAGAAGGGCTTCCAGGAACCCCAGTACCACCAAAAAAAAAAAAAAATACTGTACCATGTATCAGTATTAAATATGGCTAAATAATATTCCGTTGTGTGGATATACCGTATTTTTTTACCCATTTCTCTCACTATGCGCATTTAGATTGTTTCCACTTTTTTACTATTATGAATAATATTGCCATTAATACTTTTGTACAAGGATTTATATGAATATATGTTTTCAGTTCTTTGGGGTATATATTGAGGAATGCAATTCCCAGTCTTACGGCAACTTGGTTTAACTTCTTCTTAACTTCTTTGGGGCCTGACAAACTGTTTCCAAAGTGACCGCAGGATCATACTTCCCATTAGTAGAAGAGGGTTACAACATCTCCACAGCCTCACCACATTTGTGATTTACTGATTTTGCTCTTTTTTTATTTTATAATAGCAATCTTAATTTCATCGCTGTTTTGATTTGCATTTTTCTAATGACCAATGAAACATTGTTTTATGTACTTATTAGCCATTTGTAGATATTCTGTAAAAAAATGCCTACTTGAATCCTTTTTTAATTCTTTCTTTTTTTTTTTTTTTTGGTGGTACTGGGGTTCCTGGAAGCCCTTCTACCTCCGGGCTATGCTCCCAGGCCTATTTTATACTTACTTAGTTTTGGAAACAGGGTCTCTTAAGCCAGAGCGGCTGGCTTCGAGCCTGCGCGATCCTCCCGTCTCTGCCTCCCAAGCGTGTGGATTACAAGTGTGCGCCACCATGCCCGGCAGCTTTATCAGTTCTACAGCTTAAATCATTTTCATTTTATTGTTGAGTTTCATTTTCTTAATATCTTCTAGATACTAATCTCTTATCAGGTATATGATTTAGATGTATTTTTTCCTAGTCGCTGGGGTGCTTTTTCACTTTTTAAATAGTGTTATTTGAAACTAGGCATAGTGGTGCCTGCCTGTATCTCCATGTCAGGAAGCTGAGGCAGGAGAATTACGATCTTGAGGCTGATCCTAAAAGATTTTGCTAAGTAGTGGAGTGCTACTGAGTTTGATCCCCAGCACCACATACACAAAAGAACACTGTGGTTTGAGAAGTAAAAATTTTTAATTATATTCAAGTTCAATTTACATTTATTGCTGTTTCCCCTGTTTTTGGTGTCAGATCTAAGAAATCATTGCTTAATCCAATGGCTATATATTTTTCGTCTTTATGTAATAAAATGTACCTTTCCTTAGGTTTTCAAAATCTTAAATTATATTAAATTTAAAATTCTGCCATGTTCGCCGGGCGTGGTGACGTCCAACATGTAATCCCCGCGCTTGGGAGGCGGGGACAGGAGGATTGAAACCAGCCACACTGGCTTAAGAGACCCTGTTTCCAAATTTAAAAAAAAAGTATAAAATAGGTCCAGTAGTGTAGCCCGGAGGTAGAAGGGTTTCCAGGAACCCCAGTACCACCTCCCCAAAAAAAATTCTGCCATGTTCTTTTTGAGAGGTTTTGTGCTTTTTTTTTTTTTTTTTTTTTTGATGGTACTAGGTAGGGATGGAACCTTTTTTGGTGGTACTGGGGATGGAACCCTTCTACTTCCAGGCTACACTCCCAGACCTATTTTATATTTTTTATTTGGAAACAGGGTCTCTTAAGCCAGCGAGGCTGGCTTCGAGCCTGTGCCTCTACCTCTGAACTACACCCCTGCCCTTTTTATTTTTTGTTTTGGAACAAGTGCTGGCTAGATTGCTGAGGTACCCACTATGTTGCTGAGGCTGTCCTCAAATCTGAGACCCTCCTGTCTCAGCCTCCCAAGTATTGAGATTACAGGTATGCACCACCATGCCTGGCTATTCTTGTTTATTTTTTTATTGAACTTTGCTGAACTAGCTTGTCTAATTTATGTAAAAATCCCATTTGTATTTTAATATAGTCACATTGATCACTGTTGTTTAATTTAGATTATAATATTCACTTCCTACCCATTTACTTTAGTTTTCTTACCCAAGCTTTAATTTATCTATTAAGTTCTTCAGCCACATTTCAAAGTTGTCTTTACAATTTTTCATCTTCTTAAATTTTCCGTGGCACGTTCGTTTCGCAATGTCTCTTTTATGTTGCATCTCTTTTTTTTCTATTTTAGTCTTTAAAGGTCAGCGGTCATCTTGCTCTGACTTTTCAGGGCAAGTTACACATTTAACTGCAGAGTATTATTATACCCATTCATATTGTCCCCGGGAGTTTTCTTCGGGCTGGGTGGGTCCCCCTTCCTTCCTCCAGCATGTCTCTTGTCCCCACAACACTACCCACTCTCAGGGGGTGTCTCTTTGGCGGCCTTCACTGCTCTCTTGAATTACTTTCTGGGGAAATGGAGACCAGAATAACTTTCAACATGAGTACCAACTGGGCCTTCTGTTCATCGGCTGGCTCTTCCACATGGGAAGGTGCAATATCTCTCTTCTTAGCAGCGAGCAGCTGGAGGTTTGTGTGGTTACTTTTCAGTGGCTGGTAGAGAAATCCTGGTGGCAGTGGGTGGCGGCGTCGGTCACGTCTATACCAGCGGGGTGACTAGAACTCAGTGTGTGTGGCATCAAATCGCACAGTTGGAATGGTTAACGCCGTCATTTAAAGATGAGGACGGTGAGAACCGGTGAGCTCGGGAGCCATGCTACCAATGACCTGCTTTTGGTGGCGGAACCTTCTGTGATCCTGACTCTGGGCCCATCGCTCTTTTGACCATGATGCGCTCTTGTACTGGGTTTCTCAGGAAAATAATAAGCTTTGTAGGATTGGCAGGAATGATATTTCAGAATCTAGGGCAGAAAGGCTTTTCAGAGCCTGGCTGCTTTTTTGACTCCTGGCAACAGTGCATCCTTATGTTTTATTCTTAAAGGTCTTTAGGATGCCTTACCACTTCTTTCTGCCCTCTGGTCACTATTTCTCTATGTATGATAATTCATATTTTTCAATGCAGTCTTTCTCTGCAGTTTGAACATTGCCTTGTGTTTTGACTAAAGAGTTTCATATTTTAATTTCATTTTATCTCTCTTGTGGGTAATTAATTTTTGTCTGCCTGTATGACTGTGGATCATATTTGAAAATGCTGTTTTTGTTACAGGAGGGCTCTGGGCCACCATCCGAGGCTCTAATTTGGAAGGTGTTAGCCTGGTGCTGTTTGGAGCTCAGTCTTGTGACATCAATTTCACCACAAGCAATTCTCAAAAAATTCAATGCAAAGTTCCACCCAGGGTAAGTAGAGTCCTTTGGAATTTTTTTTTTTTTGTCTCTGGGTGGACAACCATTATTCACATAATATATAATTTCAGCCTAAAACTTCTTAAAATTAAATAAAACAAATTTTTCATCGTGCTTATATTTTGACCTGAAAGAGGGAAAACAACCCCGTTGATGAGGCTTGTAATTAACATCAGCTAGTTTGTTTAAAAGATAAGAATGAAGTCAGTCCAAGTCCACACTTTCAGTGAGTATTGGTACCACAGAATAAATCAATTTATCTAGTGCACATTTTGATGGTGGTTTGCATAACCAGTATGTCTTACAATCTTTCTTTCTAAAGCTAATGACAATTTAGTTTTGATTAGCAATCTTGTTTCCTGGTACAGACGTGAATGGTTGGGGTGAGCCTCGGCTCAGGAACTCAGGATCTGCAGGGTCTTTGGCTAAGGTGATGAAAATTAAGTAACCTTTCACAGTAATTTTATATGGACTTCTTATGTTCCCTAAAATAAAAGCGAAGTTGGATTTTTTAAATTGATTTTTCAGAGGGAAGATGGATACATCGTGAATGTGACTTTGATCAGAGGGGAACATTCCATGGTTCTTCCCAGAGCATTTACGTATGTCTCTTCTTTGAATCCCGTGATTACATCTCTGAGCAGAAGCAGAAGCAGCATAGCAGGTAAAATACATAATATAATGTGATTTTTTAAAATTTTTATAGCATTGACCCTATGAAAAAGTAAACAACGGCCTCTGAATTGTATCTTGTTTTAGTTGGATTTTTCTTGCCAGGAAGGAAAAATATTTCTAACTTAGCTGCCACTGAATTAATCTTTTTATATATGTTTTTCCCTCTGTAAAATTGGGACCATTTCCATTCTAAAAATGAGGTGAGAATTCAAAGGTTATAATTCAACTGATATTTATTGAGTACCTAGTAGCACTATTAATAGCATACACATATAATAGACCTTAATTTAACATTAACCACTAGTTGGTATGACTAATAACCTAAAGAAAGCAATTAAGATGTCTAAGATGCTACTTTTGGTAAGTGATAGAACTGAGATTTGAATACAGACCTTTTTTTTTTTTTTTTTTGGTGGTAATAGGGGTGGAAGCCAGAGGCTTTCTACCTCCAGGCTATACTCCCAGACCTTTTTTATATTTTATTTGGAAACAGGGTCTCACTAAGTTGTTGAAAGCCTCACTAAGTGGCTGAGGCTGGCTTCGAACCTGTGCGATCCGCCTGTCTCAGCATCCCAAGCATTACAAGCGTGCACCACCACGCCCGGCTTGAATACAGACCTTTTGAAAATCTCAAGCACATAGACACTTATAGGTAAGTACCATTTAGGTAATAGGTTGTATTGTGGTGGGCTGTGTGTGTGTGTGTGTGTGTGTGTGTGTGTGTGTGTGTGTCACTGGGGATGGAACCCAGGAGCATTCTAGCTCTGAGCTACATCCTTACCCCTATTTTAATTTTTTTTTTTTTTTTTTGCAAATGGCAGGATTTCCTTATTTTTATTTGTTTCCTTTTTTTTTTTAAATTGGTGCACTGTATTCATACATCATAGTGGGATACAAACTTTTGTAGACATACATGCACACATCGCCCAGTCAGCCCCCACCTGATCCCCACCCCATTCTCTCCCCATCCCTCCCTCCCATGCTTGGCTTAGTGGTTGACATCTAGTATTATAGCAATTTATCCAAAATTAAAAATGATAATCTCACATAACAGTTTCATTTGTCTGATACCAAGCTTTTGATGACTTAAAGATAACATTTCAATATTTCTTTTTACTTTCTTTCTCACCAGAGAATATTTTTTTTCTAATTTTTTAGGTGAAACTATCATATATTTATATATTTATTTTTCAGAAAAAAATCTATCCTAATATGGAATATGGACTCTAGATTCCCAAAACGATCTTGAAAAAGAACAAAGCTAGAAGATATATATTTTCTGATTTCAAACCATATAAAGCTACAATAATTGAAACAATGTAGTACTATTCTAAAGGCAGATATATAAACCATTGGAGTTAAATAAAAGCCTAGAGCTAAATTCTTCCCTATATTGTCAAGTTATTTTTGACAAGGTTTCCACGAACATTTGGTGGTGGAAAAAAATAATCTTTTAACTAAATATTGTTGAAAAATAATAATTACATGGAAAAGAATAAAATTGGACCCTTACCTAATCCCATATACAAATATTAACTCAAAATAGATAAAAGACCTAAATATAAATCTTAAGACTATAAACTTTTAGGAGAAAATCTGGGTCATAAAACCTCACAACATTGAAATTGGCAGTGATTTCTTGGATATGATTTCAATGGCACAGGCAACAGAAGAGTATAAAAACTCCCTAAAAAATATTGTATATCCAAAGACAATGAAAACAAAGTTAACAGTTACTAATAGAATGGGATAAAATATTTCACAAATGCTATATCTGAAGGTATATTAATATTCCAACTAGAAATCCTAAAAATTAACAACAATAAAGGCAAACAATACCCTTTAGAGATAGGTAAAAGACTAACATAAATAATGAATCTCCACAGATAACCAATCTTAGTTGTCTGTTGGATGGAAAATCTTGTTTCTCTAGTTCTGGAGTGTGTTACCTATTTCTTCTTTGTAATTAATCTCTTTGAATATTTTCTCTAGTGCTGGTTTTGAAGACATAAATTCCTTCAGTTTCTGTTTGTCATGGAAGCTTCTTATTTCTCCATCTAATTTGATAGAAAGTTTTGCTGGGTAGGAAATTTTTGGCTGGAAGTTGTTTTCTTTCAGAATTGGGAATATGTTACTCCAAGCCCTTCTGGCTCTCATAACTTGGTTTGGGAAGTCTGGAGTGATTCTAATTGGTTTGCCTCTGAATGTCACTTGGCCCTTTGTTTTTGTTGCCTTTAAGATTCTCTGCTTGGCTTCCACATTGGTCATTTTGACAATTATGTGGCGTGGGGATCCTCTTCTCCGATCCTGTCTAAAGGGAGTTCTATAAGTTTCCTGGACCTGTGTATCAACCTCTTGCTTTATGTCTGGAAAATTTTCTGCTATTACTTCCTTGAAGAGATTGTTGATCCCTTTGGTTTCACTTTCTTTTCCCTCCTCTATTCCAATTATTCTTAGGTTAGCTCTCTTAAGATGGGCCCATATTTCTTCAATATCAGATTCCTGCTGTTGGATATTTTTTTCTAGATTAGAAACTATGCGTTCATTTTTGGAATGATCATCTTCTAAGAGCGAGATTCTGTTCTCCATGTGATCTAATCGGTTGTTTGTGCTTTGAATTGAGGCCTTTACTTTATTAATTGCATCCTTTATCTCCTTTTGGCTCTCTCTGAGTTCTTTTTGAAGCACCTCTATTATTTCTACAGTTATTTTCCTGATTTGCTCTTCTAGAAATCTCTGATTTTCTGTTTTATTGAGTTCTGATGTTGTGGGGTTGTGGGCATTCATTGCTCCAGTATTATTCCTCTTTCCCATGATTTAGGAAGTTTGTGCCTTCTCTGGGTTCTTCCCTTGGGTCACTATGACTTCACTTAAGGTGTTCTGGATCTCGAGTCAGTAGTATCTCAGACCCCACTACTCCTTTACTGGGTTGTATCACAGAGTCTCCGACCCAGAGAGTTGATAGAGGCTGCTTTAGACTGTGGGGGGTGCCAGGTTGCACGTTCTCCTATGGTGTGATATCTCTGCCACCGCCCCTCCTCCACTGGGTCAAGTCCCAGGGAGTACAGTACTGGGATTTCTCCTCTGTGGCCCGCAATTTGACTCACTGTTCTTGAGTACGCAGATGTAGCTGTACTGGCTTCGCTGAATTCACTGCTGCTGCTGCCGGTGGCAATATGGCGCCGCTGCTACACCCTCGGCCGTGGGGCTGGTGTTTTTCTTCTTGGTTTTGATTTCCTCTCTGAATCCCTGCAGCGTGTGCTGAGCTCAGCGACTGGGAGGTTTAGATGCTCTCTGCGCCGAGAAATCCCGCCTGGCTGTTCTGCAGCGGCTCACCTCGGCTTGCTGTAGCCGTCTGGTGAACTCCCCGCTGCCGCCGGCAGTAAAGCACTGCTGCCGTGTCTGTGGCTCTGTTCTCAGTCCGCTTTCTCTCTGGAGCCTGGTGATTTTTTTTTTTCCCTCTGGTGATGGTGTTTTCTGGCTATGAAAGGCGCTGATTTTGTGGTAATGGAGATTGGTTGTTAGCGGGGCTCTTAAGCCCCGCTTTTCTCGGTCGCCCTCTTCCCGGAAGTTCTATTTTAAATTTTTATTTGGAATCAAGGTATTTCTAGGCTAATGTCAGTCTCGCTATCATTGCAAGTCCTTGGACCTGCAATCCTCCTGTATCAGCCTCCCAAGTACTGGGATTACAAGCGTGTACCACTTAGCGCATGGCAGTTTTTAAATAAAATTAGAAATTAAGATATTCTTATTAAGAATTCCCATTCTTTGAGCCTACATATAAAAATAATGCTCTTTTTAGTACCAATTAAATGAAATAATTTAACATTTAATCAGATGGTATGGCAGGATGGAGTTTAACAATTTCTTGTCATGACATGCAAGTAGAGATTCAGTAGCAGGCAGCACCCCTCTCTGGCCAATTGAATGCCAGATAATAGAGTGTATGGCAGCCTTATCTAAGGGTTTATTATAGAAGGACCACCATCTTTCCCAAAGAAAAAACTTGAACTCAGTTTTTCTGTTACTATTTTCATTTTTCCTAGCTCAAGAGTACATAAATAAAGGGACATGTCCTTTAACTTCTCAATATTATTCAGCTCAGATAGTGCAGAAGAAAAATTTGCTGCCTCAGGCAACAAGAGTGTGTAAAATTCTCTAGTGGTCCAGATTCTTCCCAAAAAGGTAGAGAAAGGAGGAGAGAACTCCATGTTCTATTCAGATGATAGAGATTCTAGCTTTTAATATCATTCCCTGTCTATAATGAAAAGAATAAGTACATTGAATTAGTGCCTCAAAGGCATCTTGGATTAGCTTGAAAATTGAACAAGAACACAAGAAGTTCATGTGATATATATCTATCTCACGGTGCAACACATCCTTTATTTACACTTGGAATGAAATATTCTTATAAGCAGGAAAAATGAGCATGTAGGAATTCATAAAGTTTGGTAGCCTATTGAAAAATCTCTCTCTTCTCTTTTCTCTCTCTCTCTCTCTCTCTCTCTCTCTCTCTCTCTCTCTCTTTCTCTTTTGTAGTACTGGGTATTGAACACAGAGGCATTCTGCCTTTAAGCTACACCCCCAGCCCTATTTCTTTTATTTATTTTTTATCTTAAAATAGGGTCTCACTAAGTTGTGGAGAGCTTTAGTAAGTAGCTGAGGCTGGCCTTAAACATGCAGCCCTCCTGCTTCAGCCTCCCAAGTACTGAGATTACAAGTGTGCAGCACCATGCCTGGCTGGAAAAATCTCTTTTAAACTGAGGTGCTGCATACCTCCATCCAGAAAACAATGTTGACTATGACAGTAAAGCCAAGGTGAAATGGAAGAAAAAGAGAGGGAGAGAACTATTTACGTGGATTTTGTAGTCAGAAAGAACTAGATCTGAATGAGTCCCTGTTCAAATACTTGTTAAAAATATTTTTGACAAATAACAGTTTATTTGAGCCCAGAATCACTTGCAAGTTGATAGCCTCAGAACCAGAAGAGGCTCACAGAGCTCCACTCTGCAATGTGGGCAGCCAATATTCATGGACAGAATTTGTGAGTCACAGAAACATCTTGTAGGTTCCTGCTTCAGCTTTGCCAGATTTGAACATGGTCTCATTCAACAGCCTGGGATTGACTGAAGCTTAGCTACTGAGATTGGCTAAGGCTCAGTTAATTGTTACCGAAAATATACTCACAATTTAAGCTTTCAACTTATTTCCTACTTAGGATACAATTTTTTAAAGATGAACTCAAGATATGGAGGGAACCTCGGGCCACATTTAGTTGAGCAAAAAGCTTCAGACTTTGAAGTAGGGCTTGGGGAGAGGTGGAGAACTTAGATGTGGGAGTAAGAAGAATATAAAGTTAATTGTGTGTGTGTGTGTGTACGTGTGTGTGTTTTGCACCTATATGTCTTTCCAGGATATCTAAGCTAATCCTTACAACAAACTATTTGGGATGGACTTTGTTACCATCTTATTGTTGAGAAACCCAAGGCTTTCAGGGCCAAAAGTCACAGAGGTAGTTAAATGGCGGATCAAGGATTTGAATGTAGATTCACAGCCCCTCCCACTGCATCATGTTCCTCTTCTTTTAATTTTTAAAGAACCTTCTCTCTCCTTCTCATCCAACTTTCCATGGGTGCTTATAGATGCCAGCTCTACCATGAATCTACAAGATAGAAGCTAAAGGAACTTGAGAGGAGCTATACTCCAGGCTGTAGACACCCTGAGACACAGGAAAGGAAAATATATTTAGTTCCACACCTGTTTTTGCATGCTTAATTTCTGGACTTCATTACAACTCTAGTTATTTGCAGACCAGATTTATCCTTCCCTTTCTTTCTTTCTTTCTTTCTTTCTTTCTTTCTTTCTTTCTTTCTTTCTCTTTCTTTCTTTTCTTTTTTTCTTTCTTTTTCTTTTTTTCGCGGATCTGGGGATGGAACTCAGAAGCATTTGATCTCCGAGCTACACCCCCTTCCCAATTTTTTATTTTTTATTTTGAAACAGGGTCTCACGGAGTTGTGGAGGGCTTCACTAAGTAGCTGAGGCTGTCCGCGAACCACAATCCTCTGGTCTCAGCCTCCAGAATGCTGGGATTACAAGCGTGCACCACCATGCCTGGCCCGGCCTGCCTGCCTGCCTTCCTTCCTTCCTTCCTTCCTTCCTTCCTTCCTTCCTTCCTTCCTTCTTTCCTTTCTTCCTCCCTTCCTCCCTTCCTCCCTTCTTTTTTTGGTACTGGTTTGAATTCAGGCAAATTATACTTCCAAGAGACACCCTAGCCTTTTTTATATTTTATTTTATTTTATTTCATTTTTTGGTGGTACTGGGGGTGGAACCCAGAGGCTTTCTACCTCTGGGCTATACTCCAGACCCATTTTATATTTCATTTGAAAACAGGGTCTCACTGAGTTGCTGAGAGCCTCACTAAGTAGCTGAGGCTGGCTTCGAACCTGCGTGATCCTCCTGTCTCAGCCTTCCAAGCGTGGGGATTACAAGCGTGCGCCACCACGCCCGGCTCTTTTTTTATATTTTATTCGAAACAGAATCTTTTTAGGTTGTGAAGGTTCTTGATAATTTGCTGAGGTTGGCTTGGAACCTGTGATCCTCCTGACTTAGCCTCCCAAGTCCTAGGGTTACAAGTGTGAACCACCATGCCCAGCCTCCTTTTCTATATTTTCATTCTGTCTTATAGTCTGGAAGAAGAATTTCAATCATAGCCTTCTCTTGCTTAGAAGCTTGGAGGTCTCTTTTGTCCACTGAATTAGGTGGCAGCTTTTCACTGTGGTGTTCAGCCACAGAAGCACCTTGAACTTGACCTACCCTTATTGAGTCTGTATCAAAATCTGCCTTGTCTTCCAGAAAGTCACCCAGTTATCTTCCTTTTCCTCTAAGCCACTGGTGATTAAACGAAAAAGTACTATATGAGATTTCAGACAATATTGTAGAATTTTAAGAAAATAAATTATAAATCTCCCATTGTCTACTACTGTCTCTTGGGCTTTATCTTTCAAATTGCATTTCAAGTACATCTTGCCCATCATAAGGCCTTTTCTAACATTCAGAATGTTGCTCTCATTTAAGCAGTCGCGCTCGTAATTCTTACCTTTGTTGTAGTATATCTTCTATTGATGTGATTTTTCAACTATTTTATTACCTTTGAGGTCTCTAGGAGGATAGAATCTGTGTGTAATTATCGTTGTGTCCCTCATGGCGTCTTCCTTATGGGACTAAAAAATATTTGAGTTAAAAGGAATTGAAATGTTCAGAGTGGACACAGCGTTTACATGGAGTTGCTAATTTTATTTTTAAAAACTATTGAAATATAAGAGAGAAGACTGGGTTTGGGAAATGGCTTTTCTATCATTTATCTATGAGCTCTTTATTGCTGAACTTGTTTCCTCAGATGCAAAATACCCACCATACATATCAAGGGGGAACAAACAACTGTCCCACACACATGACGGGGGAACGAATGGAGTAGGGTGCATTAAAGCACTCTATGAACTGTGTGCCATTGCTCCCCATAGGACATTATTTTAAGGTTCGATGCACATTGGAGATATAGCTTTACATTTTTGTCAGTATAAAAAGAGGTTTAAAAAAAATGGATACTGGGATTTGCTGGTTAGGAAGGCCGGCAGCCCTCCAAACAATT
The DNA here is from genome assembly GCF_963383645.1 of Muscardinus avellanarius. Lineage (NCBI taxonomy): Eukaryota > Metazoa > Chordata > Mammalia > Rodentia > Gliridae > Muscardinus > Muscardinus avellanarius. The sequence goes on along the minus strand of NC_137794.1, from coordinate 10,043,365 downwards.
TCTTATGTTGTCTTTATGTCGACGTAAGTTAGAGTCTCTTAAGTATAATCCTTCCTTCCACTCTGTTCTTTATGCCCCTGAGGTTTTAGCTTTGTTAAAAAAAAAAAGTCATGACAAATTTCATAAAAAGAAGCTAGGTGAGTATTCGAATTACTAATTGGAGCATGCTGTACAGAGCTGATCACATATTTAATACTACAAGACAGTTTTAGAATAGAGTAGGTGTTTGAGATCACAAACCCACATCAGAGAGACTAAGACACGCTTGTCCACACAGGAGGCGAGACCCTTGCCATTGGGATGGCACTGCTGGTGAACTCTACTGACTGGCATGTGGAAATCTATGTCCGGGACACCTTGGCTCCAGTCCGGGCACAAACGGCTCAGGGCCTGGAGGTTGTGCTGCCCGCGCTGCCCGCCGGCCTCCACGAAATCTCAGTCTTCATCAACGGGGTCCTCATTCACTCACAAGGGTGAGGCAGACACCATCCATCCATTCTGGGTCTGTTTGATGGTCTAGCCATGCAGCCTGGGAATTCTAGTTTGAAATTAGGTCTTTTTCTTGTTCTGAGGCAAGGGATGGAGCTATGAGCATTATGACATTTGAACATATCTTAGAGGTCCCACGGATCTCCCAAAACTGATGTAAGAGGAATTTTTGGCTTATTAGTTGGGGAAAAGCGACATTCCAGAACTGGTTGGTGTGTGTGTGTGTGTGTGTGTGTGTGTGTGTGTGTGTGTGTTCTGGGGATGGCCATCTATGCCCAAAGAAAGGAAATCTGTGCTGTAGAGCTTTAGGAAGATTGCATTTGGGGTTTTGGATAAGTGGTTTAAAGTGACTACACAGCTATGTCTTCTTCGTCACCTCTATCCCTCTCTTTGTTTTGAAGTCCCTTTGCGTGGGGTTTCTTTAGAAGTTCCCTCGTTGAGTTCTAAAAAATTATCTCAACTGTTTGGGACTGATGTCCCCATGCAGTACTGGCTGAGGACGATGTCCTCCTACACAGCATCCCCCAACCCCAGCATCCTCAGACGGCTGTCAGGCGGGACCATACACACGTGTTCTCCACCACTGCTCCGTTTCTTTTCTTTTTCTCCCCCAAATATAAGCATCTCTTCCTCCTCCATCCCTGTTTCCTCTCTCTGGCTCTTGGTAATTTCCTAACGCTCTCTTTGCCTTCCGTAGGGTGGATCTCCACATCCAGTACCTCACAGAGGTTTTCAGCATGGAGCCTTACTGTGGGTCTCTTTGGGGTGAGTGGTCCTGAGGTCCCTCAGTGTCATGTGTCCAGTGAGTCTATTCACTGGACGTGTAGATTTTGTTCTTGGCTCAGCGAGCGGCGAGGCCAGAGACAGCGATGGGGAGGAGCTTTCCTGAGGCTGTAGGATCGAGCGAGCATTGTACTTTAAAGGGTGGCAGAACTTGCTCATGCCTTTAGTGCAATGAACTCAGGAAAGGAAAGGATTTTTATGAGAAGGAGATGTGCCTGGTTCTCTTTTCCTTTTTCTTTCTTTCTTTCTTAGTTTCTTTTCTTTTTTTCTTTTTTCTTTTCTTTTTTTTTGTTGTTGTACTGGGAATTGAAAATTGAAGCCACGGGTGTTCTATCTCTGAGCTATATCCCCAGCTCTATTTTATTTTTTTATTTTGAAACAAGGACTCATTAAATTTCGGAAGGCCTCACTAAATTGCTGAGGCTGGCTTTGAACCTGCAGCCCTCCTGTTTCAGCCCCCTAGTTACTGAGATTACAGGCATGTGCCACCACACCCGGCTAATGAAAAGGCTGGAAGAGCCATTGGGCAGACTCTTGAGCAGATATTAGGAAAATTGGGAAAGAGTTTCCTTTTTTAGCCTTGGAGACACTGCATATCCTGGGAAAGCAGACACGAGTCTTTGGTGGCTGCACTTTATTCTGGAATGCTGAAGAAGGAACAAAAATAGAAACATACATGGGAGATGTAGGGACAGGAAATATGGGGCAATTCTTAAAACTGCATTTTAAAGAAAATCGAAAGCTATGTATAGGGCTGTGACTAATAGTCGTGGTCATGCATAAAATAGCACATTATTATTATTATCATTATTATTCCTATTTTATTTTTGTGGAACGGGGGATTGAACCCAGGGCACTCTACCTATGAGCTACACCCCTAGCCTTATTTTTTATTCTTTATTTTGAAACAGGGTCTCATGAAGTTGCAGAGGGCCTCACTAAGTAGCTGGGGCTGGCCGCGAACCTGAGATCCTTCTGTATCAACCTCCCAAGTACTGGGATTACAGGCGTGCGCCACCACGCCTGCCTACCTTGTTTTTTTTCTTTTTGAGCACAGAAAAAATAATTTTTAAAACTGATGGGCTATATCAAAGAGTTGGTTGTAATATGGGCTAAGTTTTTCTCCAACCTCTGTCCTGATGACAGACTTTGCTCTTTGATTATCTTTTGACTAAAGAGTAAGACAGTACCTATGAATTAATTTGACAGAAAATTAATCATCATGATTCAATGGCTTTTAATATTCTAGATATATAACATAGAATACATTATAAAATGCATAGAGCATTAGAATGCATAATATTGTATATATGTGGATTATATATAAATTATACAAAAGATAGACTTCAATGAATTATATTTCTCTAGTATGTAAATTGATGCATGTAGAATGGTATGCATTTGTTATACATAATCATATATGTAGGCTAATCTGTCAGAGATAACCTATGACAAGAAGACTGAAGAATCTGAATTTTCATTAGTATGTAAATTGATCAAAGTTATGCTTTCTAGGATGTAAAAAGGTACTTGAAGAATTTGCGTTAAATATTATAAACATCAGCCAGGCGTGGTGGTGCACGCTTGTCATCCCCGCTCTTGGGAGGCTGAGACAGGAGGATCGTGCAGGTTTGAAGCCAGCCCTGCGCACTGGCTTAGGAGACCCTGTTTCCAAATAAAAATGTAAAAAATAGGTCTGGGAGTGTAGCCCGGAGGTAGAAGGGCTTCCAGGAACCCCAGTACTACAAAAAAAAAATATTATAAACATCCTTCCTGTACAACTTATGTTGTTTTACTGGTATGTGAATTTTAGGAGCCCTGCCTCCAGGTACCCCACTTTCAGCTTCCTTGCACGAGAGCTTACACAGGCGCTGTGAATTGCTAGTTCTAAATGTCAGTGTTTAATCTCCGTCTCCCATATTGACACTTAGGTGGAACCACCCTCAGCATCTCTGGAGTGGGCTTCGGCGCGGACCCAGCTGCGGTCTGGGTGCTCGTGGGTCATCAGCCCTGTGCCCTCGTGAACTTAACGGAGGTGGGCATCTGGTGTGACACGCCACCGGCTGCCCTGCTGCCCGATGAGGGCATTTTTACCATCCCAGCCCCTGTGCAAGTCTGGGCTGGCAACACATCCCTCACCCACGGCCCTTCACCCAGCCCGGGAGGAAAGGACCTCACCTTCCTGTATGAAGCCTCCATGACACCAGTGGTCACCGGCTTGTGGGCAGAGGTCACCAACAGCAGCCTGGGGTTCCAAGTAGAAGGAACAGGCCTTTCTGACTCAGTGATCCTCCTGGGGAGCTTCAAGTGCGACCTGGAGACCTGGTCTCTTGGGGGCAACCTGAGCCTGTTGGGGTGCTCCCTCCCCCTTCATGGCCTGGAGGCAGGCGTCTATTCTCTCAGAGTTCACCAGAAGAGGATGGGATTTGCTAACCTGTCTGCAGTGCCACAGGAATTCATGGTGACTCCTCGAGTAACGGCCATCGTCCCAACACAGGGCTCTGTGTGTGGGGGGACCGTCCTCACCGTGAGGGGGCTGACTCTTGGCTCTGCAACGGGGTCCGTCCGGGTTGACCTTTCCGGTCCTTTTACTTGTGAGATTTTGAGTTTGGGAGACCACGCGGTTCTCTGCCAGGTCAGCCAGATGGGCCACCACTTGCCTGGGGACTCCTTCGCCCTCAACGTCACGGTCCTGGTCAATGGGCTGGCCAGCGAGTGTGAGGGCAACTGCACCCTTGTCTTGCAGGAAGAGACGACGCCTGTTGTGGACGCCTTGGCGACAGCCATCAATGGCTCACTGACCACTGTGCTGATAAGGGGCCACAGGCTGGGCACCTCGGCTGGGGAGCCAGTGGTGATTGTGGATGATAAGCTTCCTTGCAACGTGACATCCTTTAATGAAAGCCACGTGGCATGTCAGATACGTGACTTGACCCCGGGGCTCCACTCTTTATCCGCCCTTCATACAGGTGGCGGGCTTGCCTGTCTGGGAGATGGCTCCAGGTACTTCTCCATTAGGTCTCAAGTGCTTCGCTATTTCCCTAAGAATTTCAGCAGATATGGTGGAAGCCTCTTGGCCATAGAGGGCGCGGCCCTGAGAGGACGGAACGCCACGCTGGTCTATGTTGGCCGCCAGGCCTGTCTCATGGTCGGCATCAGTGCTGAGCTCATCCAGTGCGCTGCTCCCTCAGGGAATGGCTCTGCCGCCCTGGAAATCGAGGTGGATGGAGTTTTGCATCACGTGGGACTCATTAGCTACAGCGAGGCCTTCACCCCGGAACTGCGCTCTTTCTCTCAGAGCAATGGCATCTTAACCTTTGCAGTGGCCCGCATCTCAGGAGCTGCAAATGTGGACATTCTCATTGGGACGACACCCTGTGTGGCCGTCTCTGGTAACAGCACGACTCTCTGGTGCGCGCTCCCTTCTCTTCCTGCTGGGAAGTACCACATCAGGGCTTACGACCGCCTCAGAGGCTGGGCCAGCTCTGCTCTGGTGTTCACAGTGACAGCCACTATTGCAGCAGTGACCCAGAACTTTGGTAAGGCAAGAAAATAAGCGGAGCCCTTCCTTCCCTCCCTCCCTCCATTCCTTCCTTCCTTCCTTCCTTCCTTCCTTCCTTCCTTCCTTCCATGGTACTGGTGACTTTACTCAGAAACATTCTACCTCTGGGCTATACCCTCAGCTATATTTTTATTTTGAAACAGGATCTTGCTAGGTTAATGAGAGTCTCCCTACTTGAGGCTGTCTAGGACTTCCTTTGTTTAAGTGAATTAACAGCTATTCTCACTCCAAAAGGTAGGAAATTGAACCCAGAAGCATTCTACCTCTGAGCTATACCCCCAACCCTATTTATTCTTTTGTGTGTGTGTGTGTACTGGGGATGGAACCCAGGGGCATTCTACTTCTGAGTTACACCCCCAGCCCTATTTTTTATTCTTTATTTTTTATTTGTTTTCGTGGTACGGGGGTTTTTGGAAACCCTTCTACCTCCAGGCTACACTCCCAGACCTATTTTATGTTTTATTTGGAAACAAGGTCTCTTAAGCCAGCGAGGTTGGCTTCGAACCTGCGTGATCCTCCTGTCTCCGCCTCCCAAGCGCAGGGATTACACGCGTGCGCCACCACGCCCGGCCCTTTATTTTTCATTTTGAAAGAGAGTTTCACTAAGTTGCCAAGTCTGGCCTCAACCCTGTGATCTTCCTGTCTCAGCCTCTCAAATTAAAGGCCTGTGCCACTGCACTAGGCTATGAGTTTCTCATCAAGGAAATTGTGCATATTCTTGAAGTCTTTTATTGTATTTTAATTTGATGCATTAACCATCTTTAATTTGTGTCTTCAGCAAATCCCTTTTGCAAGAGCTCATGATTTAATCATTTAAGAATATAAATGCCTCCCCCTACTTTAGACCTGTACACCAATTTGCATTGTCTGAAATTTGTTAACTGTGATTAATTTTGATCATTTTATAATTCTTAACAATGAATTCATCGGTAATCTAATAGCCTAACACAGCCACATTGGTTCTGCTTTTATTATTTTGTTGCAGCTCTGGAGATTGAACCCAGGGCCTCACACACGTGAAGAAAGTGCTCTACTCCTGTGCAACACCCCCTGCCCCTCTGCCTTTATATATGCCCCTGTTTGTCTTACCTTTTCTTCCAGTGATGGTCTGGGCTTCTGTTTACTAAAAGCCTTGCTGCACTTGTAATAGCTCAGGAAATCATGGAGGGGGAATTATAGAGGAAGTAATGGAAGCAGAATCTTGACTTGGTGAGGTCCTAGCCGACTCCTATCTTGGATTGGTGAGGGCTGGGCTTGGACTGGGCTCAGCCGGGATCACTATGTGGATCAGGCTCTGGGGCTGGAGACCGTAGCTAATGTAGGTGACTTAGGTTGGAGTTTTCTGTGCCTCAGCCTCCTTTGGTAAAGGGGCTTGGGCTCGATGCTCACCAAATTCTCTTGTCTACTCTGTAAGATTCCATGAAGAAAATTCCATGAGATGAACTTGAGCAGGACACCTTTTTCTTGAGTTTGCCAGGATGCTATGTAAACACCTTCCTTTCCTGGTGGGATGAGGCAGCAGAGACTGGAGTGCTGCATCTCAGAATAGACTAGAAGCATGGACCAGTTTCACTTATATACGTTTCTATTTTCTATAACATGAAGCGTCATTAGCATAATAGCAAAAAAGAAGACATAATAGAAGTACTAAGCCAAAGAAAAAAATTTTTAAATAAACTGTGCAGTAGCTGGGCGTGGTGGCGCACACTTGTAATCCCAGTACTTAGGAGGCTGAGACAGGAGCATTGTGGGTCCCAGACAGTCTCAGCTACTTAGTGAGGCCCTTTGCAACTCAGTGAGACCCTGTTTCAAAATAAGGAATAAAAAAATAGGGCTGGGGGTGTAGCTAAGAGGTAGAATGCCCCTGGATTCCATCCCCAGTACTACAAAAGCAGACAAACAAAAAATAACTGTGGCAGTCATGTAAGTAGCTATTAAAATGAGCTGTAATTATGTAGATTTGGAAGAATATCTATGGTGTATTTTTAGCCAAAGAGACAAGTTGTGCATGCCTGTAATCCCAGTACTAGGTAGGCTGAGACAACAGTATGGCAGGTTTGAGGGACCAGCCTCGGAAATGTAGGGAGATACTTAGCAATTTAATGAGACAAAAAAAAAAAAAAAAGAAAGAAAGAAAAGAGAAAGAAAAAGGAAGGAAGAAAGAAAGGGCTGTGGTGTAACTGAGAGGTGTACTGCCCCTGGGTTCAATCTCCAGTACAAAAAAACTAATGAAAGAAAGAAAGGACTTGAATAATATTAATATGTATAGATTGATTAATCTTTCCATCTACACATGCTTTGAAAATTCCGGAAGGAATAACAAGAAACATGCCTCTGGGCCATGAAATAGGTGTTGAGGGAATTTTATTTTCATTTTATGCTCTTTTATGTAGAAGGCTTAAAAACTATGAACAATTCATTGTCTACATAAAATGGTTACATTTAAAAATATCCCTTAACATGATGGGTCATTGAATATAGTTGGGATCTGGTGGAATCCCAAGAGGCCAGAACTCAAGTAGAGAAGACCCTAAAATGTCCCTAAAACCAGCTGTGAGGGTTCTGCAGGGCCAAGGAAATAAGCACTCTATGGAAGGAAAGGCTTGAGTTTTGGGGTACGCGAGATTCGTCTCTGGGACCATGAACTGGTATTTTTTTCTTCAAGGCGACCTGGGTGGAAGGCTCGTGCATGTGTTTGGAGCAGGATTTCCCCCGGGGAATATCTCAGCTGCTGTGTGTGGTGCTCCCTGCCAGGTCTTGCCTAACGCTACCCTGTCGGCCTTCAGCTGCTTGGTTCCGCCCCTGGACGGTGAGTCCAATACCACCTCCATCCAGTGATAAAGCACATAGGTAAAAAGGATGTTCTTTGAATTATTCTGTATTTGCCATTACTGCTCTACCGACCACTAGTTTTTCTATGTATTCCCGGGAATAGAATTTCTCTATTAAAACTGGTAGTTACACTCTGGGACCACCTATGAAAATGGTTTGCAATATCTTTGATTATGAGTGGGTCAACATTAAAAGAACACTGGGAAACGTATCCCTACGCCCTTGACCACCATCATGCAACAGTGGAGAAAGCAGTGCTGCATTCTGAAAACTAGTGTCAGTCACCATGTAGGTAGGCATCGGGAGGAAGTAAGCACTGGGTGTTCTTGGTGAGGCTGCTGAAGACATCTGCTTTCTGGAGGTACCAGCTGAGAGGGAGGACTATCAAGCAGGACATCTCTGAAATGTCAGTGTTGTGCGCTCAGTTTCTTATTATTACAGGCAAAAGAGCTGACGTGCAAGTTATTCTCTTGTTCTGCAGCATCCAGGCAATTACCTGGTCTCTTACACAGTAATAATAATAATAATAATAATAATAATAATAATAATAATAATAAAACACGATCGCTCAAGTTTTCATTCTGCACGACCATCATGTAAACTGTGGGATGGGAAGCACTGTTCTTTGTGGGGAAAGATTGTAGAGGAGGGTGCAAACTGCAGGCTTCATGACACATGGTAATTACCCACCGAGCTGCAGAGAAAGATTCCACGGAAAGAAGCTACAGTTCTGACTGCAGGGCCTTGTTGCATTTAAGAGAACTCAGATTTAGCCTGGTGAGGATCTCATGTACATAATCACAGATCTTGTACCTGTGCACTTAAGAACAATTTACCAATATACATATATGTTTTGAGTTATGTTACTTTTTTGATAATGAAGATTGAACCCATATTCAAGTTGCAGACAGAAAAAGATAGATAGATAGAGAGATAGGAAGAAATATAGCTGGGTGCAGCGGTACACACCTGTAATTCCAGTACTTGGGAGACTGAGACAAGAGGTTCACAAGTTAGAAGCCAGCCACAACAACTTAGCTGATACCCTCAGCAACTTAATGAAGCTCTGTTTAAAAATAAAACCTAAATATGGCTAGGGGTGTAGCTCAGAGATAGAATGCTTCTGGGCTTAATCTCTCAGTATCATCAGTACCAAAAAAATAAAAAGGAGCATAACTGTCACGAAGCCTGGGGTTCTGCACCCTCCTCTATGATCTCTTCCCACAAAGAACAGTGATTCCCATCGCACAGTTTACATGATGGCCATGTAGTCTGAAATTGCAAGCACTCGTGGTTTTCTTTACTGTGTAAGAGATCAGGTAATTTCAGAACACAAGAATAATTACAGAACAAGAGAATAGCTTGGAAGTAGACTGCCCCGGGGCTCAATCCCAGTAACACACACACACATACACACACACACACACACACACACACACACACACACACACACACCTAATAAATTAAAACACCCTTGGTATTATTTCAAAACACATTTCACCAAGAAGTACAAAATGAAAATTAATGAGGTTTCAGGGTCAGAAATTTTGTGGCTTAGACATTTGGTAACTCCTAGCATATGAACAATAAAATTATTATGTTGAAAAGATTGAATTAAGTTTTAGAAAAGAACATCTCAAAATTCCTTGCCCTTTGAAAGGAGGTTTCAGGGTCAGAAATTTTGTGGCTTAGACATTTGGTAACTCCTAGCATATGAACAATAAAATTATTATGTTGAAAAGATTGAATTAAGTTTTAGAAAAGAACATCTCAAAATTCCTTGCCTTTTGAGAGGAAAGCCTGAGTTAAGAGGTGTAACTCTTAATTCTGCCACTAGGTGTCGCCAAACACTCACCAATTGCGAAGGGCACTCCTCTGGAGAAAGGGGATCTTTTGACTATTTTCTTCTTTCACAGTCTTTTAAAATATTTTTAATCACATTGTCTAAAAACAGAGAGTAACTTGTGGGATCTGATTCTGGAGTTCCTTTCTTAAGATTCAGGATGAGATTTGGGGATTTCCAACCCTCTAAAGCTAGATAAAGCATTGGAATCTGTAGGTTGGTTGGGTTGCTTTTCTAGGAAGGTTTATCATGGGTAGCAAATGGACAAAGGAAATGTATATATGAAACTATTAGAAACTACTAATAACTTTCTTGCTTCCTGATAGAATTTCCCATAACCAGCTTTGTTAAGAATCTTTTATTTCAAAGGATGTTTTCTTGCAAAGGAATTTTTAGAGGAAACTGTCCCTGCAGCAATCCTCAAATGGTTTTAACATTGCTATGCTCGGAGAAACCCATCCTTCTACCTAGCTAATTCTTCCCACTGGACATTTGTTCAAGCTTTCTAAAGTCTGCTGGGGCTTCTTAAGTCTGACCCCTTGTCCCCTGCAGCGTGGTGCAGGAGCGTGTTGTGAATTTTTGGGACTCACCCATTCAGACATCTTGCAAATAAACATGTTGATATTTATTTTTCTGTGTCCTCTCCGAGATTCTACATTATTTCTTAATTTCAAACCCAAACCTAGATAGCTCTTCTTGGGCAAGCAAGTTCTAGGGTAGTATGAGAAAATGCCCACATTGCCCATAGCTGGGTGTGGTGAAACAGATTTGTAATCCCAGTACTTGGGAGACTGAGACAGGAGGATCCTGATTCCTGGCCAGCCTCCGCTACTTTGTGAGACTCAGCAAATTTGTGAGACCCTGTTTCAAAATAAAAGAATAATAGAGCTGGAGGTATAGCTCAGAGGTAGAATGACCTTGGGTTTCATCCCCAGTACTGCAAAAAAATAAAAATAAAAAAATAAATAAAAATAAAAATAAAAAAAACTACACTGCTATCTTGCTGGTTTATAATCTTTTTGGTTACCCAGTATTGTACCTGTGTGTGTATATGTGTGTTTTGTGTGTTTTTTTTCTTTTGTGTGTGTATTTCTTTTCTTTCTTTCTTTTTCTTTTCTTCTTTTTTTTTCTTTTCTTTTTTTTTTTTTTTTTTGATGGTACTGGGGTTCCTGGAAGCCCTTCTACCCCTGGGCTACACTCCCAGACCTATTTTATATTTTTATTTGGAAACAGGATCTCCTAAGCCAGCACACGCGGCTGGCTTCGAACCTGCGCGATCCTCCTGTCTCTGCCTCCCAAGCGCGGGGATTACAAGCATGCGCCACCATGTCCGGCTATGTGTGTGTATTTCTAACATGGCTGTATGTACACAGCTGGACTTTTCTCATATTTATATGATTTTGTTTTACTTTTCCGTAGCTTTGTTACCTACTATTATCCCAATGTGTGTGTGTGTGTGTGTGTGTGTGTGTGTGTGTGTGTGTGTGTGTCTGAGTGTGTGCATGTGTGCGTTTCTAACATGGTCGTACACAGCTGGACTTTTATTTATATATTTTTTCCCTGTAGTTTATTGCTTTGCTGTGTTCACTGGTGTCTTGTTTATTTCCATTCACTTCTCTAATTTACCACGGTCACTTTGAATTCCAACCCCTGCCTTGAGTTTTATTCTCCGCTTTCACTTTACTGTGAGAGTGACCACGTTCCCCGTTCCAGGTTGGACACGATGTCTTGGAGCCCACACCTTCCTTGTCGTCACTTTACTGGTTCCCATTCCACGGTCCCGTTGTGCTTCCTTTTTCTGAGCAGGGCAGGCAGAGTTCAAATGGAGCTAAGGAAAAGTTATTCTGCTGCTTTTGGGGGTCAACTATCTTTACCTTTCTCCCAAATTATACTTTTTTGCAAAGAAGACTTTTTCTTTTTTTGTACGATGGGTTGCTAAAACATCCTGTTAGGTGAAACTAATACTTTGCATTTGTTTAAAATGAGCACGATCTTTGATCTTCGGGTTTCTTGCATTTATACTTTGAATTCTACCAAATGACTTTTTCATGGAAACTTTAACTTTTCCAAGAGGCATGAAAAGCTAAAGCGATTAAGGGCACGGAGCTATTTAGTGGCAGGACTTGGAGTAAAACCACTGGATTTGGTCCCCAGCCCTGGGTGCTTTTCCTAATCCACCTTGTCAATTTGCATCCACTTAATCACCTATAATGAATTCATTATTTTATAGGTGTTGAGCCTGTTTTTATTTGCCCCGGGGCTAGAAAGTTCTCCTGTTTTGTCTATCCACATGAGAATCCCACTGTCAGTCATTTTCATTGCCGTCACTCATTCAGAACACATTCACAGAGAACTTCCTAGGTGCCAGGCGCCTTGGACTGTCACAGCAAGTCTGGTGGTAACATCGGGTTCAGCTGCGGCACCGTAGACCCTGATCTCAGGTCCAGCTCTTGCCGCAGCCTCTCAGGGGCGGCCCACACGGCCTCAAGCCACAGTCCTGGATAACATATATTGGGCACCTGCATGGACAGGCTTGATGCAGAAATAATAAGCTAGAGAGATTTTTCTTTTTTCCTCTTGTTTGCTTTTTCGGGTTTGCAGACAGAGTTGCTTCTAAACCATTTCGTGGAGAGATGTTTCCAACATCCAGTTAAAGATTACTGTCATTCTGCCTTCCTAGTGATCTTTTTGCATGTGGCTCATGACCCAGAAAGAAATGGTCCGAGGGTCAAAAGCCTTCAAACAGCTTGCTTTGCTTTTGTTTTCTTATAATACGTCAATGGTTGTAATTCCACGGGAATCAAGAACTTCTGTTAACTAAGAGAGCTCATAAAGCATGAGAAGTCTAGCCACAAACTTGGGAAAGGTAATGGTGACTGTGGAACCTTTTGAGGGTTGGTTAGTACCCAGAATGGACAAATCAATAAGAAAATCACAGCAGCTCAGTGGAAAAATGGACAAAGGACAGAAGCGGAATTGCAGGGGAGAAGGAGCGTGAGTTACTCCTAAACATAAAACATTGTTCAGCCTCAGAATCAGTGGTGACAGTGCAAATTCAGGCCACAGTGAGATGACATTTTACACACACAGGACTGGCAAAAGTTAAAAATCTGAGCCTTTCAAGTGCTGACTGCTGTGTGGAGCACTGGGAACTCGTAAATGATTTGAGGAATGTAAATGGCACACCCACTTTAGGAAATAACTTTTTTGTTGTTGCGGTACTGGGGATGGAACCCAGGGGTGTTCTACCTCTGAGCTACACCCCCAACCTGATTTTTTATTCTTTATTTAGAAAAAGGGTCTAATTGAGTTGCAGAGGGCCTCACTAAGTAGTAGCTGAGGCTGTTCGTGAACCACGATCCTCCTGTCTCAGTCTCCCAAATGCTGGGATTACAAGCGTGCACCACCACGCCCAGCATCGCCAACTTTTAAATTTGAACGTAAACCCTACCATTTGAGCAAGCTGTTTTCATCATCATCATCATGATAATAATCCTCATAATTATTACTACTACTACTATTACTACTACTATTACTACTTCTACTATTGTTATTTTCCATACTGGGACTTGAACCCAGGAGCATTTTACCTCTGAGCTACATACCCACCTCTATTGAATTTTTTATTTTGAAATAGGATCTCTTGCTAGATTACTGTGTGCCGGCCTCAAACCTGTAACCCTTCTGTTTCAGCCTCCCAAGTACTGGGAGTAGAGACATGCCCCTCTGTGCCTAGCCAACAAGTTGTTCTCCTTAGAGACATTCACTCTAGAGAAAAATCTGGACATATTTGGAGTATCAAGATTTAGAAATCCCCAAAGTCGCCGGGCGTGGTGGCGCACGCTTGTAATCCCCGCGCTTGGGAGGCTGAGACAGGAGGATCGCACGGGTTCGAAGCCAGCCTCAGCTACTTAGTGAGGCTCTCAGCAACTTAGTGAGACCCTGTTTCCAAATAAAATATATATACAAAAAATGGTCTGGGAGTATAGGCCGGAGGTAGAAAGCCTCTGGGTTCCACCTCCAATACCACCAGAAACCCCCAAAGTCCATAGATAAAAGAATGAATAAAATCACTGTAGCACTTTTTATGCAATGCAATGCTGAACAATAAAAAGTACGGATACCAATAACAGTAAGTATGAATAGATCTCAGAAATACCACGCTGAGTGTAGTTTTAATTTACATTTTCCTGATTGCTAAAGATGTTGAACTTTTTTTATATATTTGTTGGCCATTTATATTTCTTTTATTTGAAAAGTCTCTGTTCAGTTTGTCTGCCTATTTCTTTTTTTTTCTTCTTCTAAGTGCTGGTAAGACATTTTATTTTGAAATCATTTGGTATTTAGATGATCAACAGGAATTAACAGGTGTATTTTTTAAGCTTTACAAAACAAAAAAAACAAGATATAATTTCTTGTGAGCAGACTTCTGAAACTGAGCAGTGTTGTAAAATAATGTTTAAAAGAAAAGGTGTAGCTGGGCGTGGTGGCTCACGATTGTAATCCCAGCATTTGGGAGGCAGAGACAGGAGGATCGCGGTTCACGGACAGCCTCAGCTACTTAAGTGAGGTCCTTGGCAACTCTGTGAGACCCTTTTTCAAAATAAAGAATAAAATATAGGGCTGGGGATGTAGCTCAGAGGTAGAATGCCCCTGGGTTCCATCTCTAGTACTGCAAAAAAAAAAAAAAATAAAGTGTGGGTGTGATTTTATTTAGCCAAATTATAGAACCAGCCTAGGTATCCATCAGTAGGTAAATGGATCACAGAGCTTGGGTATATACACACAATGGAATTTTACTCAGTCATAAAGAAGGACATAATCATGTCAAGCAAAATGAATGGAATTTGAGAATATTGTACTAAGCAAGTATAAGCAGTTTCAAAACACGAGTAGATGTATGTTCTCTCTCCCTCTCTCTCTTTTTTTTTGTGGGTCTGGGGATGAAACCTGGGGGCATTTGACCTCCGAGCTACACCCCCTGCCCTATTTTTTTATTCTTTATTTTGAAACAGGGTCTCACTGAGTTGCAGAGGGCCTCACTGAGTAGCTGAGGCTGTCCGCGAACCGCGATCCTTCGGTCTCAGCCTCCCGAATGCTGGGATGACAAGCGTGCGCCACCACGCCCGGCTGTATGTTCTCTCTTATATGTGGAAGCTTGAGAGATATTTGGAAATGAGGGGAGTGGCTGAGGGAATCAGGAAAGCAGGACACCGTCACAAGCAATGTAACAGTAGAAATAATGCTATGAACGCACACAAAACTACCAACTTCAGAATCAAAGACATGTGTGGGGAGGGTGAGTGAGAGAGAGGGGGGAGGGACCCGGTGGGGAGGGCACCAAGATCTGTGTGCATGTATTTATCTGGCACTCTTTATCCCAACATGATGTAACATTACGATGCTTCAGCTTAAAAAACGAAAATCACACTGAATGAAAAGTAGTAGGACCGAGACTATTTGTCATGTATTACATTTTACAATGTTCAAGAGTAAAGCTCAATCATCTAGTGTTTAGGAATGCAAGCCTGCTTGGTAAAGCTATTTTAAAAATGCCCGGTGGTTATTTCCGAGCCAGAGGCGGAGGCCATGAAGCTGGGCGTGGCAATGGAAGAGGAAGTATTCTCACTCTTCAGTGTTGCTTCTCGTGTATCCACCTGGGGTTTTCTGGTTATGATGATGCTGTGTATTTTACAAAAATGGACTTATATTCTTTTGTTTGTATAATATGTACAAAATACATTTTTTCCCTTTTTGAAGTAATGGGGCTTGAACCCAGGTGCATTCTACCTCCAAGCTATACCCCAGCCCTTTTTAATTTTTTTATTTTGAAACAGGGTCTAAGTTTCCACGGCTGGTCTCAAACCTGCGATCCTCCTGTCTCAGCCTCCCAAGTACTGGAATTACAAGGGGGTACCACCACACCCAGCTCTTACAAGATATATTTTTAAAAAAGTAAACCAGTAACTTAGTTTTCGCGTGGTCAAGGGAGGACACACAAACTTCATCCCTGAATCAACACGAGTCCTTGATTTCTCTCCACGGGGTTCACCGCATCTCATGGCGACTGTTTCCTGCAGCGTCCTTGACTTTCCTGTGTGGCTTGACATATACAGAGGACAGCTGTGGACTCACCAGCCACACCTACGTGCTGTGTGATTTGACAATCACCGTGGGGACAGGCAGCCTGCTGGGATCATGGGCTTACCTCTACATTTGTGAAGAAAGTTCCTGGTGCCCCTCTGCACCAGGTCATCGGGCAGAGTCAGCCTTGCCGTTCGCTGGCCTCTTTATCAGGTAACTCCATCCTCTCCCGCTCTCTCTGACCTTCCCCATCATGGCCGATGGACGCCTGGAGCCCTCAGGAGGCGCAGGCTGGGTGGAAGAGGCCTGGGGGCGGCAGCTCCCTCGAAGGGGCTGTTCCCTGTGGGTCCCGGCCGGCTGCATATCAAAGCATCTCCTGTCTTTTTCAAGTGTTCAAGAGAACATCTGAAAAATCTGCCCAGTAAACAGCTCACTTTGTTCTTGCTTAGATTTTAATATTTATCTTCCGATCCAAAGCAACATCTGGTGAATGCCAATGGGGAAAAAGATTAGACATTATGAAAAACAGAAGGCTTTTTTCCCCCTTCTTTTCTCTTTTTCTTTTCTTTCCAAACAGAGTCACAAATATGAAAAAAGTCATAGAGAAATCCAGCAGATTGCACAATGTTTATTCAAAAGAAGGGGTGGGGGTATCAAAGCAGCATGACTGTGGGTCTAGGATTTACAGCCGAAAGCTCATAAGGATTTTTTGGAACTTGAAAAACACTCAACCTAACAAATAAACGCCACAACTTTACAGGTTAAACTCCTTTTCTGAGTAAGTTTTTAAAAAAGTGTGACCATGGTGGTACCCCTAGATGGCCTTAGTTTCAGCCGGCAGTCATCCTCTGCGGGGCCTATCCCGGGGCTGACCACTGCCAGCTGCCTTTAGTTCTTATCTAGAGAGCATAGTTGCATCTGATTATTTAATGAAGACCTATGTACTCATTAAAAGGAAAAAAAACTAAGCCAGTGAGGTGGTGCATACCTGTCATGTTAGTGTTTGGGAGGCCGAGACAGGAGGATCAGAGGTTGAGGGCTAGTCACAGTCACTATTAATTTTCTAAAGAAAAAGAAAAAAATAGGACTGGAGGTGTGGCTCAGTCCCCAGCACACACGTACACACACACACACACACACACACACACACACACACACACTCACATACACACATGCTTGTGAACACGGAGGAGTATTCTCCAGGGTCTTTTCAGGGAACTTGCTTCCATGAAATGACTTATTCCCTCCAGCATTATCATCATAGTTTTGTGTCATTTGTAGCCAGACACGTAGCCATGGTGTAAATTGAATCCATCCATTCTGCCTGCATCCTTCCATCAGTTCATCCATCCACTCTGCCTGCAACCATTCATTTACTCATCCATCCATCCATCCATCCATTGACCCATCCATCCATTCACCCATCTATCCATCCATCCATTCACCCACCCACCCACCCATCTATCCATCCATCCATCCATCCATCCATCCATCCATCCATCCATCCACCCACCCATGTATCCATCCATTCACCTACCCATCTATCCATCCATCCATCCATCCATCCATCCACCCATCTATCCATCCATCCACCCACCCATATATCCATCCATCCACCCACCCATCTATCCATCCATCCATCCATCCATCCATCCATCCATCCATGCATGCATCCCTCCACCCATCCCTCCCTCCCTTTGTCCCTCCCTCCTGTGTTCATCTATCACTTGTCAAGCACCTACTGTATTCTAGACGTTGTACTAGGTGCTGGGGACTCAGTGGTCCTGAGACAGCAAAGTCCCTGCTCTTGTGGATGGAGGAGGAAGGCAGCAAGCAGGATGATGTCATGTTGTGATAAGCGTCCTAGTGCATAGGTGTGTCCAGAGCAGCGCCTCGGAAGGAGGGTCCTCTGTGTGGACTTGAGAAGGGAAGCAGGGTCCCTGTGGAAGAGCAGGCAGTGTAGTAGCAAGTGCAAAGGATCTGCCAGATTTAATGGACTGCACAGTGGCGGGGAGCAGGGGTAGCATGAGTAGGGCGAGGGGCCCTAGGGACGTGACGAGGGTGGAGCTCATGGTGAGGTATACAGGGACCTTAGAGGACAAAGGGAGGAGTTCGGGTTCTCTTCCAAGTGAAGATGAAGCCACTTTCCCAAGCCTCAGAGTCAGCCATGGAAGGCTTGGGGCTGGACCCACAGCCTGGCACCGGTATGGCAGCATCCGCTTGGGCTGAGCCACATGGGCCAATGAGATTTCAGAGCCAAAGAAAGCAACTTCAGGGCCAATGGGGGGCACAGGATTTCTGCATGTTTTTGGTACCTAGCCTCAAGAGCCCACACAAGATCACCTGCTGACTTTCGGGTCTGATGAGACCAACTGAAAGAGCACTAGAACGGGAGTCAGGGATCTTAGTTTCTAGAACCATCTTTGCCATTATTTGAACGAAAGCGTTTATACTACATCCTCTTAGAATGAACATTTGTGTGTCTTCAGGTGCATCTATATCATAAGTATATTCATATCTATCTGTGTCTACATTGGTGTCTACACAGTTTTATTTTTATGTAAATCTGACTCAAACTGGGCATGGGAACACGTGACGATAAGTCTAGTATTTATAGCTGAGGCAGGAGGATTGCAGGTTGGAGGCCAGCCTCTGAACTTAGTGAGACTTTATTTCAAAATAAAAAATAAAAAGGGTTCCGGGTATATAGCTCAGAGGTAAAATGTTCCTGAGTTCAATACCCAGCACCAGAAAAACTATGTCCCACTGTTCTTAATTCACAAGATTATAACGGAGGAAAGCATGGAATAGTGTTTAGTGATTGAGAAACTTTGACATTTTGTAAATACTGTTCTATTTTACAGATCCTGGTGTCTCTGCTAATTTTGGTGATGGCATCTTTTTTATTTTTGATGATACTGGGGTTCCTGGAAACCCCTCTACTTCCGGGCTATCCTCCCAGACCTAATTTTATACTTTTTTATTTGGAAACAGGGTCTCTTAAGCCAGCGTGGCTGGCTAGGAACCTGCACGATCCTCCTGTCTCCGCCTCCCAAGCGCGGGGATTACAAGCGTGCGCCACCACGCCTGGTATTGGTGATGGCATCTTAATGAAAAAAAAATTATCTACTGAGGCGATCAGGGCCAAATTTAAAAAAATCTAAGCAAACAAAAGAGTTTAACTCTTGCCAGAGCAAGAAGAGCAAGAAGAGCATGGGAAGGGAGATTGTGTTGCTCCCAGGGTGACATAGGATGGCAGAGAGACTCGGACACTTTATTATTATTATTATTATTATTATTATTTTATTTATTTATTTATTTATTTATTTATTTATTTATTTATTGTGGTATTGGGATGGAACCCAGGGGCTTTCTACTACCTCTGGGCTATACTCCCAGAACTATTTTGTATTTTATTTGGAAACAGGGTCTCACTAAGTTGCTGAGAGCCTCACTCAGTAGCTGAGGCTGGCTTCTAAACTGCGCTATCCTCCTGTCTCAGTCTCCCAAGCTCTGAGATTACAAGCATGTGACACCACACCCGGCTAAAAAGACATGTGCCACAGCACCCCGCAGTATTTCAAATAATATTGCCTTAATTCCAAAAAAAATTTGTAAATTTTATGTGGATCACAAAGTAATGAACCTGCGTCGTGATCCTCCTGTCTCGGCCTCCCAAGCTCTGGGATTACAAGTGTGCGCCACCATGCCGGGTGGACTTGGCCACTTTACTTCACCTTTGTTAGCAGAGCCAGGAACAGAGATAACTGATGGGCAAAAGATATTCTCCAAATTAACCATAAGGGGAGAATTCTAGAAACTCAGACAACAAAGCCCAGGATGTTATCTCTGACACAATTCAGGGAGGAATTGCTAATTGGATGGTTTGTGAGCCTTTGGAGTTGAAAGGAGTTGCCTGGGAACTGGTCCACAGAGCAAGAGAAGAAGAGGGAAGCCGGGGCCGCCACCTTTTGGGTGGGTGTGTAAGTGACTTACGATGTAATCATGGTAGGATACCTTCTTAGACACGACTCCAACTATCTCTCCACCCCCTGTAGCCAAAACAGTCCTCAGTGTGAAGCTCAGATTAGCCTGACACTAGCTTTCAGTTTCTTTTGAAATCAGGTGTTTTGAAAGTCCGATTTTGCATTCAATTCAACCATATTTCCATATTTGGCTGCGTAGTATATTGCATTTTAATTTAGAAGTTATATTACTTTGCTATATCTTTCTGAATCTTGTATGACCAATACCCCAGGAGTGGATACCGTATTTATCCTGTGACTGTCTACCTGATGAATGGTGGTTCAGCTAAGTAGATTTATAGGTAGATTATAGGCTCTAGATTCAAAACATACTAGAGGGAGGTTGAGACAGAAGGACTGCAGGTGCGAAGCCAACCTCAGCAACCGGGTATGCGACTTTCAGCAACTTAGCAAGACCCAGTCTCCAAACACAAAACTAGAAAAGGTTGGGGGTGTAGCTCAGAGGCAGAATGCCTGTAGGCTCAATTTCTAGTCACACACACACACACACACACACACACACACACACACAGAGCAATGGGTCTGCATCAGAGAGATGAAATAAAACAATAATAAATGTAAACTTCCACATTTTCATCTCCACAATATTATCACCAACACAACCACCACCAAAAAGTAAATAGTTAACATTTATTTGACACTTAAGTGGGTGCTAAATTGGGTGCTAAGCATTTTTTTTTTTTTTTGGGTACTGGAGATTGAACCCAGGGACGTTCTACCTTCAAGCCACACACTCAGCCCTACCTATTTTAGCTTTTATTTGGAAACAGGGTCTCACTGAGTCGCTAAGGGCCTCACTAAGTTACTGATACTGGCCTAAAAGTTGTGATTGCTCCTGTCTCAGCCTCTCGGGTGCTGAGATCACAGGTGTGTGCCCCACCTGCTTCCTTTCCTTCTTTTATTTATTTATTTTTTGTACTGGGGTTTGGGACCAGAGACATTTTATCTCAAAGCTACACTTCCAGTCCCCTCCCCCTTTTAAAACTCTTGATTGGTGCATTGTAGCCATACTTCTTAATGGAGTACAAGATGGCAGAGGCACACACGCACACACACATCACCCAATTAGCCTTCACACAATTCTCACCCCATCCCCCCCTCCCTCCTCCTCATGTCTGGCTTAGTGATGGACTTTGATATGTTTGTTAATGCTCACCATGAACATTAGAGAGTCTCCCTCTTCCCCCTCCCATCCCCTTCATTAGGCCGCCTTATTTGCTCATCTGTAGTTTGTCCTTCTTCGACTAGAGTTCCTCCTACGACCCGTTTTCTCCCCTGCTTTCGCATATTAGGGAGAGCATCCGATTTCTTCCTTTTTGTGACTAATCTCACTTAGCATAATGTTCTGCAGTTCCATCAGAGTCCCTGTAAATGAGGTAATTGTGTTTTCCTTTATGGCTGAGTAAACACCTCCAGTCCTTTCTCATTTTTTAACATTTATTTTTGAACCAGAGTCTTGCTGAGGCTGGCTTCAAACCTGCGATTTTCTGTCTCAACCTCCCCAGTACTGGGATTACAGGTGTGCACCACCGTGCCCAGTTCAGCTCGTGCTAAGAATATTATTATATGCTTCATTTTGCTCAATTCCCTCCGCACCTCTGCAAAACAAGTGCTCAGTAATTAGTAACTGTTGTATAAATGTGGAAAGCAAAGCTCCGGGTAAGGTCTTAAACATCATGTTGATGTTAAGGTCTGTGCTTGGACTCCTCTGTAAGCGACCATCTTCCCAGCCTAATTCTCGAGTGCAAATGCTTTTCAGAGAATCAGTGGAGCAAATACAGCATGGGGAAATTCTCAGGCGATCGCAGGCTTGGGACTGTGAGTAAATCTCCTCTTCAAATAAGCATAAAAGACACAAAATGAACAGTGATAGGTGCCATTGGGTGGGATTAAAGTGACACTGGAGCCCCAGTGTTCAGTTGTGTGTCTGTATGTTCCTCTCACTCTAAACTTCATTATGATGTGTGATTATAATCCCCCCCCCAAAAAAAAATATATTAAACAGAACCGGGTGTGGTGGCGCATGCTTGTAATCCCAGCATTCGGGAGGCTGAGACATGGAGGATCGCGGTTCACGGACATCCTCAGCTGCTACTTAGTGAGGCCCTGTTTCAAAATAAAGAATAAAAAATAGGGCTTGGGGTTTAGCACAGAGGTAGAAAGCTCCTGGGTTCCATCCCCAGACCTGCAAAAAAAAAAAAAAAAAAAAAATATATATATATATATATATATATATATATCAAAATTGAATGCAAAAAAAAAAACCCAACAAATTCTCTTCGTACAGTTTTGCCTGCTGTGATGTTAAAATATTGACAACCCTCAGTAGGTCTAGAGAGCAGTAGGTGTGGAAGTCATGTCTTAGGTGGCTCAGAGCTGATAATATCTTTAGCAGGAAGAGAAGATTAAGCCGTGAGATGGGATAGTTAGCCTTCTCATTATTTCTAGCGTGTTGTGGGAGAAACCATTTCAGCATTGATTTGAAAAGAAGATGCTATAGTTCACCATGATTTATAGTTTCTCAGCCGGCGACCTTTTGCCCTTTCTCCCCGCCCTTCCTGGTCTCCCTGTGGGGTCTGCCATCTTCCTGACTGGCGTTTGATCGGCATCTGAAATCTTGAGAGCGCTGCTCTAGGAAGCAGGACGCCTGGGTCCTAGACAGTCTGAGAGCTGCAGAATTTTGTGTTTGACTTTATGCAAATCCCCTGGTCTCTTGGGGTTACATTTTTTATACCTCTACCTAATTTGCAGGCTGAAATGAGATCATACATATGAAATTGTTGAGAAGTAGAAAACATCATGCATTATTATTACTAATAATCTTTGAGTTAGTTGCAACAGTGCCTAAAGCCAGGATTATTCTTGAATAAATATCGCACCTGTTGGGGATGATATCCTTCAATATCCAGGCTCTCACCTCCTCTAGACTGCATATTTTTAAACTTTGTGTAGTGCTACACTGCTGTTTTTCATTTTAAATCCAGTCTGGCTTCTCCCCTTACAGCAAGGGGACTTTAAAAGTGAGTGGCTGGTAGTATAACTGGCACATATATCGCATCTCCTTAGTCGGGGCTGTTAAGTAAGTTTAATTAATTTACTAAGTTAATGTTCCACTGCTAGCAACAGAGCCTCATTGCCATCAGCTGAGGAGAGGGAATTGAAACCCTAAATGAGCTAATTTTTTCACAGTTGGAATTAGGGACCAGTTAGCCAGTTGTGTGGGTTTTCCAATTTCTCCATCTGCCCTGGGGGGATCCAGGCAATTCACTCCCCCAACACTAAGTGTGAGTAAGATCAGGATGAGGGAAAGGAGAAAAAGAAAAGGAAAAAAAAAAAAAAACTCTGCCCAATAGAGCTTCCATTTTTGGAACTGGAAGTATTGTCTGTGCCGTGCTTGCTTGTTGGGTTGGGATTGGAGAAGCTTTTCCTAATGTTCCTGATAGATTTGGAGAAGAAGAAAAGACCTCAGCGAAAGATATTTACCATGTGCATTTTCATTGCAGGGTGAGCAGATAAAGAAAAACAAATAAACAATAAAAGAATGGAAACAAAATTACAGAAATTTGCAAAATTTGACAAATGGTGGCCTGTAGTTGCCACAAGCTAATGGCTTGCAATGATTAATAAGAGTAAAAATAATTGCATTTCATTAAGATTGATGACACCCCATTTAACCTCCCTTCTCGTTTCAGCCCTAAAGTGGAAAGAGATGAAGTTCTCATCTATAATAGCTCCTGTAACATTACCATGGAAACTGAGGCAGAGATGGAGAGGGAGACGCCTAATCAGCCAATTACCGCCAAGATTACTGAGATACGGAAAAGCTGGGGCCAGAACACTCAGGTATAATCAAATCTTTTTTACAGACTGATTCAAACAGCTCAAATTAAATTTGTAATATTGTGTACATTAAAAAAACAATTTAGTCCAAATGGCAGCAATATATAATATTAAATGCTCTCAAAGTTTGAGGAGCTGGTCTAATGCACAATATCTGAATTCACGGTTAACTATGGTTAATCATATATTTTCTCAAAAAATAAATGAGTGCTGCCTGGGATCTTTTAAAGCAAATTCTGAACTGATAATCTCCTTGGTGTTTTGTCCTGATTTCTGCATGTGGGCTTCAAAGGGGCTCTCTATGGTTTATTTCTTCATAAAATAAATGGCCTGCAATTTATCCAGGCCCTTCTGGAAGGCTTCCAAATCACTCAGCCATCCTCAGCATGGCGGGACAGCGATGTCGCTGGCCCATCCGGTTCATCATCTAGTTCTGCAGGGAGCAGAGAGCAGACGTCAGCCTCAGAGGGGATTACGTGGAAATTAGAACCGAGAAAAAAGGGCGGCCATTTGGGCTAGCCTCTTCACTTCCATTCATTTGTTCAGAAATGGTCTACACCGTTTTCTCCAAGTGGTTCTTCTAAGAATGTGTCCCCACATCCCCAGTGAGAGATCCCACAGCCTCCCCAAGGAATTTGCGAGAATTGAAATCAGAGGCTAACAGCGCTTTGGGAAAGTATCAGATAATCTTTTACAACTCCCCAGGCTTCTCACTGTACACAGACAAAAATAATATTTATTGAGCACCTACTCCCCTAGGTGCCTTTCGCTTTATGAAAGCAATCCTTAGATTTTCCTCTCTGTCTCTTTTATTTGGAACACACATTTATTAAGTGCCTATTATGTGCCCCACACGATTCCAGGTTCTCTTGCGGACGCTGTTTCAGTCAAACTGTTCCAACCTTGAACTATACTGCCTGGGTTCATAATATCTGTTTTTGTATAACTTTTGTACTGGTGTGCTGAATATGTATATAATTATGTATGTAATTTTGTATGTAATGTATGTATGTAATATATGTATGTAATGTATGTATGTAATGTATGTATGTAATGTATGTATGTAATTTTATTTTTGTGTGTGTGTGACTCTTAAACTGTTCCCTGGCTACCTCCCTGTGCCCCTGGGACTCGGGTTCCTTCTATTTCCTCCCCAATCTTCCCTCGTCCCTTCCCCTTCCCTCTAGGCTGTCACTTCTTGCTCCATTGTGTCATCCCCCTTCAATTCACTGCTAATGTTATTTCATCCTTTCCAGAACCACCGGCCTCTAATTGCGGCCTCCATTTCACCCTGTGCCCCTTCTCGGCAGACAGCGCTTAGCAACATTTCAAAAGTTTGTTTAGTGAGGTACAACTGCTGTGGGATCCTGAACAATGGTTAACCCTCCCTGGGCCTCCGTTTCTTTCTGGGTGCCTGGGTAGTAGCTTAGGGTTGTTGGCCAGCTCCCGTGAGCAAATACTGGTAAAAGGGAGGGAGAGGCAGTAACATAGTGACTGAATGTGTGGGCTCTGGAACTAGACTACCCAGGTTTGAACATATCACTTCCCACCCGGGGGCCTTTGGTTAAGTTACTTTTTGTTTTAGAGGAAGGAAGGTCTATTTGTTCACAGTTCTGGAGATTTCAGGGTTCAGTCCATGTCAGGCCGGGTTTGCAGAGCTCAGGTCGTGGTGCTGGGAAACAGAGAGGGAGAGAGAGCAAAGACTCTGCTCTCATATTTTGGAGGCCAGAAGCAAGAGGAAGAGCAAGGAGATGGGGAACCACATAAAATTCCCAATTACTTAATCCCTCTGTGCTTCAGTTCCCACATCTGTAAAGTGAAGAAGAGTAACCATAGCCAATTAGTAGGGTTGCCCTGAGGTTGTCACACGTGAGCCCCTGAGAACTGTCTCACACACAGTGACTATGCAGGGTGAGCCGCTATTGGCAATGCAAGTTCCCGGTAGTTGTGCTAGAAAACGATACACACTTGCTTCTCTGTACTACTTGCTCCTTTGCCTAGATCATTCCACATCTTGGATTTCATTTAATATTTTACCGTCTCCAAGGCAAGTTTTGAGATTCTGCTGGGAGGCTTAACTATCTCACTTGTTTAAAAATATTTATGCAACACATTTTTACGGAGTTCTTGCCATGTGCAAGGTCATCTGTCAGGCTTGGAAGGAGAAGAGACCGTAATATGGAAAGATGTTTCCATCAGTAAGGGATAGTTGGAAATGGAGGTCGTGTATGGATGTAGGTGTGGTTCAAAGGAGGAGAGCACCCAAAGCCAGTTCACTGTTGGACAGAGCCCTGGACACCATCTACACCAGCCATCTCATTCCAGAGATAAAAGAACAAATATTCACAAGGCAACATGATGTGATGAAGTCAAGGGGCTTGGTGTTTGGCATCATTACCCATGGGGCCACAAATCATTGAGGGGAGCAAGCCATTTAATCTTCAGTAATCAGGAGGAGATGTGTCTGTTGGGACCTCCTAGCATGGAGCCTGTGTGTAGAAAGCCTCGGTACTGAGGGGTGGGAGACGGTGGCACCGTTGTAGCTCTCAGATATGGTCAGTGTTGCACTCAACACTGAAAAGTAATGGATGCATCCTTTTTTCTTTTTTTTTGGTGGTACTGGGAGTGGAACCCAGAGGCTTTCTACCTCTGGGCTATACTCCCAGACCTTTATATATATATATTTTATTTGGAAACAGGGTCTCACTAAGTTGCTGAGAGCCTCACTAAGTAGCTGAGGCTGGCTTCGAACCTCCGCGATCCTCCTGTCTCAGCCTCCCAAGCGCAGGGATTACAAGCATGCGCCACCACGCCCAGGTATGAATGCATCCTTTTTAATGGTCTGTTGGGAGCAGGGCCCTGCTGAGAACCCAGTCGGACCTGAGGATCAGTGACAGGAATTTTGCAACAAAATTTGGCTTTAGCTGGGCGTGGTGGCACACGTTTGTAATCCCAGCATTTGGGAGGCTGAGACCAGAGGATCATGGTTCGTGGGCAGCCTCAGCTACTTAGTGAGGCCCTCCGCAACTTAGTGAGACTCTGTTTCAAAATTAAGAGTAAAACATAGGGCTGAGGGTGAAGCTTGGAGGTAGAATGTCCCTGGGTTCCATCCCCGGTACTGCAAAAACAAAACAAAAACTAAAATTTGCTTTTAGTCCTAGTGGGATCCTAAAGAATGAAACTAGGGTCTCAAGCACATTGACTGGATTAGCATGTAGGTGGGGGCTGGGGGAACAATTATGGCTAAGTGTAAGCACAAGTATTCAGCACCCTGAAAAACAAAATTCTAGGCAATGGGGAAATTGTTAGTTCCAGACTCTACTCTCTGGCAGGGTGGTTTGGTTGGTTTCAGGAATGAGGTATAATGTCACCCATGTGTCCATGTGTGATATGTGGGTTACCCTACCTGTGTCTGAATGTATGACTTTCCTGCTTTGGCCTAGAAACAACAGTCCACCTTCCCTTCCCTTATCTGGGCTTATACCTGGGGAAGCCTAGCACTGTCTGGTTCTTCCTCAGGATAGAACCCAGGGACCCACTTCCAAGTGCAAGAATTTCTGGCAAGAGAATCTTGAAACATAGACACTTAGCAATAAACAGGGTTCCAAAGTCCATGCATTTGGAAAGCTGGATTTATTTATTTTTGTCATAGTGAGGATTGAACCCAGAGGTGCTCTACCAATCCTTTTAATCTTTTATTTTGAGAAAGAGTCTTGCTTGGCTTGAGAAAGAGTCTTGCTGAGGCTTGGCTTGAACCTGTGATTCTTTTGTCTCCACTTCTCAAGTGTTGGGCTAACAGGTGTGTGTCACCATGCCCATCTGGAAAACTGGATTTTAAAAGATACACAACCATCCTTCAAAGGACTTTTGAGAACATTCAGTATTTGCGTGCACAAAGTGAATTCCCATGGAGTGTCACGGAATGGAGGATTCCAGACTTGACTGTAGAAGTATTTAATCCCGGATTTGGGGCTGGTACCTGTTCTGCTGCCGGCACTTTGGCAGGGGCCCGTGCCATGCTTTCCTCCTATTGGAGAGTGGGGGCTTTTTCCCATTGTGTTCTGATGAGAGCTGTCACGTAGAGCTCTACTGAAGTGTTCTACCTAAAGAGCAGGCAAGTTCCAGGGAAGCAGAAGACAGGCACTTCTGGTGAAGGAAACAGTCAGCATACGAGATCCCAAAGCAAATGCCCCTGAGAACTGTGTGTGGAGCAGGAGCTTGTGTGGGGAGCCAGTGAGCTGCAGGTTTGGGAAGATGTCTGGGGTGAGACTGACTGTGGTCTACGGAGAAGTCTTTGGTTCTTGAATCCAGCAAGTAACAAGCGATCCTCCAGCACCCATTGTATGATCAGAGGGGTGCTTGAGCCACCTTAATCTGGCAGTGGGGTGTAGGGTGACTGAGTGGTAAGCCCACGGGAGGCAAAGCATCTCAACGAACGGAGAAGTCACCAGAGTGGGGAAATATCAGAGGGAACAGAGAGAAGGGTCATGCTATGGTCAGAGGGAAAACTTGCACACAGAGGTCCTGCTACACAGGAGCCCGTTCACACCGAGATGCTTCTGTGTTATTTATATTGTTCTTCAACTAGTATTTGAAAATATATACAGTAGCATTCTAAGTAAGTTATTTGAAAAGAGGGCCTCTTTAATGCTACTTTATCAAGACTTAGAATTGTGCTTTAGTACCATAGCAAGAGTCAGTGATGATTGATTGAATGAATAAATACAATATAGTCATCTTTGCATCTTAGCACAGGAAAACTTTTCCTTCAGAAGACATGGATTCCACGTGCTGTGTATGAGACAGTGATGCACTGAAAGGAGAAGGAAGAACTAGAGAAGGAAGTCCAAGACAGCGCTAGAAGACACTCAGGACACCCAAGGCATGAGACGTTTTGAGGCTTTCTAAAGCAGAAACAGCAAGCTGGGAGAGGATGGGTTGAGAAAACAGCAGAATAAACTCAACCCAAAGATTCCTTAGAGGAAGTTGTAGAGAGCAGCTACAGGTTTTAGCAGAGCTCTGGGAGAAGTCACAAAAGCAGAGTGGGGCAGACATCAGGAAATTAAATGGGAACTGTGGTATCGACATTCCCCATCCTTTCCTTCTGTCCTCCTCCTCCTCCTCCTCCTCCTCCTCCTCCTCCTCCTCCTCCTCCTCCTCCTCCTTCTTCTTCTTCTTTTCTCTCTCTCCCTCCCTCCCTCCCTCCCTCCCTCCCTACCTACCTCCCTCCCTCTCTCTCTTTGTGTTCTGTCCCTAGAAACATCAAGAGCAGAGTGAAAATTATTGTCAACCTGACTGCAAAGCTTAATGTAATTGTTAAGAATGGATTCCTTACAACACGGAAGCAGGGACTTTCTGATTCCAATAAATATCACAAAAGGAGAAAAGGCACAGGAACACAGGGCATATACCCCTTTTTGATTTTTTTTTTTTTTTGGTACTTGAGGTAGACCCCAAGGACATTCTTCCTCCAAGCTACATCCCTATCCCTATTTATTTTTTCTTTTGAAACAGGGTCTTGCTAAATTGCTAAGGGTCTTGCTAAGTTCCTGAGGTTGGTCTTGAACCTGAGCTCCTCCTGGATCAGTCTCCCTAGTGCTGGAGTTATAGGTTTGCACCACTACGTTTGGCTCATACAACCTTCTTTGATGAAATGAAAAGGCAAACCATATTATGTGAAAATGGAGAGTAAATGAGAGAATGATTTAATGGGGCGGAGAGAAGTCAAAATAAAGAGCCTGCAAAGGAAAACTTAGGCAAAAAAAAAAAAGATAATGTATCTCATAGATCCCTGGAAATGCTTTGATTCAGAGAAATTTGGGTATGAGAACCTGGGCATGAGATAGGACACTAAGATGAGTGGTGAGATGGGTGGGGATCGTTTAAAGTCTGTAGGGCAGAGGATTCCCGGTCGCTAAGTCAGATGTCTGTCAACTTCTACCTCCCCCTCCAGGAAGCAGATGCATAATTTCTGAACAAATGTGATCCATGGGAGAAGGAAAACACAAGAGAGTGACTTCCTGTCTGAGAGATTTATTCAAAATTCAGCACAGGGAAAAGGGCCCAGCCGGAACAACCTCATCAGGTGGAGCCCAGGGCTGCTAATGCTGGTAGAATTTGCTCTGCAGGTGCCACAGAGGAGGCGGCTGTGCATAGAAGGAGCTCTAGCATCTGCACGAGGGTCTCTTGAGTCTTTGATCATGTAGTTGAGCAGTCACCTTGTAATGTGAGGTCTAGCGGAGACCCAGGGGCATTTTTCCTCTAAATTTCACCTTCAGCCCTTTCTACTTTTTACCTGGAAACAGGATCTTGCTATGTTACCATGTTCTGGCCTTGAACCTGTGATAATCTTGTCTCAGCCTACTAAATACTGGAATTATAGATGCACACCACCACACCCCGCTATCTACAGCAGTTTTAAAGAGAAAGATATAACGAATGAAGTTATAGGGAATCCTCACAAGGAAATGGAAACTTTTAAGTAATTAACAAAACTTGTAGAACTGAATTAATATCTGTAATAAAAATTTCACTAGGTAGGCTTAATGTCAGCTCAAATCCTGCAGACGATAAGATCAGTGACATTGAAGACAGGAAAAGCAGTCAAAGCTATCCAAACCGAAGGAGACAAGTAAGGAAGAGGGAAAACAAATCATTTATGGTACAGTGTCAAGCAGTAACTGGGGCTGCAGAAGGAAAGGGGAAGGTAGGAAGGACAGAAAGATATTTTTAAAAATAGTGGCAATGATTTTCTAAATTTGGTGAAAATCACAAACTCATAGAGTCTAATGGGAAATTCACATCACTCAGTGAGGTGAACTCATTAATTTCAACCCAAATCAAAAGAAGCATCAAGACTAATTATTGGTGTCTCTCTCAAATTAATATTTACAATGAAAGCAACTTCAGTAAACCATTTCAGTGTTTAAAACTTTTTTGATACAAATTTCCTCGCTGATATTTGAGAGTTAGGGCAATGCAATGATCTAGAATAGTCCAAACTGCCAGGCGTGGTGGTGCACACCTGTAATCCCAGCATTTGGGAGGCTGAGACAGGAGGATTGCAGTTCAAGGACAGCCTCAGCTACTTAGTGAGGCTCTTTTTGCAACTCAGACCCTGTTTCAAAATAAAGAATAAAAAGTAGGGCTGGGGGTGTAGCTCGAAGGTAAAAAGCCACTGAGTTCTGTCTCCAGTACCACAAAAAATAAAAATAATAAAAATAGAATAGCCAAAACTATCTTGAAAAAAAGAGGCAAACTGGGGGACTTACACTGCCTGATTTCAAGCCTCACTGTAAAACGGTGGTGATCCATTGACTTTCTAGCAAGAGCAAGAGCTCATGTGAATTTTTTTTTTTTTTTTTGGTGGTACTGGGGTTCCTAGAAGCCCTTCTACCTCCAGGCTACACTCCCAGACACCTATTTTTTATATTTTTATTTGGAAACAGGGTCTCTTAAGCCAGCGAGGCTGGTTTCGAACCTGTGCTATCCTCCTGTCTCCACTTCTCAAGTGTGGGGATTACAAGCGTGCGCCAACACGCCCGAAAGAAGGTTCTTCTAATTGCAGTGTGTTTGAAAACTCTTGTCGTGGTGTCAGGATCTAAGAAAGGACAGGGTTTAAAGAAAACTTCTGAGAGGTATCAAAAGGTATTGTAGCAGTGCTTGGAAATAAAAACCATGAGGAGGCATCAAAATACCTGACTTCAAATTATACTACAAAGTGATAGTAATAAAAACAGTTTGGTATTGTCACTAGACCAATGGAACAGAAGACTTAGAAAAAAATCCTCATACTTATAACCAGTTGATATTTGATAAAGGTGCCAAACACATACACTGAAGAAAATACAGCCTTTTTATTAAATGGTGTTGGGAAAACTAGAACTGGTTATCAATATGTAGAAACATAGAATTAAACCTCAATCTCTTACCCTGCACAAGAGTCAACTCAAGATGAAGCAAAGACCTAGAAATTAAACCAGAAGTTTTGAAACTGCTAGAAGAAGGCCTAGGGCCAACACTCTAACATACAGGTCCTGATAGAAGCTTCCTCAGTAAAACTCTAAAAACTCAGTAAATTAAAACAAGAATTAATAAGTGGGGTGACGTTAAATTAAAAAGCTTCTGTGCACCCAAAGAAGCCATTAAAAATCTACACAGAGAGTCTACAGAATGGGAGAAGATCTTCCCCACCCACCCATATGACAAAGGTCTAATATCTAGAATATACAAAGAGCTTAAAATATTAACACTAAAAACAAATAAGCCAGTAGGCCAGGCATGGTGGTACACGATTGTAATCGTGAGGGTTCTGGGCCATCATCAGCTACTTAATGAGGCCCTCTGTCAGTTCCTCAGCTGACCTGGTTGACTTCCAGGAAATTCATTGAGTCCCTTGTGCCTGTGTTTCTCTATGAAGTGAGGGTCCTAATGTCTGAGAATATTTTACTAAAGAGGAAGAGGGGGCTGCGAAGGCAGGCATTCCACATCTGAAAGGGTTTTTACCTCCTGAGGAGGATAAGCCAAAACAAACAGAATACGAGGCAGTAGGGCATGGTGGCGCACACTTGTAATCCCAGTACTTGGGAGGCTGAGACAGGAGCATCACAGGTTTGCAGACAGTCTCAGTTACTTAGGGAGGTCCTCTGCAACTTAGTGAGACCCTGTTTCAAAATAAAGAATAATAAATAGGGCTGGGGGTATAGATCAGAGGTACAATACCCCTAGGTTCCATCTCTAGTACTGGGGAAAAAAAAAGATACACAGCAAACAGGACTCCTGAACTTGGCTTCCAGTTCTAGTACTGTCCCTGTCTATGCCTGTGTGGCAAGTCACTAACCTTCCAATTGACTGATACTACCTACTGTCCAGTTTTTGGAGAAAGGAAGACAGGGCATAGGAGAATGCAGTAGTAGGAAGAGCCTGAAAGTCCCAGAGAGCCATTATGTACTTATGAGCTTGGGCTCAGGGATAAAACTAGATTATGTAACTCAGGGCAAATTTTTTTGACTTTACTGTCCGTTAAGTCCTACACTCATAATGTTGTAAGAAGAATGAGCTGGGCATGGTGATGCAGTTCCAGTTCTTGGTAGTCTGAGCCAGGAAAATCACAGAAACTTAAGAGCCTCAGCAACTTAGTGAGACCCTCTTTTAAAATAAAAAAAATAAAATAGGGCTGGGAGTGTAGCTCAGAGGTAAAGTGGCCCTGGGTTCCATCCGCAGTACCCTCCCCACAAAGAACTTTAAAAAATTCACATAGAGTGCTAGGCATAGTGTCACATGTATAGGTAGCCCTCAAAATGTGCCAGAAAGCATTGGCAGTTATATATGCAATTCTATAAATGAGAATGAGAATAAATTTTAGTGCTCTACAAATTGTTATATGAGATTAAGATGTTAGAATTTATGATTTTTGTACCAGTATTGGAATGGCCTAGGAAGATTTGGGAAAGCTCTGATTATTAATATATTTCAAAAGAAAATAAATGATATATTTCAAAATACTTGTGTCAAAATGGCAGCAGACATGGGTAAAGAAAGGACTTGATTTCAATTAATTGATCATCAGAGCTTTCGCAAATCTTCCTAGGCCATTCCAATACTGGTACAATTTTGTTTACAATTGTGTTGTTCTAATCAGAACTTAATCAGAACATAATAAGAACTTCTTGTTTGAAAGACCTTTTGCTGAGCAGGTATGGCAGGGCACCCCGGTAATCACAGTACTTAAGAGACTGAGATACAGCAAGACTCTTAGACTCTTGGCAACCTAGGAAGACACTCTTTTGAAAAACCAAAACATTTTAAAAAAAGGGCTAGGGGTATAACTTGGAGGTAGAATGCCCCTGAGATCAATCCTTTAGTACCACACACAAAAGAGGCTTTGCCACTTATTTAAGCCTAACACCTTTTTTTGTTGTTGTGGTGGTACTGTGGATGGAGCCCAGGGTCATTCTACCTCCAAGATACACCCCCAGCCGTATTTTTTATTTTTATTTTTGTTTTTTGTTTTTGTTTCTGTTTTGGTAGTACTGGGGTTCCTGGAAGCCCTTCTACCTCCGTGCTACACTCCCAGACCTATTTTTTACATATATTTTATTACATATATTTTTTACATATATTTTTTATTTGGAAAGAGGGTCTCTTAATATTTTTTACATATATTTTTTACTCGGAAACAGGGTCTCTTAAGCCATCGAGGCTGGCTCCGAACCAGCGTGATCCTCCTGTCTCCGCCTCCCAAGCGCGGGGATTACAAGCGTGAGCCACCACGCCAGGCTTATTTTTATTTTGGAAACAGGGTCTCACTGAGTTTCAAAGGGCTTCACTAAGTAGCTGGGAGTGTCCTTGAACCATGATCCTCCTATCTCAGCCTCCCAAATGCTGGGATCACAAGTATATGCCACCACACACGGCTTGAACCTAACATCTTGTATGCTTTTGTATCTTGTTTTTTTTTTTTTTTTTTTAAAGAGAATATTCAGGAAATATTTAGCCTGAATGCTGTCTTTAATTCATCTGAACAAGCTAGTTCGCCTCTTGTTTCTCAGAGACTTTTTACATTGAATGAGCTCATGACATCAGTCTGTTCCTGTCTTATCAAAACACGTTAACAGTGAATGAGGCTGTTGACCATTTGTTATATTTCAGACAAAAAAGTTCCTATCTTTTAGTTACTATAATGTTGCTGGATAATTATTATATCACCATACAGGAGTGCGAATCATCTTGGATAAACCATCAAAACTCTTTCCTTCAAACTACACTTTCTGTCCTCAGTAGAAAACATGAACTTTATAAAAATCTCTGTAAACATTGCCCTAAAATGACAGGAAGAGGGCGGTCCCCTGGGATACAATATGACAATTTATTTTTATTTTTATTTTTATTTTATTTATTTTATTTTTTTCTTTTAACAATTTTTTATTGAACATAAATAGTATACATTTAAACTATATTTGGTGCCCTCTCCCCCCCGCCCCCGTTTTCCCTTCCCCCCTCCCACCATTGGTTGGCCAGGTTAACCATGTCTTATTCATAATTTTACACATGTTCAGATGTAGACCCTCATTAATCAAGATCAGCCTTCCTCCTCTCCTATCTTTCCATTCAAACTTTGCTGGTATTTCCCCTCCATTATCTGGAGTCCCACTGGTATCCTCTGTGTTTCCTAGTTTGGGCATATTAGAGGAAACATATGTACCTTCTCCTTCAGTGCTTGGCTGATCTCACTTAACATAATGTTCTCCAGGGCTTTCCATCTTCTTGCAAATATATAATTATGTTCTTCTTTATGGCTGAATAGAATTCCATTGTGTGTATTTCCCACAGTTTTGCTATCCATTCATCTGTTGATGGTGATAGGACAATTTATTTTTAAAGTAGATTGAAGCCATCTTGATCTAAATAAATACTGCGTGGAATTTTCTCAGTGAAACCTGACAGCATGTAGAACTATGTGGGCTCATTTTGGGTTTGATTGTGGAAATAGAATGAGACTTTCAAAGTGGGAAGCTTTTGCTATCTTGCAGATAGGCAGGAGTGAGATGAAATTGCTTTTGGCAGTAGAACGCCCAGCACTCGCACTACACTCGGGTTCTTTGGATTCTACAGAGGAGATTAGCATTGGGGAATGAAGACCCAGGAGTGTTCAAATGAGTTTTTTGACTGACTCATTGAGTGACATTGGATAAATCATTCTTTAAATCTCATATCTGTTTTGAGATTGGTACCTTAGAAGGATTATATGTAAGTCCTTCATGATAGCAACTGAAGACTTTAATATGTGAATGTTACATTACCAGCTGTTCAATTTTTCATGCAAGAGAAAAGCTCGCTTTTACATAGGTACATGTCATGTAGACTTTGTAAATCACCCTTTTCCTGAACCCTGACAGTTAAAAACAGCCAGTCACGAGTAGGGCTCCTTCCTTGGTAGGGAGAGGGTCAGATGGCATTGGAATAGATTTCAGTTATTGGATGTATTTCTACTTGGTGTATATCTGAGCTGTGGTATGGAGATGGTTATGGCATATGGGTGTGTGTTTGTTTTGGGGAAGGAATGATATAAATTTTGTTTGTATTTGCACAGGTGGTTTCTTATTAGACATATTAATCATTTATATTTTTTGCTAAAAACAATGAAATGTTAGTTTTGAGTCTGTGGAATATAGCATTTCTGTTTGTAAGAACAGATACTCATTTGGAATTATGATACAAAAGGCAATTTAGTAAGTTTCGAGACTTGGGTTTCTCCTTAGTTGGCGTCCTGTTAAATCTTGTTGGTTCAGACATAAATCTTTCTTTCCAAGAACTGGCTGTTGGTATCATTAGGATAAAACACAGATTTTTTTTTTAGGGGAGGAGGTTAAATTGAACATAGATCATTTATCTTCGAGGTACATCCTCAGACCTTTTTTCTTTTTGAAACAGGGTCTTACTAAGTTGCCGAGTGTCTCACTGAGTTACTGAGGGTGGCCTTGACTCTGTGATCCTCCTGTCTCAACCTCCCAAGCACGGGATTATAGGTGTGTACCACCATGCTCGGCTTGCACTTTTTAAAAAAGAGCCACGTTAACTGTCTCCAATGTTCACATCTTTGTAGATTTCTGTAGAGAAATGTAGGAAGCCTTGACTACACAGCGAGAGGCTGGAGGGCAAAGAAATTTGGGTAAAAATGAAAAGAAAGGACATTTCATGTTGGATGAAGGAGACTGTGGCTATTCAAATATTGAAAGTGTTATGGAAGCTGATTTCATGAAATTAAAAATCAGCTCAGAGAGCAAGAACTCCTGTCTCTCAGGAGACTGCTTTAGAGGAGGAGAGGAGGGGGCCAGAAGAAGAAGAGGAGCAGGGCATTGAGTAGAATTAAAAGCACTGAACTGGTTTTTTATAAAAGTTATTACTCAGAGATAGAGATTATTTGTATGATGATAGTATTGTTTTATGAGTGGAAATTAACTTATCATTGACTCTGTAAAATTCTTGTGTCCGGCATGGACTTTTCAGTCTGATTTTTGGGCTGTTTCTTTTCCTTCTATTGCATTCTAGCTTTGAGGGAATCAAACTAATCTCAAAAGACCCACTGCAGGCTCTTTTACTTCTGGTCTTCCTGATGTCTGCGTTGACTGACCACTGGGGGGGGGGGGGTCGGGTAGGACACTTTTTGGCCGCTGGGTTTCCTCAGCGACACTTAGATGATGATAGGCTCAAGGCAAGGAAGTTGATGGCTTGATCAACTTGGCTTTACTGATGCCTCCAATTTAGTAAATTTTGAGTACATGGGTTTTCCCCAGGGTACAAGGTTACCTCTGGTTGCTTTTCTCGGTGGAGCCCAAGTAAGTGCAAATCAGAAGATGAATATGTGGATGAGAGAAACTTTTTTATAAAAGACACACCAAGAAATCATTTCTATTACACTGGCTGGTAGAATATGTCTTCTGTCTAAGAGAGGAATGAAAGAAATGTGCATAGACAGCCATTTAATGAGGGAATACATTGCTTCTAAGAGCCTATACACCAGGAAACAACAAGAACAAAAACTACAAAATACAACAAAACAAATAAAACAGGAAAGGCAAGTTTTGACCCTATAGGTCAAAGGTGCATCTTAAAGCTGGGCGTGGTGGCACAGGTTTGTAATCCCAGCATTTGGGAAGCTGAGGAGGATCATGGGTCACGGTCAGCCTCAGCTACTTAGTGAGACCCTTTGCAGCTCAGTGAGACCCTTTTCAAGACAAAGAATAAAAAAATAGGACTGGGGGTGTAATTGAAGGTAGAATCTCCCTGGGTTCAATCTCCAGTACTGCAGAATACAAAAACAAAAACAAAAACAAAAACAAAAGCTGTGTCTTGACCCTGTAGATTTTCTGAATGAACATCTGGCCTTTGTGGTTTCCTCAGGTTCTCCCTTTAATGACAGATGCAGAGAAAAACAGAATAAATCACCTCGAAGTATCCTTACTTCCAGTTAAATGCCTACAAGTAATGGATTTTAACTAATTTTTCAGACTCCCCTCTTTTACCTACAAGAGTGCATTGCAGCTCTTAGGTATTCTCTCTGCGATCACCATCTCCAATATATGCTCTCCTCTACTGGGAGATTAAGGAAGCCAGGACATGCCCAACCCTTTGAAGTTTGAGGGGCTCTGTGACTTGCTGAGAATATGGTTAGAAGCACTGTGTTTCTGCCCTCTCTCTTCTTTTGCCATGTTGGCTAAAGATCCCAGGTGTGGAGTGAATGTATGTCAACCTATAAAGGATGGTTCCATCTCAGAATTGAAGTGAACATTGTGAATAAGAGAAATACACTTGTGGACATTGTACGAACAAGAAACAAAGTTGCTTTGTGCCACTGAATATTCGGAATTTTTGTTATTGTTGTTGTTACCATACACAATCTAGTCAGTCTTCGCTGGATACACCACCATTAGCCAGTGGCTTGAGATCTTGTGGGTGACCCACTGTATCCCATCCACATGTGTCTTTAATTTTATCCCTGTTTTATCCCTGTTTTACATTCTCGATGGCAAATATGGGAAGTTAAGCTGTTAGGTGGAGTCATTGGGCAGAAATTAGAGTGATGGGATTTAGTGGGGAAATTGGTAGGACATTTGGTGACAGCCTCTTCCATCCTTTGGATTCTCCTTTTTTTTTTTTGTGGTACTGGGGATGGAACCCAGGGGTATTGTATCTCTGAGCTACATCCCCAGCCCTATTTTATTTATTTATTTATTTATTTATTTATTTATTTATTTATTTATTGGTGGTACCGGGGTTCCTGGAAACCCTTCTACCTCCGGGCTACACTCCCAGACCTATTTTATATTTTATTTGGAAACAGGGTCTCTTAAGCCAGCGTGGCTGGCTTCGAACCTGCGTGATCCTCCTGTCTCTGCCTCCCAAGCATGGGGATTACAAGTGTATGCCACTATGCCTGGCTAGTCTTTTTAATTTTTGAAACAGGGTCTCACTGAGTTGCGAAGGGCCTTGCTAAGTAGCTGAGGCTGTCTGCAGACCACGGTCCTCTGGTCTCAACCTTCTGAATGCTGGGATTACAAGCTTGCGCCACCAAGGCCAGGTTCTGGATTCTCTTTTTTTCACTGACGGTTTGTTTTGATTCCCACCCATAGTGCCTATGTCCTGATGATCCTCTGGAATTTTATAGTGCTGAGAAGTCAATCAACTATTTTTGTAAACAGTAGTTTATGGGGAGACGTGATCATCCCTGACATTTCTGCCTGTGCTAATTCTCTCTGTCCTTCTAAAAAATTTTAGGATATTATGCATCAAGGAAATTTGTTCAAATGTGGCAAATATCTATATACCTATGGTCTATTTTAGTATTCATAGTTCTATGTAATTTCTTTACAAATATTTACCACACATTCATTTTTTATCTTTTGTCTCTATACTTTGCTTTTAAAAAATCCTTTTATGCCGGGCGTGGTGGCACACGCTTGTAATCCCCGCGCTTGGGAGGCAGAGACAGGAGGATCGTGCAGGTTCGAAGCCAGCCGCGCACGCGCTGGCTTAGGAGACCCTGTTTCCAAATAAAAATGTAAAAATAGGTCTGGGAGTGTAGTCCGGAGATAGAAGGGCTTCCAGGAACCCCAGTACCACCAAAAAAAAAAAAAAAAAATCCTTTTATGGGAGCCAGGCATGGTGGCAGATTCCTATAATCCTAGTATTTGGGAGGCTGAGATAGGAGGATCACAGGTTCGATCCTGTCGATTGCAGGTTCAAAATGCTAGCCTCAGCAGTTTGGTGAGGCTCTCATCAGCTTAGCAAGATCTTGTTTCAAATAAAAATGAAATAGGGTTGGGAGTGTAGCTCAGAGGTAGAATGCCCCTGGATTCAATCCCCAGTACAAAAAGAGTCTTATTATGGGGGGGGGGAGAGGAAAGTGTAGGGGAGAGAAGGCAGAAGAAGGGCGGATAGACATGATCAGTACAAAATATATGAATATTAGCCAGACGTGGTGGCGCACACTTGTAATCCCTGCGCTTGGGAGGCTGAGACAGGAGGATCACATGGGTTCGAAGCCAGCCTCGGCTACTTAGTGAGGCTCTCAGCAACTTAGTGAGACCCTGTTTCCAAATAAAATATAAAAAAGGTCTGGGAGTATAGCCCGGAGGTAGAAAGATTCTGCGTTCCACCCCAGTACCACCAAGCAAAACAAAACAAAACAAAAATATATGCATATATGAAAATATCACAATAAATCCTATTAATTTTTATAATTAACATTAGTAAATACAACAAAAGTCTTACTATGAAGACTTCAATTCCAAAGGAGAAAATGTCCCAAGTGAATTTAAATGATAGAGATCATATTGGCTGAGAGTGCAGAGCAGAGTCACAGGGGTGGCATGAGCTGGCAGCTCAGGGCTCCTCCGCATCTCTACCTGCCACTGTAGTGTCAGACTCAGCTAAGCCTGCTTCTCTGATTGCCGGCAGGTCCAGGGCAGCTGGCTTCCCTACTCACATCACATGGGACTGAAAGGGTCTTTCCTGGGCACAGTCTCAGATGGAGGACATTTCTTTCCTAGACCCCAGGACATGTCTCTTCATGACTCAATGGTCCAAACTGAGTCACTTGACCACACTGCCCTGTGTTCTGGGTGATGGTTCCACTGATCAGTTTTGGTCAAGGAGTGTCCACTGTGGACCTGAGAATAGACCTAGTCCTGTCGTAAACATCTGGGGGAGGTTACTGGAGCAGTGATACCTAGAATGAGAATCGTGAGGCTGCTGACCAGTGGGAAGCTGGAGAGCGGGTGTTGGGTGGTCAGCTAGCACTCAGCCACTAGGACCTAGCTTTTCTCTTTATAACCCTACACCCAGCTTCCTCCCCGGATCCTCCTCACTTCTCCTTTGTGATAACTTAAGGCATTGCTGTTGCATAGGATTCTGACTGAGGTAAAAAATAAAGTGAATGTTCTGTATAAGGGAAAAAGGAAAGCGTTTGGGAAACCTCCCTCAGAATTCAGTAGTAGTGATTGGTTTGAACCAACAAGGAAACAAGCAGCCCAGGAAGCAGGCATGACACAAATGTACACACCTGCAGTAGCCTGCAGGACCTCCACATCAGACACAAGCTTCTCTTGTGATGCACATCTTCCTTATTCCAAATGGCAGCACTTGCTTTTATGATATACCAGCTTTCAACGGGGATCCTCAGCATGCATTTCTATGCGGAACGGTTGTCCGCTAATAGTAAGAAAAGAGTAATTTAAGAAAAGAAAGACATGGTCTATTCTAGAGTCTCTCAAATGGCTCTTCCCAAACACAAATATTAATTAAACCTATTTATGCAGAGGGTGTTAGACAAGATCAACTGACCAAGGCTCCTCCCTGGATTAATGTCAAAAGCAAGGGTCTTGGCGGCTGAGGCTCACAGCTGCAGTACCAGTGCCCTGAATACACTCTCATTTAACTTTCCCTTCCCAGAGGGGAAAGTATGCACAGCCGAGCAGAAGCAAATCTATTTTGTGCTGTTTCTGCCTGGCATCGATTCCTATGAGTCTGAAGGACACTACCTGGTGACTTTATTGAGACAGGATGGAATAATAAGACCAGCAGAAGGGGCATGGTACTTTTGTGTCAGGATCATAAAGGGATCTTTAATCCTCAAGTATTATTTACAGGTCACTCAGAGTGTCCCAGCCACTGTGTTAGCCATTCCCGGAGACTTTCAAAGGGTTAAATATATATATATATATATATATATATATATATATATATATATATATAGTTAAATATATATAGTTAAATATATATATATTGTTAAATATATATATATTGTTAAATATATATTGTTAAATATATATATAGTTAAATATATATATATAGTTAAATATATATATAGTTAAATATATATATTGTTAAATATATATATATATAGTTAAATATATATATATAGTTAAATATATAGTTAAATATATATATTGTTAAATATATATAGTTAAATATATATATATAGGTAAATATATATATAGTTAAATATATATATATTGTTAAATATATATATTGTTAAATATATATATATAGTTAAATATATATAGTTAAATATATATTGTTAAATATATATATTGTTAAATAAATAAATAAATAAATATATATACACACACACACACACACACACACACACACACACATTTGGTGGTACCAGGGATGGAACCCAGGGGCGTTCTACCCCTGAGCTACATTTCCAGCCCTATTTTTTATCCTTCATTTTGGAACAGGGTCTCACTAGGTTGCGAAGGGCCGCACTAAGTAGCTGAGGCTGGTCGCAAACCTGCAATTCTCCTATCTCAGCCTCCCTAGCATGTGCAACCACACTTGGCTAGTTAAAGAGATAATTGAAGACTAAGAAATTATAAAGGGCTTGGATAAAATTGTGCATTCAAAATCTACAGTGGTAGAGCTAGTCCAACTGTGTGGACTTGGAAAGAATTGAATTAACTCTACGGAGGGATGATATACACCCTACACTTGGGAGATGCTATTTATTAGGGGAGCTATAAAAATAACTACTGTAAAAATGTCATATGAAATCAAAGGTATTTGTATTTTGATGTGGAAAGTCAGCAATAGCAAAGAAATTTTCTGGCTGGAAAAAGTACATGGAGCTCTCTGGAGGGTATGGCATTTAAACCTGGGCCTGAAGGCTAATCATAATTTAGATAAGTAGACATATAGAATAAAGGTATATTAGTAGCTAGTCTTACAGAGTCCCAGAGGTGGGGAAAGTGGTTTATATATAAGTCACTGTATTTGGCAACCTATATGCAAGTAACTGGACAGGAAGGTTGGAAAACATCTTGAGGATTCTTAAATGCCAAACTAAGGAGCGTAGATTTAATTCGGGCAGAAAGATTGAGCTATTAGAGGCTGTGGAAATCCTGTAGCTACCATTTTGTCTCATAAAACGTCCCTTAGCAACCAAATCAGAGTCAGAATGCGAGTCTTGCTGAATCATGACCTGGAAACAGGGAGGTTCTGGCACAGGTAGGTAGCTGCTGTTTTTAGTGCAAGCATGCGGAGAGGGACACTGTCAGCAGCGGCGACAGCTTTGGGAAGTCAGGTGTCTCGTGGTTTCAGGTGAAACAGGGCGTTCAGGTGAAGGATGGGCGTTCTGGAGATAACATGGAGAAGCATCGCATGTCTTTCTGAGTGACACACGGCTGTCAGGTGTTTTAGATTC
Organism: Muscardinus avellanarius; assembly: GCF_963383645.1. Lineage (NCBI taxonomy): Eukaryota > Metazoa > Chordata > Mammalia > Rodentia > Gliridae > Muscardinus > Muscardinus avellanarius. The sequence goes on along the minus strand of NC_137794.1, from coordinate 10,000,679 downwards.
CTGATGGGTTTCAGAGCAAGACAGTGTGGTACAGTGGTCTGAGACTGAGTGATCGGAGTCCCACCTCCCAGGCTGACCTACCTGGGTGATGGTAGATGTAGGCAAGCTTTAGAAAAATCAGCTATTCGTCCATATTGAGGAATTGGACTGAATCAACTTTTGCTAATGTGAATGCTGTAGGTAATTAGGAACATGGGGGGTTGTCTCATTAGGAAATAAGCATTCTGTGGTCAAGTTTGGGAACTGTGGCCAACTCGGCTCTGCTCTGAAAATCCCAAGGTCCAGTAGCACATTCAGAGCTTGGAGAGGCCAAGCGTGGTGGTACATGCATGTAATCCCAGTATTTAACAGGCTGAGACACGAGGATCACAGGTTCCAGGCTTAGGCAGCTTAGCGAGGCTCTCAGTCAACCCAGTGAGACCCTGTTTCCAAATCAGAAAAACAAAAATTGGGCTGTAGATTGGAGGTAGAATGCCTTTGGGTTCCATCCCTAGAACGAACGGTTTAGAGAGCTCTCTGCTGGAAGGAGAGTTCTGTTGAACCCAGCCTTTCTCAAATGTATCCAGTCATGTGAATCTTACTTATTTTTTCTTCCATGCAATGCTTACTGGCTTTTTGTGAAACACTCTGGGAAATTCTGGAGCAGATCCTTTGCAGGTGTCTTTCCACCCCCAAGTGCTCTGATCCCGTTACCGCCAAAGGTTTCTTCTGTCTTAGATGTTTACAAATCCAAAGGTGGTTTTCTTCTCCAACCTGGTTGAGTGAATTTTCTTAGCTGTCCTATAGGGTTGACTACTGCTTCCCCCACCCCGCCAGTTGACTTTCTGTCAGAGTCGAGGCGAGAAGTTCTTTAAAAGTGTTTCTAAAAGAGCTTAGAGACCCTCTGAGGGTGGTGATCCCAGTGGATTTGTCAATATGACTTCATTAGACGCCTTGTATGCTAAGGAGCTATCAACTTCGGCTTCCTGTTAGGAATTATCACTTTTCTAACTTACTCTATTAACCAGGAAGGAGCTGAAGGATTTTTCTTTCTCCTCTCTCTCTCTCTTTTGCATCTGTATATAATGTAATTTAACCTAGCAAAAAAGACACTGATTGTCCCACAGGACTTAATTAACTCTCAGCTCCGTGGTGTTCCAATGGAAATTATGAGAAAAGTAAAAGTTCGGGTGTTCCATCCCTGTCCACTTCCACCTCTGGTGCATAATGAGATGTCGGGAGTGGTGACACTGATGAGGTGTGGAAGGCATGCTGATTGCAGGAGGCGTTGAGCCGCCTGCTCGGCTCCCAGGAACTCTGGCCACGCTGGAAGAAGCGTGGACCCAGCGAGCCGCCTTCGCCTCTGGATTCCGAGCTGATGTCTAACACTCGGCTCACTCACACCCCGCCACCTAAGCGGTGGTTTCGTTAACCTTTAACTCTGCCTTCTGCACCCTGGTTGCATGTGAAGACAATTGTCACAGGGCAGATGCCATGTTTATGACACTGCCTGTAGCAAATCCGGACTGGTAGCACAGAATTCTACCAGCCAGTCAGTCCTCAGGGGAGCCCATTAAGAAATTGCAAGGCTAATAAAAATCATGCCGGATGAAATTGCAATCCTCCGGTGCCACTTCGCGATGGGTTGGATCTGGTTTTACATTTTAATGGGGGCAGGGACTGAAGGTTTGGACCAGGACCCTTGAACCAGCAGCTCTGCAGGTTGTAACTTCTTTAACCAGAGCTGGAATGGGCAGTGGGAAGGCGAGCTGGCTTTTCCCTTTGTGTGAGGTTTCTGCACATTCGAGATAGGAATTTATTAATATTTCTGATACGCTAACAATGCACTGCTTCTGGGAGAAAGCCTCGCTCTGATATGCGGCATGAAATTTGGGCTGCAGTTAGCATCTCTCTGCCTCTCACTGAGGCCCCTGTGACCATGCCCAAGGGTACCTTGGAAACACTGGGTCCAGTTCCTTGTCTCTTGGAAAAATTGCTCTAAAACTTGCTCATACCTATGGCTTCTAAAAAAAAAAAAAAAAAAAAAGGAAATTGTTTGGAAATAGCAATAGCGAGAATAGTCTCAGTTTTTAAACCCATTTCAGGAGTCCCTGGGTCAGGAAGGTGATTCTGCATTTCCTTGTGCACACAGAACTTGTAACTTTACTTGGATAAACTGATAGTTTTCAAACATTAAAATGAAACAATCAACTTTAGAATTGCTGTTTGGGGAAGACAGAAAAATAGAAGGAAAAAGAGATCATAGGGTATGTTTTTTTCTAGGTGCAGTACTGACTAGAGAAGTACATTTTGTATTTTGTTGTAGAGAACTACTATTACTACTACTACTACTACCACCACCACCACCACCACCAATAATAGAAAGAGACAGCACTCACTGAATGTTTATTTCCTGTTAGGAGCTATGTGAAGCCCTTTACTTGAACTACCCATTTAGACCTTGAAAGAAGCTTTAAGTGGTTGTATTACCATCTCCATTTTACACATCAATAATTGCTCAGAGGCTAGGTGTAGTGGTGAATGTCTATAATCCCAGGACTGGGGAGGCTGAGACCGGAGGATGGAGGCCAGTGTCAGAGGTAGAATGTTCCCGGATTTTTTTTTTTTTTTTTTTGCAGTACTGGGGATGGAACCCAGGGTCTTTGTACCTCCAAGCTACACCCCCAGCCCTATTTTTTATTCTCCATTTTGAAACGGGGTTTCACTGAGTTGCAAAAGGCCTCACTAAGTAGTTGAGGTTGGCCATGAACTGTGATCCTCCTGTCTCTGCCTCCCAAATGCTGGGATTACAAGCTTGCACCACCATGCCCAGCTAATCCCTAGGTTTTGAAAAAGAAGAGAGGGGGGACCCTGCTTATCAATGTGTTTAAGATACATAGCTGATAACTGGCAAAATAGTGACTCAAACTAAGACTAATTCCAGAGCCTGTCTGATCACTGCTCATTATATTTTGAAAATAATTTTTTTTTTTTTTTGTGGGTCTGGGGATGGAACCCAGGGACATTCTACCTCTGAGCTACACCCCCTGCCCTATTTTTTAATTCTTTATTTTGAAACCGGGTCTCACTGAGTTGCATAGGACCTCACTAAGTAGCTGAGGCTGTCTGCGAACCGTGATCCTCCAGGTCTCAGCCTCCCAAATGCTGGGATTACAAGCGTGCGCCACCATGCCCAGCTGAAAATAAATTTTAAAAAGGTTCACTTTTGTAAATGTTACCCGTGATAAGTCTGTGAAATCACAATATAAATTTTTGAAAGTAAATCACTGGATAATGGCAAATGCACCCATTTGTTAAAATTCATCTCCTGAACTCCGGCACTGCTATGAGCCCGGGTCCGGTTCTGCGTTCCCTCCCCACCTTCTATTCTTTGTGGACATTGTCCTGCCACTTATTTTTGAGTCCTTCCAGTGAGACTTTTTGGTTTCTCTCCCTTTATGCAATAAAAATTGAGAGGAAATGCACGTGTGTGTGTGTGTGTGTGTGTGTGTGTGTGTGCATACATACATGCAAGAGTGTGTGCTAGTGGGGGTCTGACATTCTGACATTTATTTATTTTTTTATTTTTAATTTTTTAATTTTTATATTTATTTATTTATTTATTTATTTATTTATTTATTTATTTATTTTGGTGGTACTGGGGTTCCTGGAAGCCCTTCTACCTCTGGGCTACACTCCCAGACCTATTTTTACATTTTTATTTGGAAACAGGGTCTCCTAAGCCAGCGCGCGCGGCTGGCTTCGAACCTGCGCGATCCTCCTGTCTCTGCCTCCCAAGCGCGGGGATTACAAGCGTGCGCCACCACGCCCGGCCTGACATTTATTTTGAATCTTCTCTGTAACTACTTATAGCTGCAGACAAACTTTTATAAATAAATATCTGAAGCGCATGGTTAAAATTTATGTTTTCCATGTGTGCCTGTAGTCCCAGCTGCACAGGAGGCTGAGGCAGAAGGGTTGCTTGAGCCCAGGGGTGGAGACCAACCTGTGCAACAGAGAAAGACTCTGTCCAAAAAAAATAAATTAGTCCATCAAGTGACGTGTGCACGTATGTTTATATCATGCTGACCACTTTCAGTATCACTGTGATGTAGAATTACAATGCACCAGTAAAAGTAAAAAAATAAATAAATACATTCCTTAGACTTAAATCAGTTCTTAAAACGATTACTGTGAAGCTTTTAGCAAGTGTTGCTGGACCATAGAAGTCCAGAAACAAAAAAGAGTAATACTTGGATGAAGGAATCAGCACTGCTAGCACTGAGCTTTGGATCCGTCCAAATTCACTCATCCAGTGTATGGAGAATGCCTTTTCATTATTTCACCAAGTTATACTTCTTCACCTAATGCTTGTAGACACTGAAATCAGGAGATTCCATCTCGAAATTCTGGCTTGTAAGTTACCGGCCAAAGATGCCAAGGAATCCCATAACAACGCATGACAGCACCAACCAACATTTTCTTAGCGGGACAAGATGAAGCCCAGGTGGCTTAACCCAGAAAGTCTTTCCCACCGCGAAGGGAGCCATTTTAGCATCCAAAGCCATAGATGTCTTGCAAGCAGCGTGGGAATTGTCTGCAACGACTGTTTGCGAAGGTTCAGATGTACTCAGCATAGGCGCGTTTCATAGTATCTTCCTGAACTCTTTGAATAAGTCTTGATGACATGAGTAGTATTTAGTAAAAATTCTTGACTTTGCTACATAGAGCCTTATAATTTCCTTTGTTGTGTTAATTTTAGCGAAGGGATGGGTGAGCGGATCTGTCGTTACAGGAAGTTTAACTTAAGCTTAAATTTGCATTTTTTAAATTTTCTGGGAAATGAGATAAGGACTCTTGTAAGATAGGGATGAGGGATGCTGGTGTGGTATCGCAGTGTCATGATATTTACAGACTTGTCAATATTTAATTGCCTCATAATTCTAGCTTCTATCACTCTTCTCAATTAATACTATTTCAGTTCTTTAATGTACAAGACAATTTAAAAAATCTTTATATCTTATTTAGAAAAAGGTATATGCTTAGAGTAAAAATTATTTCTTCTTGAAGTGTGTGTGTGTGTGTGTGTGTGTGTGTGTGAGAGAGAGAGAGAGAGAGAGAGAGAGAGAGAGAGAGAGAGAGAATTATCTTCCATAATTTTAGAATCCAGTTGCTTTGTCCCATGCTAAGAAAACGTTGGTTGGTGCTGTCATGCGTTGTTATGGGATTCCTAGGCATCTTTGGCCGGTAACTTACAAGCCAGAATTTCGAGATGGAATCTCCTGATTTCAGTGTCTACAAGCATTAGGTGAAGAAATATAACTTGGTGAAATAATGAAAAGGCATTCTCCATACACTGGATGAGTGAATTTGGACGGATCCAAAGCTCAGTGCTAGCAGTGCTGAGGTGACATCTTTATCTCTACATCTATGCCTGTGACTATGTATCTAGCCATAAAAAATCATCATTAGGACAGTTTTAAGTTTTTTTTTTTTTAAATTTCTATCTTAAGAAATTCTCCTTTTCAGCATCATGGGAAATTCACTGTAATTTTACAGGGCTATTATCTACTTCTATGGTATAAATGGACGTATATCACAATTGGCCTATCACAATCAACATGTTTATTGAGGTTTGTTTTTAACTTACTTACTTATTTAGTTTAATTATCTGTTTGTTTGTTTGTTTGTTTGTTTGTTTCAGTGCTGGGGATCAACTCTAAGACTGTGTGTAAATGTTCTAACACTGAGTCCCAGTTCCAGCCCATTATTGAACTTTTTCAATGAAAATTGGAAATATAAAAGTGGAGAGAATATAATAGTGAAATCTAAACACTCATCATCCACTTTCAATAGCTATCAACTTATTTACTTTAAAAAGTTTAATTATAGACTGTATTACGAGTTTACCTTTTGAAAAGGGGAATCTGCTAATAAGACTTTTAAGGAAGAAGTTAAATTTTGACCTAGGGTTCCCTTATAACTAAGTATATGGGGCAAAGATTAAAAAATTAGAACAATATATATGTTTATATACAAAGTTTAACTATCATCCACTTTCCATTTTTTTTTTTTGTCTCATTCTTCCATTCTGTTCCCATTTAAGGTTTAAATTCATAAGGTCTGAAACTTCTCTGGTGTGTCGACATTTTAAAATCGATTTATCAGAGATCCAAATAAGTAAAATAGCTGTAGAAAAATCGGCAATGAGGATGATTTCGCATATGAGATACTTTGCCCTTGTACCTACCCATCCAAACGCATCGCCAATACCTTGAACATTTATGTGTGATAAGCATAGATAAACATAGGTAAGCATAGAGCATGTAAGTGCTTTCGCTACAGTATTTTCACAGCACTGTGGATTCAATATTATTAGCTCCATTTTACAGATAGGGAAGTGATCGTTTCAGAGTGCTAAGGGTCTGGCCAAGGTCCCATGACTTATAATGTTGGGGCTGTTAAATCTGCTTAACAGAAATTTTTCTCTTAGCCATAATGTGGTCCACAGGATAGTCTACTGAGAGTAATAGCCAGTGCTCTGTCAGGGCTGAGGGAATGACAAACTGGGAAAGGGGTGGGGGTGGGCAGATGGAAAATAAAATTGAGTTAATAAAAATAAATATTTTAATTAAAATGTCATGTCTTGTGAAATATAACTGGCCGTGCTATATAAGTTAACTTGAATTTCAAGGACATCCCGATATTTGCTAAGTAACAATATCGTTTGTATTTTTTTTTATTTTGAAAATTGGTTCCAAAGAGCAAGATTTTAAATTTTACAGCCCATAACTGTTTCCCTGGCTCTAGAATCTGGGAAGGCCCTGAATGATGGAAGGGGCCGGCTCATTCCCATCCAGAGGTAGTCTGAAAAGATGTCCACTGGAATGGAACAAAGAAATATGCCAAACAAGCAAAACAAAAGGACTCAGGGAGCAGCAGATCTTATCAGTGCTGGGAGAGGCGACATGGCCCGGGTTGTTAAGATGTAGCTAGTCAAGATGGCCGCTGCAGTAACCACGGGCTATGCGGAGAGATAAATGGTTGACCCCGGCCTGTGTCAGGCTACGATTGATGCCACTATCAGCCCTAGTGCTTTCCCAATGATTTTTTTAAAATCTTTGATAGAGTGTGTTATCTAGTTACTGGCACTAGGGCAATAGCCTGAGGGGTGAAGGGAAAGGAAAGAATAAAAGGTCACTCCAGGAGGACAATCTCTGTCCCACTAAATGAGAAAAAAGGGTGGCTCAAAAAGGGAGGGAATAAATAAATAACAATAAAAGCGGCTGCTAGGTACAGGGATGGGATAAGTGAAATTGCGGATTCCCTTCTCTCTCTTCCTATCCCTTCCTCCTCCCTGAAGTCCCTCCCACCTTCTCACCCACCTTTCTTCCTCTTTTTAAAAAACAAATTAAGATAAATCAAGGTATTGCAGAGATGATGGGTGGGGAAGCAGCTGAGGAGGGCAATAGATTCTTTGTTTTTCTCTTTAACTTTCTTCAGAGTCTCATTGGGTTTGTCAAGTCTTTTGTAGATCTCTAGGAGAGGCGAAATTCAACCCTTAACAAACCCTCCTCTCTACCTGTAAGATAATAGTGACTCGTTTTAAAGAATGGAAGACTCAAAACAAGCAAAACACAATTTCTTTAGATACTGACAAAATATATCTTTATAATATGCCATGAGTAACTTATTTGGAGTGAATAGGGGAGCTTGGTGGGGTGGTTGCTGCTCCTGTCTTCTTCCACACAGGCATTGATACGCAGAGACCCCCACCGTGTGCAGGGTACTTAGTGCTTTTTCTAGGTACCTACATAGATTTTGAAAGCTCAGGAATAAAACTGCTTTTGCTCAGTATTGCTGCACCAACAGAATTCTGTTATGTAATAGAAACTTTAATTGGCTTCTTTTACCTTTGAAAAAAGTTTTTCAGGGTAGAAAGGAAACTAGAAGAACTAAAATAGTTTTTTTTTTTGTCTAAAAGAATATGGTTTTAATTAGTTGATTTTTTCCTTTTTATTTGACTTGGAAAAAAATCTAAGTTTTTTTTTTTTCCACTTTCATAAAGTTTTTTTAGAAGGTAAAATGTTGGTTCCAGGGCCGGGAGCCTGAAAGCTGATGAGGATCCATAGTATGAATATTCATGAATATTCTCCTTTTAAAATAATTATACCAGATAGGAAAGTACTGGTTCCCCAAAACAACTGTGTAAAGATAGAAGGTGTGTGTGTGTGTGTGTGTGTGTGTGTGTGTGTGTGTGTGTATGTGTATGTGTGTGTATGTGTGTGTGTGTGTATGTGTTTGTGGAGCTAGGGATAAAACTCAGGGAAATTTACTTCTGAGATATACTCCTAACCCATTTTATTTTTTATTTGGAACCTGGGTCTTGATAAGTTGTGGAAAGCCTCACTAAATTGCTGAGGCTGGCTTTGAACCTGCGATCCTCCTGTCTCAGCCTCCCAAGTACTGGGATTCTAGGCATGTACCACCACACTCAGCTTTAATTTTATGTATTATTTACTTATTTATGCATATATTTATTTATATTTAGCAGATTCAATCCTTATCTAAAGCCATAGGACTCCAGCAATGTGACTCTCTGGTCTTACATCATCGTTTTTCTTGGTCAGTGCTGTGAAAGTCATATTTTTGGTACTGAGAATTGAACCCAGGGACAATCTACCTCTGAGCTACACCTCTAGCTCCCTTTTATTTTTATTTTTTATTTTGAAACAGGTTCTCACTAGGTTACTGAGAGCCTCACGAAGTTGAAGCTAGTCTCAAACCTGTGATTCCTGCCTCAGCCTCCCAAGTGCTGAAATTATAGGGGCGTGCCACCATGTTGGGCTGAAGGTCATCTTTACCTGGCATAAACTGGAGATTCAGTTTGCTATCCCTTCCTCCATCAGAGGCATCAGAGTAACAGGAGAAACATGAGCCTCGATTCTGGAAGACTTCAGGTCTAGTCATTGCCAGAGTTACTAAGTGTAGGGTCCAAGATTTAATTTTCAGAGTCATAATTTCTCCTATGCACAGGTGGCAGTAGTGTTCAACAATATTTTTTATGAAGTTTTTTAAACTTTTAATAGGCCTACAGGTATGGAACCCTCTAAAAGTACTAATGTACCATTCAACTCAAACTTCTGACATCAGTGTGGATGTTAGTGGTGTTTGATGGTGGTGTTTGGCTGGGATGTGGCCAGTTGGTCAGCAGAGAAAACTATAATGTGAGCCAGGTGTAGTGGCGCTTACCTGTAATCCTAGTACCTAGGAGGCTGAGACAGGAGGATCAAAGAATTGAGGACAGCATCAGCAATGTAGAAAGACTCTCAACAACCTGGCAAGACCCTGCTTCAAAATAAGAAATAAAATAGGACTGGGGCAGTAGTACATTATAAAGTGGTACTTTCACTGAAGGGCAATGAAATGGCAGTACTTAGAAATTTCCTTAGGATTATTTAAAGTGGGATCATGGTAAGGGAATGAAATTTCAAGGCTACATGAGAAATATGTAGCATGTATTTTTGTCCTTTTAATAGTTTCTAGCTGGCAACATAAAATAAATACCTTATTAAGTTGATTTTCTCATATAATTAAAATGCTAGAGATACCAAATTTTAAATTAAAGTTTATCTTAGCAATAATTTTTCTTTTATTGAAGCATAAACCAGATATCACACAATCTACAGATCTTAAGTTGTCTAGATTATTAATATCTTTGTAAATGGTGAAGCTCACACTCGAAGTCAAGACAGAGGACATTTCATTACCCAAGAAAGTTGATTTTGCTTTCATTGCATATTTGATTTTGCAGACACGGTTGATGTCAAATCTAGGTTTTCTTTGTTTTTGTTTAAGGAAAATATAAGGGAGACAGGTGGGAACAAGGATTTAAAGCACTTGTTACATGTCAGGCTCCGAGTCTTCACCTACATTAACTAACTCAGTACAAGATGCTCTGGATGAAGGTTTTTCTTTGAGAAGCTTGTTGACTACCTAAGGGCTCACGGTGAGCAGAGGGCGGTTTTAGGGTTTGAACTCTCAAGCGCCAGCCTGCTTTCTTCAGTTGCCAAAACAAAACCATTGCCCTGGACTGGGAACTCAAGAGAGTCTTCTGCAGTGTCAGAAATAATTAGAAATACTGAACGTCCACATTTGCAGAGGGAAAGATCTAAAGAACATGAACTTCTCTCCCTAGGTAGGGAGAGCATTGACTCTAGACACCCTTTGACTGGAAATTCCTTCTGTGTTGATCATCATTTCTTTTCTGACGTTTATATTTTTCTCCTCCCAAATTGATGAAGACTTTTCTGTCATTAAGACTAGTTTTCTTTTCTTTTATTGTAGTACTGAGGATGGAACCCAGGGGCATTCTACCTCTGAGCTAGACCCCCAGCCCAATTTTTTCTTTATTCTTTATTTTTGAAACAGGGTCTGACTAAGTTGCAAAAGGCCTCACTAAGTAGCTGAGGCTGGCTGTGAACCGTGATCCTCCTGTCTCAGCCTCCCGAATGGTGGAACCACAAGCGTGCGCCGTCACGCCCTTCAAAGACTGGATTTTATATTGCTCATGGACATTTTCTGAAAAGTCTGGACGAGCCCCTGGCTACTTTGCTTTCCAGTGGCTTGTCTTCCCACGTGTCCCTTTGCTTCTGCAAGTCTTAGTTTTCTCACTTGTAAATACAGTGCAAAAGCCAGGTCCTCAGAGAGCTGTGAGGGGGAAGCCGGTTACAGAAGGTAGGCCTTCCGGGCAGCACCTGGGCTCTGCTACTGCCCAATCATTGCCTACCATTATTGTTATTATTATCATTCCTCAAAGCTTATCCCCGAGTATTATCTTCGCCATTCTTATGTCCATTTCAAGACTTCCCCAGTCCAGTCACATTTACTTAAAATGCACTACTAAGATGGCAGGATCTGAGTGGGTGACAGAGGGATCGGATTCTGAGACTGTGCCATGGCCACACTCCGTCCGTCCCCATCCCTGGATGGCTTTGGAGGAAGCCCTGCTGGCTGGTGCTCTGACCCCGATGCCCTCCTGTGCTCTCTGCCAACTGCTACACCTTTCACCTGCAGTTATACTTGTTCGCTGTTAGATTGTGAGTGTGTCCCAGGGGATCTCTGAGCACCTACACCATGCCTAGCACTTGGTGGGCACCATCCATTCATCCCACTCTTTCCTGCAGTGATGGGACTTCCCGATATCCATCCTGAGCTGAAGTCTGGATGGAGTCATATGTTTTGCTAGATTTAGAAAGTTTTATACATCTCAATCTTCTGTTTTTTTTAAAGGAATGAGGAATACCAAAGGAGTTAACTTTCTAAGCACCTGAAAAATTTCCCTTAACATACAACACCTTGTTTATTTGAGATATAATTTTTTAAAACATGGCTAAGACTTCCTGCTCTTTCAACTGATTAGCTGCAGCGGCATCACACTTTTCTGGATACTTCTGGATCATTGGCATAAATTTCTGTTATTTTGCTTTTTGGAAGTAATAGCTGGGCATGGTGGCACATGCTTGTAATCCCAGCATTTGGGAGGCTGAGACCGGAGGATGGCAGTTATCCGACAGCCTCAGTTACTTAGTGAGGCCCTCTGTAACTTAGTGAGACCCTGTTTCAAAATAAAGAATAAAAAACAGGGCAGGGGGTATAGCTTGGAGGTCAAATGCCCCTGGGTTTCATCCCCAGACCCTCAAGAAAAAAAAAAAAAAAAAAAAAAAAAAGGAAGTAATACCTTGGTCTGGGGATGTAGGTCAATCCTAGAGCACTTGCCTAGTAGGTACAAGGCCTTGGATACAGGGGGAAAAAAAGGTAAAAATAATACCTCTGCTCTGGTTCTAGGTACTGAAATTGCAAAAAGGAGCTCCTGATTAAATGGTCCTTATATCCAGCTGGGTGTGGTGGTGCACGCCTGTAATCCCAGTACTTGAAAGCCTGAGACAGGAGGATCACAGGTTCAAGAACAGCCTCAGCAAATAGTGAGATTCTCATCCACCTAGTGAGACCCTGTTTCAAAATAAAAATAAAACAGCTGGGCATGGTGGCACGCACTTGTAATTCTAGTACTTGGGAGGCTGAGATAGGAGGAACCGGGTCTGCGGCCAGCCTCAGATACTTAGCGAGGCCCTCTACAATTTAGTGAGATCTTGTTTAAAAATAAAGAATAAAAAAAAAAAATGGGCTGGGAAAGTAACTTGGAGGTTTAATCCCCAACACCACACACATAAATAAATGAATAAATAAATAAATAAATAAATAAATAAAACAGGGCATGGGAGTGTGGTTTGGAGGTAGAATGCCTCTGAGTTCAATCCCCAGTGCCACAAAATAAATAAATAGCCCCAGTATTGACAGGTTTTGTCTATTTTTGCTGTCAGACTGCAAGTCTTATGCCTGGGTGCTGTGAGTAGATGCCACTTCCTTCTAGGTCTCTTCCTTACCAGCTGATAGGAAGACTCTGAGTACAGTCTTGAAAAAGACACCTCTTAAAGCGCACTAGGCTTGGTGTATGGCTATGGTCACATCGTCCCAGGATCTCAGTAGCCACCATCATGGCCAAGATGATGAGAAATCAGTTTTGTGCCTCTTCACCACGAATATCTAACATGGCCGGGGCTGTTGCTCAGCAGTAAAGCACTTGGCTGGCATGTGCAAGGCCCCGGGTTTGATTCCTGGCACACATACACATGCACACTTACACAAAAGAAAGACCCAACAGGGTGTGTCCATAACACTAAAGCCAAATGTTAGGTGCTACTACATTTCTGTTTTTTTCCTCCAATTTAGGAGATTATAGCCACACATATTCCATATAGAATCTTCCCTACTTATTCTATTAAATTTCTAAGCCGGGCATGGTGGCACATGCTTGTAATCCTAGCATTTGGGAGGCTGAGACAGGAGAATCATGGTTCACAGACAGCCTCAGCTACTTAGTGAGGGCCTTTGCAACTCAGTGAGACCGTTTCAAAATAAAGAATAAAAAATAGGGCTGGTGGTGTAGCTCGGAAGTACAATGTTCCTAGGTTCTATGCCTAGTACTGCAAAAAAAAAAAAAAAAATCTATTTCACTTTTCCAGTTTTATTACTGGAAATGTGATAAGACTTAAGTTAAATTGTTATTATAGCTTGTGATATTTGCTAATTAAAAACTACCTAAATTACACTGATTCATGAATAGTTATTGTTAACTATTATTATTTATATTTTATTTATTTATTTATTTATTTATTTATTTATTTATTTAGGTGGTACTGGGGTTCCTGGAAGCCCTTCTACCTCCAGGCTACACTCCCAGATCTATTTTTACATTTTTATTTGGAAACGGTCTCCTAAGCCAGCGCGTGCAGCTGGCTTCGAACCTGTGCGATCCTCCTGTCTCTGCCTCCCAAGCGCGGGGATTACAAGCGTGGGGATTGAACCCAGGGTCAGTCTGCCTCTGAGCTACACCCTCAGTCTTTTTTATTTTTTATTTTGAAACAGGGTCTCAGTAAGTTGCTGAAGGTTTTCTGAGTTGCTGACACTGGCTTTGAACTTGCAATCCTCCTGTCTCAGCCTCCCATGTACTGGAATTACAGGCATGTGCCATTGTGCATGACTATCTTTAAAAATTACATGATGTATACTCTTAAACATATCAAAGTCGATCAGTAAGCCAAACATGAGAAGGGGAAGGGGGAGAAGGCTTGGGGAAGGGGAGGGAGTTGGGGAAGGGCTAAATAAGTGACGTGTGCATGTATGCCTCTACAATCTTGTATTCCTTAAGATGAATGACTACAGTGCACCAATATATGTATATATGAGCTGGGCATGGTGGGTACACCTCTAATCCTAGCACTTGGCAAGCTGAGACAGAGAAACACTTGTTTGAGATGAGTGTGCAATACCTTAATGAGACCCTGTTTCAAAATTTAAAAAAAGGGCTGGAGGTATAGCTTAGTGGTAGACTGTCTGGGTTCAGTCCCTAGTACCAAAAAAAAAAAAATTAGAAATATTACTTGCATAGTTTCAGAAATAATTTGTAAGTCATTTTGCATGTAATAATAAAGAAGCAAATAAAGGTTTAATTTGGTATTTTTATATAATCCATGATCCAATGAGTCTTGTTTTCTATGGGAAGAATATGAAGTCATACAAATACCTTGGGACAGAATCCAACTTTCCTGCTTTCTTCTTCGTCCTCCTCCAGATGTAACTCGAAATCGTCTCTGATAATTCGGCATAGTCCGTGGGAATTTTCTTCTTCGTTTGTTAAGAGGAACCCAACCTTGATTTGCTGAATGAAAACCTTGAAATGAGATGTTATTTCCAGTTCACAGATTCTGAACTTCCTTTTCTTTGTAACTGAGATTTCCTCCCCATTCCTCAGAGGCATTCCAGATTAGGTTATAATTTCTGCTTTTACTTTTACTTGGTCCAGAAACCCCCGAGGCAAAGGATACTCCTGCATTCCCCAGTGGAGCACTGGCTGCAGGGAAAGGTTCTGAATTTCCTATCGAAATCGGCATCCCAGCATGGTCAAGGCCGAGAACCTGTGTGCACAGGCTCACTGCACTGGGACGCTGTGACAGGACTGTACCGGGAGGGGCTCTTTGAGATGCTCCTACCTTGTCTCAGTGCCTAGTGCAGGTGGAAACTGACATCACGAAACGTTGGGCCACAGCAGGGTAGGCGTGAGCCACTTTTTTATTTCAAGCTCCTTCCTTCTGTCTTTCTTTATTCCTTTTAAAAACAAGCCAGAATGCCTAAAGCCCCTTTGTTAAAGAACACCGAGAAGGCCTTCCTCATGGGGAATCTACTTGGTTAATAATGGATTCATTTTCATTCAAAGGACCAGAATCTTAGCGAGGAAGAACCCAGGCTGTCTTCCCAGCCCCTGTGTTCTCTTCTGGGAAAGGAGCGTCTTAAGGGCCTTACCAATAAAGCACGAGTATTTCGTCTTGTCTTTCTAATGAGCAGGAGTAGCCGCAGACATCTCTCGGTGGGCCCTTTGCCTTTGGCTTCCTGGTTCGCCTCTCTATCAAAACTCACTTTCAGAACCGCCCTGAGAATCCAAGTTGCTGCAAAGCAAAGCACTTCATTAACGTTTTCTGGCTGGACTCGGAGAACAATTACAGTGGTGACTTAGAAAGAGTTAAAGAGGACCCCCCCAAATCCTGAAACCAAGCAGACATCAGAGCAGGGATCGCAGGTAAAGTGGTTGCTATAAACACTTTCCCTTGAAAGCTGTGTCTTTTCAATAAACACACCGTTAGGCCCTAGCAAAACATTTCCAGTCGCCTTCCTGGGTGGTACACTGCTAGAAGCTGTTAGCGCGCGCTCGGTTAAATTTCAAATGTCAAAGCTCATTAATAGTGATTTTAGCCAAAGACAGCTCGTAAGGGACTATGCAAACTTAACTTCCTCAAATAAAATGAGAAGAAAGATGACCATTTAACATCGCGTTTCCTCCCCAGCGTTCTCCACCTCCGCTTCCAGTTCGTTTTCAGTTTTATTGACAGTAGGTTTCAAGTTTATATTCCACATTGCCCTTAATTTGCCTCGTCCTTTTATCTGCCCCCCTTTGGGAAATAGGCCTATTACGAAGGTGTTGCGATGTTTCTTTGAGTTTTAGGAGGCGTGTTTGTGTGTTTGGAGCAGGCCTGGAGGAGTCTGGGGAGGTGTTAGGGCAGAAGGCTCAGCTTCGGAGGAAGGGAAGCCCACTGCGATATGATTATGGGCTCAGATGCCGTTTGCAGCCCTGTCTGCATACAGATGTAAAGGGAGATTTCCTTTACACAGTAATGATGCTTCAAACGGAGCTACCAGGCCAAGCATCCCTGTTCTATGCAGTGTGGCTAGATCTCGCCACCGTAGTTACCTGGAAAATTAAATGAAAAATTTTTTCTTTAAAACCTGGTCCATATTTACACGTGCAGTTTCCACTACGCGTCGCCGACTTGCTGCTGTGTTAAGTTTCGTGACAAATGAATTAATAACTGGACTACCGATTTCAAATCCGACATCAACCTGCTCTCCCTTTGGATTCTGGATTTTCCTGGCGGCACAGGATGTACTGTGCCCCCTGTCTGAATGTGCAGGGCTTCGTGGGCTCTGAGCAAGCACTGCCTGGGACTGCGACATGTGGGCGGGAAGCTGGAGACTCCAGAGCAAATGCCCTGTAAGCTTTTCCTGAGTGGATAATCTGGAGCCTAAAAGGGCTTTGTAGACATAGTACTTTTCACAAATTTGAGCTCAGATTCACTGACATTTTTGTGCAATTGCTTTTTATTTATTTATATTTTTTGGTACTGGGAAATAAGCCGGGGGGGGGGGCATTCCACCTACAAGTGATACCCTTAGCCCTTTTTATTTTTGATTTGGAAACAGAATCTTGATAAGTGGCTGAGGCTGTCTCTTAATTGTTGAGGCTGAATGGACTCAAACCTGTAATTCTCCTTTTTCGACCTCCTAAGTACTTGGATTGCAGGGGTGAGTTACCATGCCCTATTTTTGTGTGTGCTTTATTATTATTATTATTATTATTATTATTATTATTTTAAATCAGAGTAGAAGAAGTGTGGAGAGTAGAGGAACAATGTGGAGAGGGTAAGAATGTGTCAGAATTTGGGGGCATCAGCAATTTCTTTTGAGAGTATATAACAATTTCCTTTTGGCAGACAGAGTTTCAAATAGAGGTTTTGAGCCCTGTGGCTTTTCCCCCCCATTTTTAACCCAAATAAAGGCATTTTATCCCCACCCCCGAAATTTTTTTTCTAGATTTTAAGAAGTTGGTTGATTAACAAAAATATATAAAAATATAAAACTATAGACCATTAATTATGAATAGTTCAACACCTTGAAATAAAAAGGAATCCAGTTACTTTATTCAAAGTAGCTTTCAATGATATTTGGCTCAAAGATAAATTTTTCTTTTCTTTTTCTTTGTAGTGCTGGGGATGGAACCCAGGGCCTCATGTGTGCTAGGAAGGTGTTTTACAACTGAGCTCTGTCCCCAGTCCCAAGATAAATGTTTTAATAATATGAGACCATCTTGAGTAATCTGTACTGTTCAGAGTATTGAAAGTTTCTATGGTTTTTTTTTGAAAAGTCTTAAATATCTTTTAGATATTCTGCAAGTATAATCATAGTCTGGAAGATCTTCCTAAAAATATGACCTTTTAGTTTTTTTTTTCTTTTCTACTTTCTTTTATAAACATCCACATTTTGCCTTCCTAAGAAAGGAAATGAAGCTGTCTTGTGGCACGGATCACTTGTGTGTTTGTTTCTCCTGGACAGTGAGCATCCTGAGAGCAGGGAGCGATGTTATTTGCCATTTTGTCCTCAGGGTATGGCATAGTACCTGGCTCAATAAATGTTTATTGGTTGAGTTTAGTAAAACTCCGTTTATTGATACACTAGCAACATTGTAGTGGAAATATTTAAGTTAAGAGAAAAATCAATTTTATGGACTCTTAACACATTAATTATGTGCATGCAAATAGGGGCTGAACATTATAAATAAATGCTATCAACTTATTGAAGCAGGTCTGGAGGTGTTCAATAAGCGGGGTTGTGTCTGGGTGAATATGGTTCACAATCTTTTAAAAAACATTAACTGAGCCAGGCGTGGTGGCGCACGCTTGTAATCCCAGCATCCAGAACACGGAGACAGGAGGATAGTGGTTTGTGGCTAGCCTCAGCTACTATTTAATGAGGCCCTTTGCAACTCAGTGAGACCCTGTTTCAAAATAAGGAATAAAAAATAGGGCTGGGGGTGTAGCTCGGAGGTAGAATGCCCCTGGGTTCCATCCCCAGTGCCGAAAAAAAAAAAAAAAAATCTCTGATTTTAACAGAGGAAAGATATATTGTAATATAATATTGCAGGGGACAGAGCTTTGTGGTGTCATTTATTGGCTTCTGTTCCACTTGGTCACTAGGCTGGTCTAATGCATTAACTTGGTCTAATTATTTGGCAAGTGCCACTGTGTGCCAAGTATTGTGCTCGTGACTGGGAGTGCACAGCCGGTTACCACGTTGCTTGACCTCGTGGAGTTCAGGATCCATCAAGGCAAACTATGGAGGTAATGATGGAGCACAAAATAAGAGCTCTGAGACCCGGGAAGAGCAGCTCCTCAGGGGCCGGTGGGAGTGAGCGCAGGGAGCTCTGGGATGCGCCCAGACAAGCGCAGACAAGTGCAGAGATGGGGCGCATGCGCACAAGCTCGCTCAAGCTGGCCAGAGTCTGGCTTTGGGTGCAACCTGTGGATGGTGCAAGATCCGGCAGAGGTGTGGGGAGGAGCTGGAGATGAGGTTGAAGGCCATTATGGGATGTAAGGTCATATGCTTCTTTAAATTTTGACTTTGTTTTCTTTAGGCACCGAGAATCAGTTCTCATCTATGTCCCATACCTGTGTTAAAAGTATATGCATAGGTGGGCAGGCATGTGACTTTGTGTGTATGTGTGTGAGTTTGTGTGTGCACTTACCGGGTGGACAGGGATTCAAGCACAGAGGGCTTTCTGAGCACATGCTCTCTCTCTCTCTCTCTCTCTCTCTCTCTCTCTCTCTCTCTCTCTCTCTCTCACACACACACACACACACACACACACACACACACACACACACAGAAACAAACTGTACAATTCCACTCACAGAGCAAAAGATAGGTTTCCATGTTAGGGGTTCCCTTTCTTTTAGTACTTCCACTCCTCTTCCTGGTATTAGGACCTTGAAAGCCTTAATCTGTCTGGGCTTCAGGTTCCTCAAAAACAAGAAGGAAATTAGATATCTCCGGTATGGAGCCAGGTTCTGCAAAAGCACAGGATGAATTGGGTAGGTTTAATGTTTGATTTGTAGTTTGCTCTAAAGAACTAGAGAATGTAAAAGTGATGGCGATTTAATGAAATACAAAGAAACATCTTCAGTTTTTAAAATTGTAGAAAAAAAATATATCATAAAATTCAAAATTTTAACAATTTGACATGGACAGTTCAGCAGCGGTAAGTTCATTTACAATGTTGGGCAACTATGACCACCATTTATCTCTACAATGTTTTCATTTTCCCAAACTGAAACTGCACGCTGATTGAATAATAAGTTCCCAGCCCCTGGCAACCACCATCCTCCTTTCTCTCACTCTAAATTGGCCTGCTCTCTACCTCCCTGAAGTGGGGTCATGCAGTACTTACTGCTTGTTATCTGTGGCCGAGTTCTCGTGCCCTAACGTCCTCAGAGTTTGTCCGTATTGTATGCAGCAGGTAGCAGCCCTCCCTCCCTCCTTCAGGCTGAATGCTATTACACTGTGTACACTGAAGTTTGTTTATTGTTATGGTTTAGATATAGACTATCCTCTGGGGAAGCTTCGAGTTTTCAAAGCAGAAAGTTCAAAGGTAAAAAGATTGAGTCATGAGAGCTCTAACTTTGTCTGTGAATTAATCTATTGATGGGATAATATATATATATTATATATGTATATATATGTGTATATATATATATGTGTATGTGTGTGTGTGTGTGTGTGTGTGTGTGTGTGTATGTGTGTGTGTATTTGAAACTAGAGAGTAAACCTAAAGGCTTTCTACCTCTGAGCTTTACCCCAGGCCCTATTTTATTTTTTTTAATTTTAAAACAGTGTCCACAAGCCGGGCGTGGTGGCGCACACTTGTAATCCCCACGCTTGGGAGGCTGAGACAGGAGGATCCCACAGGTTCGAAGCCAGCCTCAGCTACTTAGTGAGGCTCTCAGCAACTCAATGAGACCCTGTTTCCAAATAAAGTATAAAATAGATCTGGGAGTATAACCTGGAGGTAGAAAAGCCCCTGGGTTCTACCCCTAGTACCACCAAAAAAAAAAAAAAAAAAACCCAAAACCTCAACAGGGTCCACTAAGTTGCTGAGGCTGGCCACTGACCTGCAATCCTCCTATCTCAGCCTCTCATGTGCTAGGATTTCAGGTGAGTATCATCAGGTCCAGCCAATTGATTAATAAATTGAATGGACTTACTGGGTGGAAACTGCAGGCAGATGGGGCCTGATTGGAGGAGGTAGGTCTCTGGGGGTGTGGCCTGAGAGCTGAACCCATCCCTGGTCCTTTCTTCCTGCTCTCTGTGGTACCCATGATCTAGGCAGCTTTTTTCCTATCACTCCCTGCTGCCATGATGTTTCTGCCACGGGGATGGCCAACCATGGACTGAACCACCGAAACAGCACAAACAAACCTTTCTTCCTGTTAACTTGTTCTTAT
This sequence comes from Muscardinus avellanarius, assembly GCF_963383645.1. NCBI lineage: Eukaryota > Metazoa > Chordata > Mammalia > Rodentia > Gliridae > Muscardinus > Muscardinus avellanarius. The sequence goes on along the minus strand of NC_137794.1, from coordinate 9,980,472 downwards.
CTGGTATCTTGGGTCACAGCAATGAAAAGCTGGCTGACACATCCATTCATCTTCTGATAGACACTTAGGTTGTTTCCACCTGTTTGGATATTGTGAACAGTGTGGCTGTAACCATGGGTATACAGCGATCTCTGCGATCTCCCTTTCAATTATTTTAGGTGTATGTCTGAAATTGCTTGGTACGTAAAGTGGCATCTCACTGTGGTTTTGATCCACGTTTGCCTAAAGAACAGTGATCTTGCACATCTCATGTGCTTACTTTATCATTTGTATATCTTCTTTGGAGATAACGTTGATTCAAGTCCCTTGCCTATTTAAAAAAATGGGTTATTTTGATGTAGTTCTTTATATATTCTGGGTGTTAATCCTATACCAGATAAATGATTTGCAAATATTTCCTGCAAATCTGTGAGCTGCTTTTTCACACTTTTAATAGTTTCTTTTGCAACAAAAAGCTTTAATTTCTAATTTTTAAGTTTTTTCTTTTGTTGTTTCTGGAATCATAACCAAGAAATTATCTCCAAATACAATGTCATAAAAATTTCTCCTGTGATAAAGCAAACAAAAAACTTTTATATAAGTTACGTTAGCTGTGCTTTTTACAGTTCAAACATGCTTAGTCTGAACAACATAATTAAGCTTTAATTGTGTTTTTTGGTTTTGCCTTCTAAATGATAAAAAGTCACCATATCTTAGGGAATTAGGCAAAGTTTCAATTGTTCATTACAATGTCTTCAACGTTGTCAAACTGTTCAGAAGATTTAGAATAGTGTTTCAAACACTATTCTATACTCAATAAGGGCTTAGGTTTGCTTTGGCCTGTCCTTACACACAAAGCTTAACACAAGGGAAGTTTACTCAGCCATAAAAAGAACAAAATTGTGTTATTTGCAGGAAAATGGATAGACGTGGAGAACATGGTGCTAAGTAAGATCTTCCAGAAAATCAAGGGCCTCGTTTTCTCTCATAATGAAAGCTAGAGAATAAAAAGGAAAAAAATGAAATTCGTAAAAATTAGGAGAGAGGCCGGTAGAGGAATGGAAGGGGCTTGGGGAAGGGAAGAGGGGAGGGGAATGCATAAAAATTGCTCCGTCGAGAAAATTTTACAAGAACAAAAAAACACGTTGGTTTGGCTTTTGTCTTGGCTTGGCCCTTAATCAGTTCATTATCAGTCTGTGACAGTCACTTAGTTTCACATTTATAAAATGGGATATTGATACAGATATCTAAACTTTCATTAGCCCCAAAGGAATAGAGGGGGCACATTGGAAGCTGGATTTCTTCCCACTGGGAAGATAGGGATAGACATTTCTGTTTTCTTAAGGCAAAATGAAATCACATGAATAATGAATCCTCATCAAGTTCAGCGATTGATTTTCAGCACAGGTTAGGTAATTCCTTGAGGTTGGGAGAATTCCGGGGAAAGGCATTTTATACTTGTTTCTGAGAGATGGTGTCGAGTTTGGTAACTCTTACGTGGGGCTTGTTGAATTAGCCCAGCTTCAGTCCTTGCATAGGCGATTACTGTTACTTTAAGGCTCATTTCATGGGGGTCTTTGTGGCTTTTCAACTTCAAATTGTGATGGTTTTTTGGTGATAACTGTGCCTGCGGATTGTTTAGCATTTGCCAAGCGTTATGAGCTTTCTTCCCTGAAAGACGCACAATAAGAAAAGTTTTTCAAGTGTCTGTATAAACTTACGTGTATATGTTATATGCTCATGTTTATACATTTGGTGAAATGTATACAATGAATTCCAGGTGACTCTAAAGCAAATGATTAAAGTACATTTTGCTGTCTGGAAATTGTATTGGGCTTTATGAATTTTTGGAAGGGCTTTGGAAAATGTTTTCATTATGGTTTTTCTCTGAAGAAGAGTTTACTACAACAAAAAATGCATATATTCCATTAATCTCATTTATCAGCCTTTTTAGCCATAAATCAGATGTCTTTAAAAAAAATCTTCAAGTACAATGCTTTGATATGCTACTACTGCATGATAGTTGCTTTTTGGATGGTTTGTTTGTAATCACTAGGGCATTTAAATTATGTCTCCACCTGCTTGCTGTTTTTTCTCATGTTGATAAGTGGCATATGAAAATTTGAAAAAATAAAATGCAGAAATTTTTTCATCCTGTCAAAATGGCATGTGGTTTTGATCCTGAAAGTGGAGGGCTTCCATCAGACCGCTCTATCTGAAATCTCTGGTTCTATTTCCTTCTTTGCCTGGACTGCTGTTACTGGTAGTTGGTGTTATTCGATTATTTCTACATTTTAACTTTGGTGTGTAATGCTGCTCAGGTCAGTAAATGATTCATTGCATCTGGAACCAATAAACAAGGTTTGGCAGAAAAGGGACAATGTGTGGCAGATGCATTTGGACTCAAGGGAACAATGGATTTGAAGCTGAACTCTAAGAGCTTAGAAATATAATTATGCATATGTGGGTATAGAAGTAGGGCCCACAATGCCTGGTTCATTGTGAGTACCCAGGGAATATTCATAAAGGTCATGGTGATGATCTTAACCAACACAACCTGAATATATGAGAACGGCGTCTACCCTGCAACTTCCTTAAGTTCTAGGTTCCTGAGATTTCATACCATCTCTGAAACACAGTTTTCTGGCTTTTCTCTTTCTTCAAGTAGGATTAATATATTCTTTTATGCCATTAGTGTTGACAAAATAATCTTGTGGAATATTAAAAACCAGGCAATACATGCACGAATTCTTAATGAACATAGATCCTTCTTTCAGGAGATGTAAAAACTTAAGTTAATATATCATTTGCCCTCTCTGTAAAGTATATAACTTTATACTCCAAAGCTTAAAGGTAGGAAGAAGTGATACAGTCAGGATAGCAGGTGGTATCTCTGTTTTCCAAGCTTGATTTCTTCTTGAGATGAATTGCTCTTTCTCCCTCCCTCCCTCCCTCCCTCCCTCCTTCCTTTCTCTTCCCTCCCCTTCCCCCTCCCTCCCTCCCTCCCTCCCTCCTTCCTTTCCCTTCCCTCTCCCTCCCCCTCCCTCCCTCCCTCCTTCCTTTCCCTTCCCTTCCCCTCCCCCCTCCTTTCTCTTTCTTTCTTTCTTTCTTTCTTTCTTTCTTTCTTTCTTTCTTTCTTTCTTTCTCTTCTTTCTAGAAAAAAGTTAAATCCTCTTCTCTCCTCCGGAAGCAATGTTTTGGGAAGAGTAATACTATTGATACTAATTATATCTAAAATTTTTTCTCAGAATTAGAATATGGACTTCCAAAAGTTCTTGGTTTCTCCCAACGGACACATATTATATATTCTGTCCAGAATCAGGACAATTTTGCATTTTGAAAGCCTAGCTAGAGAGGTGTTCTGATGACATCAAGTTCTTGGGGCATTTGCTGTATGTCTTCGGTATACATAACTCTTTCCTGAGCAAATGAAAGGTCTATATCAGGTCTTAATTTATACTTCCTGGCATCTTAAATTAATTTTTTATGTTGCCTGTCCTGTGTGTGGGGAGCATTTATGGAGTGAGAGGACAGACTGGCCTTCTGCCTAGCATGGCTTCCCTGCGGGGTCATGCTGCTACCCACCCTTGGAGCAGTACCTTCAATGAGGAGGGAAGACAAAACACAAAATGAAACAAAAACCCTCAAACATGTTCTCTCTGAAAACTGCTCTCCATAAAATGGCCTTTATGATGGCATATTAGTTTCCTATTGCTGCTTAATAAATGACCACACTCCTGGCAACTTGAAATAATGCCTATTCGTTATGCCAGAGTTCCGCAGTCAGAAGTCTGGGCTTAAGAAGAGCTGATTTCTCTGCTTAGGTCTCACCAGGCTGACATCAGCCTATCTGCCTTCTCAGCTGGAGTGCAGGTCTCCATGCTCACTGGGGGTGTCTGCAGAAGTCAGTTCCCTGAGTCTGTAGGAGCCAGGTTGCCATTCTCTTGCTGGCTCTTGGCCAGGGAGCACTTTCAGCTCCTATGCTCCTCTTGGGTCCTAGCCAAATGACATTTGCCCTTTTCTATTCAGTGTGAGACCTCTTCTCTCCTCCTCGCCCTACTCGTCCTCCTCATCTTCCTTGACATTGTCCTCCTCATCCTCCTCATCCTCGTCCTTGTCCTCCTCCTTGTCTTCCTCGTCCTCGTCCTCCTCCTTCCTATTTATTATTATTTTTGCAGTACTGGGGATGGAATCCAGGAGCATTCTACCTCCAAGCTACACTCCCAGTCCTATTTTTTTATATTTTTTATTTTGAAACAGGATCTCATTGAGTTGCAAAGAGCCTCACTAAGTAGCTGAGGCTATAAAGAACCACGATCCACCAGTCTCAGTCTCCCAAATGCTGGGATTACAAGCATGCACCACCATGCTCGTTGGAAAACCTCTCTCTGAAGGATTCATCTGACTAGGTGGCATCCATATCCCTTTTGATTAATGCAAAGTCAACTGGGTTTTGAATTTAATTACCTTTGCAAAAATCTTTTGCTACTGTGCTATAACATTCTCATCACAGATATAATATATATCTTTGCATTCACACATTCTACTTCTACTTAAGGGGATAGAATTATGCAGTGTGTGTATGCTGGAGGGATGGAAATCCTGATGAGCATTCTTGATACAGAATAGCATGTTAATACAATTAACATCTAATTATGAGTATATCAACATATTTATTAACATATTAATATTGTCATTAATAAAGTTAGCATTATTTCGAGAAGATCACTAGAATCAGCCTTTGTGAAAGCTGGGTTTCCTCCTACTGGCATTGCAGGGATGGATCCATGTCTTTCTGGACTCCATTAATTTTACTAAGGCTCAAGCTGGGGGGCATGGTGGTACATGCTTATAATACCAGTACTTGGGAGGCTGAGACAGGAGGATCATGGTTCACAGACACCTTTAGCTACTTAGACCCTCTACAACTTAGTGAGACCCTATTTAAAAATAAAGAATAAAAAATTGAGCTGGGGGTGTAGCTTGGAGGTAGAATACCCTGGATTCCACCCCCAGTACTACAAAAAAAATTACTTAAGGTTCAAGGAATGGGCATGATTTGGATGAATTCTGTACTTGGAGATTTCACTGAGGTTAAGTTGACTCCAGCTGTCTCTGAGGACTCCAGATTTGAAGTGGCACATAAGGGGTTCATTCTATAAGGTGATCTGAACTCTTGGAAGGATCTCCAGCCCTATATTCAGTATTTTTCAAGGCTATGACCTGCCTGATGCCAACAAGAAGAGAAGACTTGGTCTTATTTGGGTTTGAACCAAATGTAAGGAATTGTTGCAAAATAACCTTAGACCCAGCAATGTGCCTAATCAGCTGTTTCCTCAGAGAGGTATGGACACAACTTCTCCCAAAGATGGGAAAAGAAGAAAGGGGGAGGGACCACCAAGGAGACCCAGTTTGTGTTAATCAGAGACCTACCCATTCTCTTAATTGATTGTTCACCACAAAGTAGCTTGACGCTTCTCTAGCCTGGGAGCTAAATGTAATCAACTTTTATTTGTTTCTGTGAAAAATTTTTTTCTTTTGCCCTTGAGAGATCATTATTTCTATTGTATGAAGATGGTAGCCCAAACATTAGCAGTAATTAGAGCAGATGGCAGTGAATACTTTTATGGTAAAATACACTGATGCTTATAAACTGGTTTCCATTCTCTGGGTTTTTTCCTTTTTTTCCCCCCCTGATATATTCATTTTTTTCCCTTCAGGTATAAAGGGGAAGGAAGAAGAAAAGAAGGAAAAAAAAAGTTTCCCCTGGTGTTTGAAACTGAGAGGCTGTCAAAGGTTCATAGCAGCGAAAGTGGGCTCCTATGTATTCAATCACTGAAATTAAGTGTTTTCGAAGGCAGTGCAGTCACGGGTCCATTGCATGGGGAAATAACACGCTGTAGTCTATCACTTAAAATGTTAACCTTGTCTCTTACTAGTGACTGGGAGCAGAAACACACGCGGCATGCTCACTGGTTAAATGGCATTGTGTCAGCTCTGGGAAACAGGCTAGCATGTATCTGTCAATCATCTGGTTTGACTCTGCCTGTGTGTGTGCGTGTGTGTATGCATGGGCACACTCGTGCGTGAGGGTGGCACATGTACACATACACACCCCATTTTACATTTACACCTGCCCTTTTGTGACCTGAGACCTGGCTTATTGCTTACTGGAAAATGAGAAGAATTGAACCAATCTCCAGCACTTCAGTGTACAACCTTTACTGCGATGTTTTTGCTTTCCAATCCTCAAACTCTTAGGTAGCTGTATTATAATTACTTATTTTTAGTTTCAGGAAGTTCCATTTGGGACACATTTCAATATTGTTGGAGAGATAGATTCTCCTGAGCATAGCATTGGTACTCTACTGATGGTTTGAATCAGAATCTACCAAGAGTCCCCCAACTTTTTCTGTAGAGAACCAGATCGTGTGCTAGGTTTTGCCAGCCTTGTCTCAGTCATGGAATGAAGGCAGAATAAACAACACACAAATGAATTGTTTGGGCCATGTGCCCACAGCAAAATACTGATTGGGCTAGATAAGAGCTGTAGTCTTTGGACTGTTCTGTACCACTTAATATTTTATCTAATTCTTTCTCTAGGTCATGTGAAGATACTAATATCCATCATATCGCCATATAGTTTTTCCCACAGCATCATCTGCAAGCCCACATAGGATTGGAGCATCCCTCTCTCCAGGACCTGCATCCTGTCTGTGCTTGGTGCACCTGCAGGACTCTAAGCCTGTCGCCTCAAGCTCACCCATAGCCTCTGGCTCCCTCTCTGCCTTTTCACTCCAATTTCTTATCAGAGATGCCACCCTGACTGCTCAGAATCATATAGTTCCTCCCACCCTGGCATTTCTGACACACTTCACCCTTTTCTTTCAGCGTATACTATTTGGTTTTCACATGTATCTGTTGACCTCTTAAAATATAAGCTTTATAAGGTCAGAGGTTTGTTTTGTTTTGTGTCTAGATCAGTGTGGGGAGTGTAGGTATGCTCAGTAAATAGTTGTTGAATGCAGGGATCCACCTACCCTGTAATCTCTGGAAGAGTATGATCAGTAAGTGATACAGTACCTGTTAGGCAAGCATGTTGAAGATCCCGTGATTTTTAAATAAAAGAATACCTCTTGGTGTGATTATTAAGTGAACAAATCTTAGCCATCATTATTTTTTTTTGTTTTGTTTAGTTTTGTTTTTGTGGTATTGGGGATGGAACTCAAGGGCATTCTACCTCCAAGCTATACCCCCAGCCCTATTTTTTTATTCTTTATTTTGAAGCAGGGTCTAACTGAGTTGCAAGGGGCCTCACTAAGTAGCTGAGGCTGTCCATGAAGAATCTGGATCCTCTTGTCTCAGCCTCCCAAATGTCGGGATTATAAGAGTGGGCCACAACACCCAGCTCATTATTCATTTATAACATTAACCTTTAAGTGTAGAATACCTACATTCTTCAGTTGGGAGGGCTAGTGCTCACATAAGTAAAATACAGAGCCCCATGTCTGGGACATAGATATCAAATCTAAAATTCAGAAGAGAAAAACATTAGAGGACACTCAAAGATTCAAATGGAAAAGCTAAGGAAAAAATTATTTCCAAACTGTGGATTGTCTTCCAAAGTTCTAAAGAGTGCTAATGACTTACATATAAGAAATATGGATCCAGTATCAGTAATCCTTGAGAAATCACAAAGGATAGAAAATGTGTAGAATCAAGCAAAAGATAAGCCAATGAATTGCCTGGTTCTCTAAGGGAGACAAAGGGTGAGTTGGAACTGAGCTCATTTTGTCTCTGGCAAAAGGTATCATTGCCATTTTATTTTATTTTATTTTTGGTGGTACTGGGGTTCCTGGAAGCCCTTTTACCTCCAGGCTACACTCCCAGACCTATTTTTTTTTATTTGGAAACAGGGTCTCTTAAGCCGGCACGGCTGGCTTTGAACCTGCGCCATCCTCCTGTTTCTGCCTCCCAAGCGCGGGGATTACAAGCGTGTGCCACCACGCCCGGCTATCATTGCCATTTTAAGTGGTCATGTGTGGGGCACATTTGGAGAAACTTTCTTACATCATTTTCTCATTCTCATCATGAAGGCTTACTATGCACCAAGAAAATCCATTACTTAGAACCAGTGTGAACTTAGGAAAAATAAGCTATGCCAGTCTAACGAAATTTTCTTTTTGTTCCTTAAAGAGTTATTAAATTAATAGGTCAGCGACTCAGTAATACTGGGCTTGCAGATGGTTGACTTTACTGCAGTGGGTATCTTTTGTTTCATAATCAGCAGAAATAATCTCAGCATGTGTTAAAGTTTCTGTAGTGTTGATAGTAAAAGAAGAAAAGTAATTCATGTATTTCACTTGGAAGACAGTTGGAAGGGCACATCAATTTCACCTGGAAGGCAGTCTCTCTGGGGTCAGCCACTAAACTAAGCTTCCAAAGATTATTGATTATGGTTTCAATTCTTGAATCTATCACATTTTAACTAGCCAATTGTTTGTCTTTTCCTAAGTGATAAGAGAAGTATCTTAATGACGTGAAGGGGTAGTCATGTTTCTCTGGGATAAATGCTAAAACCTTTGTGTTAGCGCATATACAGTATGTTTGGATAATTGGCCAACAGGTTTAATATCACTCAGCAGTAATATCAAACTTTTTAAATAGCCAAGACGATTAGTGTGGAGGACAAATGTTATTTAAATGGTTTAAACTGGGTGTGGTAGCACATGTCGGTTTCAGCAACTTAGCAATACACTGTTTCAAAAAAAATTTTTTTTTGGTGGTACTGGGGGTGGAACCCAGAGGCTTTCTACCTCTGGGCTATACTCCCAGACCTTTTTAAAAATATTTTATTTGTAAACAGGGTCTCGCTAAGTTGCTGAAAGCCTCACTAAGTAGCTGAGGCTGGCTTTGAACTCGTGCGATCCTCCTGTCTCAGCCTCCCAAGCGCAGGGATTACAAGTGTGCGCCACCACGCCCGGCTGACCCTGTTTCAAAATTAAAAAAAAAAAAAAAAAAAAAAAAACAACTAAAGGGGATGGGAGTGAAACTTGGAGGTAGAAACTTCTGGATTCAACACTAAATATCAAAATAAATGGATGAATGAATAAATAATGAAATAAATAGTATGAAAACAATTATTTAGCTATTTTTAGGGGGAGCAAGAAAAAAAATTCTTCCCACTAATATAAATTCTAAGGTCGTTGATAAGTAATGTGCAAATATAAAACCCTAACAAATCAAGAGAACCTATGTGATGATATTTATGTCAGGGTGAAAGAGGATTGTCCTTTGTACAAAAAAGCAAACGATGTTATGAAATAAAAGGTAAATAAATTTAGTTTCATAAATTTAAAGACATTTTACCAGCCACTCGGTGCATACCCATAATTTCAGCTTCTTGGGAGGCTGAGACAGGAGAATCACAAGTTTGAGACCAACCCAAGCAATATAATAAAACCCTGTCACAAAAAAAGGGGGAAGGTTGGACTGTAGCTTCCTGGGTTTAATCCCCAATATTAAAATTTCTTTTCTATGTAGAGGAACACTAGATAAAGGTAAAAGTAATTTCAGCATCACATAAAGTTGTAGCTGTCAAATACTTTAAATTACACAGCGATTATAAACCCAAGCAAGAGTTAAACATTTTCCCCAGACGTAATTTTTGCACGCCCCTTTTATGGTAGTGGGGGGCTTTATTGTAGGTACTGGGATTAAAGCAGAAATCCAAGATGCCCCTTGTGCAGCTTCCTCAGGGGTTGACTGACTATAAACAAACATACAGCATAGGAGATAAGTACTTTTGGAGAAGAGGAGGGAGGGAAGAAGATAGAGAAAATGTTGGTCCCAGTGAGTTGTCTTTTCCTCTTTATGAGGCTCGCAAGCTGAGCTAGGGGGCCTTCTGGTGAGGTGTGAGAACTGTTTCACCTCTGACTTTGTCAGCTAGGAAGCTCTGCATCCGGAGTGCTTCCTAGAACCCACCTCCTCGCCATCACAGATCAGCGCAGACGCTCACAGATGGGTCTTTGCTTTCGCCTGATGTTCCAACTTGCTGATCTATGACTTCTTTCAAGAGAACTCCGGTGATGCTGCAAGTACATTTGAGGTGACATGTAAGACCTGCAGACGCTGCACATTTCCTCAAGTTCAGAGAAGTGCTGACATCCCTGAAGAAGAAAACAAATTGCATAAGCTTCCTAGCCGAGGCAGGAAAGTTTTTGCTTTCTTTCTATTTCTTTTTTCCTTTATTTGGAGCTGAAGGTTTTGAGGTAAAGATTAGGGCATGCCCTGGACGGTTCTGTCTCTCTTTTCACACCTGCTCCCTGTGCGTGTAAGGAAGCTATTTATCTGCAGAATAGAAATGACCACTTTATCATCTCAAGGAAGAAAACTGAAGCCGGAGGCTGAACACCTTGGACACTCTTGGGAGAAAGAGATTATATTATGTGGAAATGAAACCTACATTGACCTATGAGCTAGGATTGGGGTGCAGAGCATTGCCTTGACCAAAGACATCATGTTGGTATCAACAGATATGGCTTCAAATTTATTGACAAGGTCACTTTTTATCAGTGCAGTCAGCATTTTGTTTTGTTTCATTTCTACATCTTAAGATGTCTTTATTGTGCTAAGAAGAAATTTGGGGACAAAGAAGCTTAGGTCTCTTGAAGCAGATCATTTCACATTTGTTTGAAATCTGCCACTTTGAATAGAGACCCTGAAGCGGAAAGAATAAATTGGTGAAAGATTGCATAGGGTGACTGGGTTTTAGTCTCGGGTTCTAATTTAGAAACTCTCTCCATTGTTGGGTTTAGTTTTAAATAGAGAGCTTGAGATGGGCATGGAGGTGCAGGCCTGTAAATCCCAGTATCTGGGAGGCTGGATCAGGAGGATCACAGGTTTTAGGCCAGTCTCAGCAATTTAATGAAACCATGTTTCAAAATAAAAAATATAAAAAGGGCTAGGTGTGTAGCTTAGAGGTAGGATGCCTGGAGGTTCAATCCCCAGTATCTAAAATAAAATAAACTAGCTTGAAAATAACAAAAGAAATGTGAAAGTGTACAGACAGGCCAAGCAAGTGCATCAGGAGAGCTGGAAACAGTGCCTTTTAATTACTTTAGGTTTTAGTACCTATTTGTCCATTGCAACAGGAAGGTGTGTGTGTGTGTGTGTGTGTGTGTGTGTGTGTGTGTGTGTGTGTTCATGAACCTGCATGTGTTATATAACTTTTAAGCCTGCATTGGACTAGCAGAGACAATATTGATTTAAAAATCATTTCAACAATTTAGACTGAAACCAATTTTAAGGGAATGGGGGCTTAGTATGTTTTAGTCATAGTAATGACTAAAACAGAGTCCCTGCTTTATCTGAGTTAGTTTCATAAATGATGAATATATCTGCAAGGAATTATCTAAAATTATATAACAGTCGGGCGTGGTGACGCATGCCTGTAATCCCTGCACTTGGGAGGCGGAGACAGGAGAATCACGCAGATTTGAAGCCAGCCGCACTGGCTTAAGAGACCCTGTTTGTTTCCAAATAAAATATAAAATAGGTCTGGGAGTGTAGCCCGGAGGAAGAAGGGTTCCATCCCCAGTACCACCAAAATATATATATATATATATAACAAAGTAACATGAGAACAGATGGAATAATTGGATGTGCTTGTAAATATAAGGATACAGGGAAGGAGGTGATTCTTGAGTGGAGACCTGGATGAAGCCATGCAGATATTTTGGGACGAGCGTGCCACGAGAGGCGTGTGTACTTTGCATGACTCCAGTCTGTCTCTATCACTAGGGCTTTTGATGCATCATTTAAACATTTTGAACCTTTTCTTTCAACTTTAACATGTAGATAACACTACTTGAATCTCCCACCCGCTAGTGCGGGGTTGAGTATAGCAATTTTTGAAGGCTGGCAGACCTGGCCGGCATGTTATAATGCATGAGGGGAACTAATGTCCTTTTCATGTGCTTCAGAGCAAGAGAAAAAGTCTTTCAAACTCACTTGGAGCCAGATAACAGCTATGGGTATTAATTAGAACAACTTAAAAAATGTTCAAATTAAGCTGGGTGTGGTGGCGCCTACCTGTTATCCCAGTATTTGGGGGGCTGAGATAGGAGGATGGCAGGTTTGAGGTCAGCCTCAGCAAGTGGTGAGACTCTTCTCAACCTAGTGAGACCTTGTTGCCAAATAAAATTAAAATAGAGCTGGGGGTGTAGCTCGGATGTAGAATGCCCCTGGGTTCAATCCCCAGTACCACCAAAAAAAAAAAAAAAGTTTAAATTAATGGAAGACAACATATAATAGTTCTCCATTGACGCCCTTAAGCTTTTAATTAATTAATGCCCAGTTGTTCTGGATCTTTTCACTGTGTCATGAGCCCCGATTTTTGTAGTTCTGTGGCTGGGCTGTGGATCTAATCACCAGGTTTATAGCTCAGAAAGGCTTATGCTGATGAATTCTTGATACTTCTGCTAGTTCCTCACACACCGGGCTGCCCGGCTTGTTGTGGTTATGTGACCTGGACCAGAGACCCAAGATTGGGTGCTGGTTTGGAGGAAGTTTCTTGGGGTTTTTTGAGAAGAGAAATCTGGGTCTTGTCTTGACTTGATCCTCCAGCTTCGAAGTGAGGTTGCCGTCAGAGGAGAGAACCCAAATTGCAGATCCTAGGTTCTTCCTCCCGAGCTCTTGATTCCAAAGCTTTATTTTGAGGAGACCTGTATTTTATTTAGCTCTGACCTAAAAAGCAATGTCGGAAACTTCATCTTTATATGAGGGAAGAGGATTATGCCCTGTTCTTTGGTTTCTGACCTGGAAATACAAGTTTTCTCAAATGTTGTTTTATTGGGGACGCCGATCCGGCAATACAGATGACTTTACTGTCTCAATCTTCTTATCACTTTATTCCACCCCAGTTTTCTCCTATTCGTTTCTCTTTCCTCTTTTTATATTCAGAGGAATGAATTAAAGAATTATAAAAAACATACAGTACCTGGGTGTAGTGGCACGCACCTGAATCTCAGTCCTCCGGGGACTGAAACAGGAGATTCATAGGTTGGAGGCAATATAGAAGACCCTGTTTCGAAATTAGAACAAATTAAAAGAGGGCTGGGGTGTAGTTCAGAGGTAGAATGCCACTGAGTTCACTCTCCAGTATCTTCTCACCAAAAATATATAATGTATAGCCTTATAAGTTATTATTATTATTAATTATTAATAATTATTATTATTTACCTCTTTTAACTAGCTCTAGAGTAATCAGTTAAAAAGTTAAAATTCTCTCCTACCTTTCTGGCCTATGGACATTACCCCGGGGAGGCTATTTAGAAAGCTCTCAGTGATGCTCTTGTACAATCCATTCTCTTTTCTGTGGTCCTGGGACTTGTTATCACTAGAGAGAAAGGTTTTAAGCCTTTCTAGCTCATAAATTGGACCAAGCCATGGATTTGTATTTCTCCTTTGTATATGTAAAAAATAGAACAGACTGTCATGTTTTCTCCTAACGCACCATCTTTTCAGTGACTGGGATGAGTTGGCAGCGCCAAACTATTAGCCGTAGGGTCAGTGCCCCTAGGTGCTTCTGGAAGAAGTGTTGGCTTTTTATTTTTATTTTTATTTTATTTATTTATTTTTTTTTGTGGTACTGGGAATGGAACCCAGGGGCCTTCTACCTCCAGGCTATACTCCCAGACCTATTTTATATTTTATTTGGAAACAGGGTCTCTTAAACCAGCTGAGGCTGGCTTGGAACCTGCGCGATCCTCCTGTCTCAGCCTCCCAGGCGCGGGGATTACAAGTGTGCACCACCACGCCCGGCTGTGTTGGCTTTTTAGGAAGCATCGTTTTTTTATTTTCTCTCCCAGAAATACTCCAGGGTCCAGTTCTCTACGGAAGTGTGGTTGTCAGCCTTGCAGATAGGTCTTTTCTTCTTACTGATCTCTTCCCACCTGCCTGGGACATTCACAGAGAACCTTCTAGGCACTGGACCGTGCAGGAACTCAGGCTTCACGTGTGGTTGAAGTCTGGACTGGACTGGAAGAAGACCGTGTGGGGCTAGGCAGGCACGTGCTGTGTATATGACCTGCAAGGAGTCACCTTCTCTGTTCCGATTTTATTAATTTATCATCATAATAGCTTGATCATTTCACAAGACAGGTAGACATGTTTTCCGCCTCTTGCATGAGTTTAATACTGCTTTCTGTGCTTTCGATGTCCTTGTTTGGAAAAACATAGACGTTAGGATGATCATAAGTCATCAGGAAAGTCAAAAGTTCTGTTGGGAGAAAGGAAGGCTGGGAAAGGAAGGGGCTGCTTCCTCCTCTGACTCCTCAGTCCTGCCCCTGGCGCTCACTCAACACCTGCGGGTGATTCCCTTGCTGTCTGAAGGCAGTCTGCATTTTACCTGTGCATGAGTTTTGTTCAGCGCTAATGCACCAAGCACAGAAGACAACAACAATAACATCTCTATAAAAGAAGGGTGGAGTGGAGGATTGATCTGAGCACTTGGAAAGAGGAATGTTCCTATAAAACAGGGACACTCGGCAGTAGAGCCTGTGAAAAATGATACCAATTACATAAAGCAAAATGCCACCCATCAAGCAGAACATTTTAATTCTCCCTATTCCAGGCTATTTATGACTTTTTGTCCAAGACTCAATACATGTCTGTAAAAATAAAAAATGGAATCAACTCCATCTGTTAGGTTGACGAGAGAAAAAGAGTAAATTCCAGGGGCTGAGTGTGAGGCATATCAAATAGAACTTTGCCTCTTCCATGTTTTTCTCCTCTGTGGGTTAGTTATCCGAGCCAGCCAGTTAAAACATTCAAGTTAATCTCACTGTCTTTTGAGAAGTGTGTATTTTGATTGATCACCTGTACTGTTCTGCTGCGAAGCAAACCCCAACCCCCTTTGTTTTCCAGGGCAACTTTCCCTTTGGGTTCTGCCGGAGATGGTCCAGGGCTCACAGCTGGCTTCTTGAAAGAGTGCCACAAGATGGCGACAGCGTCACAGTGGAGAAGGGCCAAGTGCTCCTGTTGGACACCAGCACCAGCATCCTCAACGTGCTGCACATCAAAGGTCTGTGGATTTGGGGGTTCTAATTCTGTCTCTCGTAGGAGCAGAAGAGAGGGGCAGGTTTTGGATAAGTTCCAGCATTCAGTTGATTCTTTTGCCTTGAACCGGATTGAGATTTTTCTAGGAAAAGGAAGAAGTGGTGAGAGGGTTCAAAGTCCAAGACCATTCTTTTTTGGCTCTTAGGAGCACAGAGCACAGAGCTTGATTATTTTAATTTTTCAACGACAAGAAAGTTAGGAGTGTTCTCAAAGCAAACGTGGCCTTACTCGAGCTCTTTGTGGTCATGCTTATCCAGGGCCGCCCCTGCCGTACAGCCCAGCGCCTGCTGCTGCCTTTGAAACACCCTGCCAAGAGAGCAGAGCCTTCCTGCTTGTACCCTGTTGTGGTTTTGACTTCTTGGTCCTATGGAAAGTCACATAAATAGGCTTCCTTATTGCAGAATCAGCCACATAGCTCCAGGGTCTAGGAAGTTGGAGGAGAAGAGAATTCAGATTTCAACTCTTTCTCCACGTAGTCAAACGGTGAAGTCTGTTATTTCACCTTGTGTGTGTGTGTGTGTGTGTGTGTGTGTGTGTGTGTGTGTGTGTGTTTCCCCCCCTAGTCTGTTAAATGAGAATAAAAATCATTACCTACTTGAGGGACTGATAATAAGGAATGGTCATCAAAGTTCATTGGCAAATAAAAATTTCTTAGGAGATATGATTAGTGATTAGTAAGGGATGACTATAAAATTCTACCCTAAAATACTATTACTGTAAGTACAACTAACACTTACACAAACATTTGTTCTTGTTAAGGCAAGAACATGTCCACAAATAAAATATTCTGAAAGGGACAAAGTAATATAATTTTGATACAGACTGTCTCTTAGAGACCAAATCAAATTTTTTTGATTAGGTATTTTGTCATCCTGTATTTGTGAAGCTGTATTTTTTTTTAATCTTCTCTAGTAGCAAAAATAATTTTCAGCCAAATACCTTAATTAGTGTCCTGTAGGGGAAAAATGATCTGACAGCTTGGGCTCTTGCCGTGTGTGTGTGTGTGTGTGTGTGTGTGTGTGTGTGTGTGTGTGTGTGCCCACATATGAATGTGTTCAACTTATGGTTATGGGAGGGGTTGATCTATTGACAGCCATCAACCACCTAAGGACTAGGTATGACAAAAGAAAATTACAGGCTTAAAGCCTTATCTCAGAAGGCTCCAGAAAATGTCCTCTTGTCAAGGTTTTAAGCAGAGCTTCCCCACAGGACTCAAATTCTGCCAGAGGGTGTGATGTCATTCAGGTGCTCACGGGTCTTGACCTCATATTGCTATGATCATTTGGGAGATATTTCCCAGCTCCAAGTCTAGGACGACTAAGTCTCTGAATGTACTGTTACTACCAGGTAAATGTTCAGTCAAGAATGGTGATAGCACAAGGTACAAACGATGAAGAAGCAGCAGTGAGATGGAATGGTAGGGGCAGTGGGGATGTGGAATATATACTTATGGCTTCTCGCCCTTACAGATTTCAAAATCTGCCCAATCCAAACACTTTGCCCTCAATATTGTTTTTCCTTAGCATTCCTGGTTCAGACAATATTTTACTCTTTATTATTTATTTAGAATAAGCAATTTATATTTGGAAGGGCAAACCCTTATGCTGTGGAAAGGGCGAGTCCGTTGCCTGTGGGATCCCGTCTTCTTCTGGGGAGGAGGATGGTAGGAAGGAATGTAAAGATAAGTCGTGGGCACCTCTATAGCTTCTATACAAATAGCATCCAGGAGTCGTTGGCAGGGAGCATGGTTACCTAAAGAGATACTTCGACTTTTATCATGGACACATGGGCTTAGTTTCCAGAAATAAACAGGGTTAGCTCCTAGAAATAACAGTAACAGGGAAAGGACAACAGGTCATTTTTGTTCAACAGGTAATTTGTGAATGCTTATTAAGTGGCTACAAACTCGATGTGCGGTAGAAGAAAAATGAGTAATAATGTCAGTAATATGTAATGTTGCTAAAAATAACTGAGGAGTTAATATAAAGGACCCACAATTTTAGCTCTAATATTGGTAACATCACTGGGCATGGTGGTGCATGCCTGGAATCTTAGTACTTCAGAGACTGAGAAAAGAGGATTGCAGGTTCAAGGCCAGCCTTGGGAACTTAGGCCTTCAGCAATTTAGTGAGATCCTGTTTCAAAATTAAAAAAAAAACAAAAACAAACAAACAGGGATGAGGGCTATATCTCGGAGGTAGAATGCTCCTGGGCCCAATGCCCAGTCCACCAAAATAAGTGAAATCGGTGATACAGACAGTGGTGCACAATATAAACTGGAACAATCAGTTGTCACCCTGAGTAACAGGATTTGGCTCAAGGAGAAGATAAATAACGTATGTGTCATTTGTGTCTGAGACACTTTTTTTTTTGGTAGCACTGAGGATGGACCAGGGGCATTTTACCTCTGAGTTATACCCCAGATCTATTTTTTTGAAACAGAGTCTCACTAAGTTGAGGAAGGCCTAAGTAGCTGAGGCTGGTCGAGAACCATGATCTCCTGTTTCAGCCTCCTAAATGCTGGGATTACAAGTGTGCGCCACCATGCCTGGCAAGCCAGAGGCAATCTGTAATATTCCAGGTCCAAAATGACGGAGTTAAGGCTAGATAGATACTAATTAAGTGCTGATACATGGACTCACTCTGAGCATCTGGCCAACAAGATTTGCTGAGGGACTGGTCACAGGATGGAGAAAAAGAAGTCTAGGATGTCCAAATGTCTTTGGCCTGAACCACTGGGAAGATACAGTCTCAATAAGTGAGATGGAGAAATTCCTCACACCTTGATTTTATGTGTATATTAATATCTCTATGATAAAAACATGTCTCAAAAGCCGGTGGTGGTGGCACACACCTATAATCCCAGTACTTGGGAGGTTGAGTCAGGAGGATCATAGTTTGAGGACAGCTTCAGCTACTTAGTGAGGCCCTTTGCAACTCAGTGAGACCCTGTTTCAAAATAAAAAATAAAAATACAGCTGGGGGTGTAGCTCCGAAATAGAATGCCCCTGGGTTCCATCCTCAGAAACACACACACACACACACACACACACACACACACACACACACACCAAAAAAAAAAATCAAATAGTTTCTGGATTAACTTTAGTCTTTCTTGTCCTTTGTCTTCCTTATTGTCAAAACTCAGTTTCACTTGTATCCAGCTAAAATACTATATTTTCTGGACCCCTTTGTCATGAGATATAATCTTGTGTCTAAGGGCTGGACAAAGAGATGTAAGAGGAATGTTGTGCGAGATATTTAGGAAGTTTCCTTAAGTGGAGCCAACCCCCCAATACATGAAGGTGTATTTGTCCTTCCTCCTTCCTCTTACCTCCTTCCTCTTATGTCGGGGTGACAGCTACATTTTCAGCCAACATTTTAGGTCAGGAGGTTATTTGTTAAGGTTGGAAACGAAGAATATTTGAAACTCAGGACTCTGATGATTTTGGAATTGATATACTAACATTGAATTTTCCACCTCTGAAATTGCTTTTCCTGATAGAAAAACAAGTCTTCATATGTTTAAATCATTGTTATTTGGCATTTATGCTATATGCTAAAGAAAATCCCAATACTTCATAGTCTGTGTTTCTTAAAAGTATATAAGGTCCTGTTACTTATCTCTTTAAAACCCTCTAAATAGTTTCTCTCTCTCTCTCTCTTTTTTTCTTTTGTGGTACTGGGGATGGAACCCAGAGGCATTCTGCCTCTGAGCCACACCCCAAGCCTTATTTTTTATTTTGAAACAGGGTCTCACTGAGTTGCAAAGGGCCTCACTAAGTAGTAGCTGAGGTTGTCCATGAACTGTGATCCTCCTGTCTCAGCCTCCCAAATACAGGATTACAAGCGTGTGCCACCATGCCTGGCTTTGGTTTCTCATTTTTACCAGAAATAAAATCCAAACTTCTTACTCTTATTTAGCTTCTGATTCCTTTTCTGAGCAGCTCTTCTATGATTACACCTGACTAAGAACGTTTGTCTAAAATGTCCTCTGCCTTGCAATATTTGTCCTTCAGATTCACGTGGCTGGCTCGCTTAGTTTATTTACTTACTGAGAAACTTTCAGCTTACACAGGAGGGCTTGCTGGCACCCTTTCCCCTTTATTTCTTGTCCTTTTGTTTTACTTTTTCCCATGGTCCTAATTACTATATGACATGTCATAAATTTACCTGCTTGTTTAAAGTCTGTCTCTTATCTGCTTTTTCTCCTCAAAAAAGCAAAGGATGTCACCAATTTATTTACTATTATTTTTCCTCAGGGGCTAGAATAATGCCTGACATGAGGAGGGCTCAAAAATTATGTGTTGCCGGGCATGGTGGCACACGCTTGTAATCCCCGCATTTGGGAGGCAGAGACAGGAGGATCGCGCAGGTTCGAAGCCAGCTGCGCTGGCGTAAGAGACCTTGTTTCCAAATAAAAATATAAAATAGGTCTGGGAGTATAGCCCAGAGGTAGAAGGGTTCCATCCCCAGTACCACCAATAAATAAATAAATAAATAAATAAATAATAAAAAATTATATGCTGATTGTTGAATGAATGAACAAATAACTGGCAGAGAGTTCAGGTACTGAATGAAACTGAGTATGCATATTGTAACATCTTTGCTCTTTTAAGTATTATTTTTCTAACTAACTTACTTTTACAGTCCTTAGTTTTTCTCAGGATACACATGCATGTTGCATATATGCATATACACACTACCTACACATATTCATATATACATAAACACACCTATAAATGTACACATACGAGATATACAAGCACACACACCTATGTATATATGCATATAATCATGAGTTTCTAGGAACATGAAATCCACTTGTAAGTCATTTTTCTGATTCTAAAAGGCATATGAGGGATGTCTTTACTGGTAAAGAACCCCAACTCTCAAATGTGTGGTTGATATAGTATAAGCTTTCACACTCTAGAACCCTTTATGGTCTAGAACACATGTAAAAGAAGTTGGACTGTAATAGAATTCTGAGTCTAAATCACCATCATCATCAATAGCAGTTCACTCTCAGAGTATCTGTTATTCCCTGTCTTTTTCATATCCATTCATGATATCAGAAAAATAGCTGAGTGAAACTTTCTTTATTTTTGTGATTCCAACTGCAGGCTGCGAGAGAGCACAAGGAATTTCAAATCCCAACGTAATTTATTTAAAACACGTTAACCAACAAAATACAAAGTATTATGGCGAATTTTCTTTCTCGGCCATTTCTATAATATTACAAAGACTATATCCTATACGAAGTATATACACTTTGAAAAAAATTAAGCCGGGCGTGGTGGCGCACGCTTGTGATCCCAGCATTCAGGAGGCTGAGACCAGAGGATCACGGTTCACGGACAGCCTCAGCTACTTAGTGAGGCCCTTTGCAACTCAGTGAGACCTGTTTCAAAATAAAGAATGAAAAATAGGGCAGGGAGTGTAGCTCGGAGGTACAGTGCCCCTGGGTTCCAACCTCAGACCTGCAGAAAAAGAATAATAACAATAATGCTAAAGTAAACTAGATCACCTAAGAGACACATTGGGGATGACTTCTGTAGGAGAGGTATCCTCTATGAATTTCTGCATCCATGAGAATTGGCACCATAACATACAGAGACCTAGACTCTTACATCAAGAAAACCAAGACCTCTCTCTACATTTGAGCCCTCAAGAGCCTTAAACTCTCGGTACCTTACTCATATTTTTTATTTGAAGATAGAGTTGACATTTTCCTCGTGCTCTTGACTTTATATAGCAGAAAAGAGGCTTATAAATTTTTTGTGGTGGTTGAGAAATGGCCCCAGAGACAACGTTTGGTGTCATTATTTGTGATATTCTCTGCACTGATTCTTGAACTTTATTTTTAAAAGTTCTAGAAAATTTGTGACCATGAAAAAGAGATTTATTTACATTTATTATTATTTTACTTTCATCTGCTTACCATCTCTGCTTCTTCTCTCCTGCTTTTGCTTCCTCTTTTTTTTTTTTTTTCACAGTACTGGGGATGGAACCCAGGGGCATCCTACCTCTGAGCTACAGCCGCCCGAGCCCATTCTTTATTTTGAAACAGGGTCTCACTGAGTTGCAAAGGGCCTCACTAAGTAGTAGCTGAGGCTGGCCGTGAACCACGATCCTCCTGTCTCAGCCTCCCAAGTGATGGAATTAAAAACATGCACTATCTTCCTCCTTTTTTATACTGTTAAATGCAAAAGGAGGGTTAATGAATTAATACTGATGAATTTGGATGGAAGAAGACATATTGCCTTGATTTCATTAATTTTTTTTCTCTTGTGTTTGGATGTCCAACTGTCGGAGACATTGTTGAATTAAAATTCATTATTTTTATTGCAAGTAATTATGATGAGCCACAATAACAAAGCAGGAATATTATTCTCTCGTCAGTATGCTATGTATCCAGGCAAGGACCTTGCGCTGTAGTCTGTAGTTAGGAAGCACTCATATTTTCTGAGTGAAGCAATGAAATCTGTTTCTGATCTGGTGATTAAGTAGTTTGATGTCAAGTGGAGTAGAGATGATGAATAATAAAAAAAAGTCAATTACACTAGACTTGTTGGCACACATCAATAATCCCATCACTTGGGAGACTGAGATAGGAGAATCACAGGTTCCAAACCAGCCTCAGCAACTTAGTGAGACACTCGGCAACGTAGTAAGGCCTTGTTTCAAAACTAAAAGAAGGGCCAGGCGTGGTAGCGCATGTTTGTAATCCCCATGCTTGGGAGGCAGAGACAGGAGGATCGCTCAGGTTCGAAGGCAGCTGCACTGGCGTAAGAGACCCTGTTTCAAAAAATATATATTAAAAATAGGTCTGGGAGTGTAGCCCGGAGGTAGAAGGGCTTCCAGGAACACCAGTACCACCAAAAAAAAAAAAAAAAAAAAAAAAAAACTAAAAAATGGAGACTGGAGGTGTAGCTCAGAAGGTGGAACACCCTTGGTTCAATCCCCAGTAAAACACACTGACACACACACACACACACACACACACACACACACACCAAAAAACAAAAAAATTCTCAAAAAAACAAAACAACAGAAAAAGGAGAGTCAATTAGGAGGAAATGAACTCTCTCTCTCCCGTGTCTTCTGATACATTCTCTTTTTCTGTCTCTTTATTGCTCTTTCTCACACACACATACACATATACATAGAATATAGTAACCATGAGTTAATGGATATATTAATTTTCTTAACTGTAGTAAGAAATATATGTACATATGCACTTACATATATATATATGAAACATCATAATTTTTTGCTGCTTACAATGCTATTGCTTTAAAATGCTTGAGTGCACCGGGTGTGGTGGCGCACGCTTGTAATCCCTGCGCTTGGGAGGTGGAGACAGGAGGATCACACAGGTTCGAAGCCAGCTTCTCTGGCTTAAGTGACCCTGATTCCAAATAAAAATATAAAAAATATGTGTCTGGGAGTGTTGCCTGAAGGTAGAAGTGTTTCCAGGAAACCCTGTACCACCACCACCACCAAAAAAAAAAAAAAAAAAAAAAAAAAAGAAGCTTGAGTGCAAATGTGTTTCTAGTCTCTACCTAATAGTGTGGTTTAAGGTGAATTTCCATTTTTTGATCTACTGGTGTATTCCAAGAAAGTTAAATGCAGCTGGGTGTGGCGGTGCACACTTGTAACCCCAGCATTCGGGAGGCTGAGACTGGAGGATCGCAGTTTGTGGACAGCCTCAGCTACTTAGTGAGGCCCTCTGCAACTTAGTGAGACCCTGTTTCAAAATAAAGAATAAAAAATAGGGCAGGGGGTATGACTCAGAGGTCAAATGCCCCTGGGTTTCATCCCCAAACCTGAAAAAAAAAAAAAAAGAAATTTCAATGCTCAGCAGGCTTCTTTCAGAACAGACAGAACTGAGCCGGAATCTCGATGTTACCACGTACCACTTCTGCGACTTGGGAACCCAGGACCCCTGTGAGCCTCGGGATTTTCCTCACTAGGGCAGTGCCTTGTTTTAATGGCAGTAAGAGTAGCAATGACAGCTAGCATTGATTGTCTGTTGTTTGGCAACATGACCCTGCATTGCCCACCTCCCATGGATGTTCTGAGTACCAAATGAGGGCATATATGTAAAGCCTGTGGTGCGGAGCCGGGTCCAGTGTGAGAACTCAATGTTGGACTGACACTGATGGCTGAATATCAGGCCTAGGTTACAATTCTATTTACAGATAGTGGCTACTTCTATATATAAAACAAACTGGATTACTGAGAGAATTAGCTGGATAATAAAGGCTTCTGATTGCCTTTTTCTCTGTTATCTTCAGAATGCATATCAAAGTATTTTTCTTTCTATTGCAAGAGAGGGAAGGATACAAAGGCCCAAGCCGCGGAACCTAGTCATTCACTTCCCTCCATTCTCCTTGTTACACGATTCATGGGATCATGCTTTATTCTTGCAGCTTGGAAAGTGGTTTCCTATCTCTGAACTTTTTTATTTTTTGGTCCCTTATTCTAAGTAGACTCAGAATTTTCAAAGTTCATTATGTCTGAGGTTTATCCAGATAAAAATGTATATCTTAGGCTTATTGCGATGAAGTGTGTGTGTGTGTGTGTGTGTGTGTGTGTGTGTGTGTGTGTGGTTTTTGACCCATTGTCAGGTTGGTAGTTTAGATTCTCCCTCCTGGGCAAAGGCTGGAGGATGTCAGAGTACGGCATCAAGCGCTGAGCCCAGCACGGTTTTGTTGAGTTGGGTACTGGTTCCTATTAGCACTGAATTAGCCTCAGATTCACAGATGCATTTCTTTCACCATGTAGTGATCGGGGAATAATATGGAATCGGGCTTTCCTAAGATGTTACCCGTGGTTTCTCTGCACATCAAGCCTGTGTGGGTCCCTTGGCGGATTACCCTGTGCCTACAGTTTTAAGCATTCACGCACACCAGCTTTTGTTTAGAGGAAGTCCAACTGAAGGCAAGCTGAATGGATTTTTGACAAAAATGAAATATTCCGTACTAGTATTTCTGTCTGTAACTGTGCGATGTTTTGGAAAACATAAGAGGCTTTGTCAAATTTGTTGCAAATGGGTAAGTTGGATGTAAAAGATGGACTAAAGTGTTTCCTTTCTTAGTTGAAACATAGTTACCCTGCAAGGCAGAGGATAGCATGATTATGAACCCATAATGTAACCAGGTGACTCATTGAGATTTGATCAGAAAACTGGGGCCTAAGATAAAATGTGAGATGGTTGCAGACTCTCCTATGGATTTAAGTAAGCCTCTCAACCTTGAATCAGCCCCTGAAGTGGACATGATAAGGATTTCTTTCCTGCAGCAGGAGGGCAGTGCTTTTAGAAACCCCTACTGGGTGTTAATATTGTTTCTGTGAGCAGCCCTATGTTTGCAAGCATGGTGCTCTTTCATAGGCTTGCATTATTTATGCTATAATCCAAAGGGGAAGCTTGATGAAAGAAAGCTCAAAGATCAGAAAGAATTAACCTGTTTTGCGTGTGTGTGTGTGTGTGTGTGTGTGTGTGTGTGTGTGTGTGTGTTACTGCTAACTGCTAATTGAACTCAGGTTTGCTCTACTGCCGAGCCATTTTTTCAGCCCTTTTAAATTTTATTTTCTCCTTATTATGAGACATGGTCTCACTAAACTGCCTTTAACTTGTAATCCTCTTGTCTCCCCCTTCCAAGTACTGGGATAACAGGTGTGCACCACCCCACCTGGTTCACCTGAGTGGTTTCTGAAGGTCAACTCTTAATTCTCTTTACCTTGTTTGTCTTTATGTGATGGGGGTTTCAGGGTGACAACTTGGTATCGCTTATTTTATAGGAAGACTTGTTTATAAAGTTCAGTGAATTATTGATATTATTTTTAAGATGCTAAAACTTTGATTTATTGTTATATTCAATTGTTTAAAAACATAGCATTAGGATGGGTTATTTTTCTTCCCTTCATCTTGAGGAAGCTTATAGAGATCTAGGCTATAAGCTTAAAAAGGCAGAAGCTGGACCTGGTTTTGCTTACCTTTATATCTCCACTGTGTCCTCAAGCCTGAAATAGATACTCAAATAATTGTTGAATATATGAACTAATGAAAGAGTTTCCAGTCTGAAGAGACTGATGAATGTTAGTTGTGAATTTCTCTATAATCAGAGTCCTTCCTGGTACCTTCAGCTGTTAGTGGACCAGTCCAGACAGTGTTCAATTTCATTTACTATTTGTATATCAGGAGATCATAGACAAAGGCTTTTTAAGGTGGGGGACACTTGGCTCTGAAACCCCTTATTTCTCCCAATCAGACAATGACTTACATTATTTACCTCCAGAGTACAGTCCCAGACACACTTGATTAGCCTTAAATGAAAGATAAGCCATTGCTATGAGAAAGGACATGCTTTCAATAGATAGGCAGACAGACAGATAGATAGATATTTAACAATTTACAGTTTCATGTCCTGACAACCTGGATATTGTAATATGTAAAATGCTACCAAAAGGGACCAGTTCCTCCCTAGCACACAAGCTATAATATTTTCAGTAATGAAAGATAAATGTTTCAGACTTCCTTCCTTACAACCCTTCGCTGGCTTTCCATTAGCCTTTAAGTTCAAGTCTCAACATAATGTGGCTTCCAGAGTCCTTCAGGACTTGATTTCTCCTTACCTCTCTACCTCATTTGTTGATTAATGATCCCTAGATCCTATTCATCCAGGCTGAGAGTGGAGCTAGGAATCGGGGGTAGTTTTGCATCTGGGATTCTTATGCAGATGGAAATGTACTGGGGACGGAATATTTCATTATTATTGTTTCTCATGCACTGTATGGTATTTCTGAGGCGAGGTGAAGGTAGGAGAATATGTTCTTGTTTTTTTAAAAAAATAACTGCAGGAAAAAACTTTAGCCTTCATTTCTAAAGCTTTTATGCTAGGGTCAGATAATTCTTGCAATATTCCAAGAATAATTGTAATTGCAATCTTTTGGATAAAGAGGTTGCTCAGAAAAAAATGTATCAAATAGCAGGCTGGTCAGAGATGTGATTGGGTCAAGGCTAAAGGAATTTTGATAAAAAAAAGGAAGATTATTTGAATGCATTTGTTATCCAGGGAGATTTTTTATTTTTTATCTGCCTGGTACAGACGTAGGGAAAATACTTTTTTTTTGTCTTTACTATCTTTAAAAATCACTTTTTTTGGTCTTAAGTGACTTTTTAGAAACCCATAGAATAGCTAAAGGCCTTGAACACTCAAATATAAGCATTATTACTAAAAGGATATAATGGTTTTCTGGCAATCAAAAGGAAATCAAGAACCAATATTTGATAACGGTAGCTATAATGACAAATGCATTTATTTATATTTCATTTTGAGTTCCTTTAAATATTTCTGTATAGTTTTTCTTCCAGAAATATGTTGATACTTTCGTGGTTAGCATAGAATTATTTCAGTTTTACTGCTAACTTAATGAGTCTTACATTTTGTATAAAAAGTAAAGTTTGAGTTATAGCTTTTATTTTTTTTCTCTCAGTTATCTATAAAATAGGTCAGTTCACTAAAATTATGGCATTTCCATATACCTGAAGCAGTTAAAATTCACTTTCTGGAAGTGGAAATTTTATGTTTTTACATTTTTATTTCACTAGTTGCAGAGGAACTGGGAGATAATAGTGAATATTGGTTAAATGACTAGGGGAACTTAATCTATACTTCTAGGCTTATATTTCCCAGCCCATTTTCTTTCTTTCTTTCTTTCTTTCTTTCTTTCTTTCTTTCTTTCTTTCTTTCTCTCCCTCCATATATATATATATATATATATATATATATATATATATATATATTAATTTCTTTTGGTGCTGGCAGTTGAACCCAGGTACATTCTACATCCTATCTACACTTCTACTTTTTATTCTTTTCTTTTTTTCTTTTTTTAAAAGAAACAAGTAGGGTGTATTCATTTTGAGTCACCCCTCCATGCCAGTCTGGTATGGAGCTGTATTTCTATTTTCTGTATTTTTATCTTTCTAATAAACTTCTTTAAATCTGCAAAAAAAAAAAAAAAGAAATAAAAAGAAACAAGCCAGGTGTGGTGGCGCACGCATGTAATACCCGCGCTTGGGAGGCAAAGACAGGAAGATCGTGCTGGTTCGGAGCCAGCCTTGCTGGCTTAAGAGACCTTGTTTCCAAATAAAAAAAATATAAAAATAGGTCTGGGAGTGTAGCCCAGAGGTAGAAGGGCTTCCAGGAACCCCAGTACCACAACAAAACAAAACAAAACAAAACAAAACAAAACAGGGTCTCATTAAGTTGCAGAAAGCCTCATTAAGTAGCTGGGGCTGGCCACAAACCTGCGATCCTCCTGTCTCAGCCTCCCAGTGATGAGGATTATAAGCATATATCACCATACCTGGCTCTCAGCCTATTTTATTTATTTATTTATTTATTTATTTATTTATTTATTTATTTATTTTTGTGGTACTGGAGGTGGAACCCAGAGGCTTTCTATCTCCCGGCTATACTCCCAGACCTATTTTATATTTTATTTGGAAACAGGGTCTCACTTAAGTTTCTGAAAGCCTCACTAAGTAGCCGAGGCTGGCTTCAAACCTACGTGATCCTCTGGTCTCAGCCTCCCAAGCACGGGGATTACAAGCGTGCGCCACCACGCCCGGCTTCAGCCTATTTTAGATGATAGCGAACATCTCAAGATTATGGACCCCTCATCCATAGAGCCATCACTTCATCCCATAGTAATATATGAGTACCTACGGACCTCGACATATGGTCCCCAATCCACAGTACCCGCATCACTTGGGATCATGCACGAAATGCAAATTTTCAGGCCCCACGGCAACGCTGCTCTGATTGCACAGCTCCCTGGTATGTACTTTAAGATTGCCAGGTGCTTCAGCTGCATGCTCCAACTTAGCTCTAGTAGCTTCAAACAATATAGGGAGGCTTGTAGAATGTTCCGCATTATCAAGAAATTAGTCTCGAACTATTCTTCTAAAAAGACTATGTGACCCTTTGCGAAAAACAGTGGAAAATAAGCTGGCCACGTTGAATGGGCTCATCCTGAGTGTAGCATTTTTGGATGCAAAGTAGGATGTTGTTCTCAGTCCTGCTGGGGAAATCTGAACTGTTTAAGCAATTTCTTTCTGCTATTGTTTGTGGCTCTAAGTTAGTGATTTTATTTCAGGTATGTATCTTTTTACCTCCACGGTGCCTATTTGACTGCAGTACAGGACTAATTAAAGAATTAGTATGTGGCATCCATTCCAGGGAGGTACATGTTTCTTTCCGAGAACATTTTTTCCCCCCCTAACACTTTGTTCATATTTTCTTTTTTTAATCAGGCAGAGACATTACAATTAAAATACCGTTAAAGTGATTCTGGCAAGTATTGCAATAAGCATGTTTTTTAATTAAAGGAAGAACAGGGGGATGCATAAGCAGCATCAGCTAAAGGGGAAAATTCCGTCCGATATCTATTTTAATTGAAATGAAAAAGAAATGGGAAACACAGCAGCGGCAGCCTTTGCCTGCCTGTGTGTGCGTGGCTCCGTCCCAGGTTGCTAGGTTTAGGTGTTCTGTGCTTGATTAATTAGTACCCAGCCAGAGAGTCCATTCCCTCTGCCCCCAATCCTTAAAGCCTGATTTATGCCTCACATCCCCCATGAATATGTGAGAGCTTAGGCATCTATTTCCTGAGCTGCTAGTGGATAGGATTATGGAGCGTGGACTGAGCTCTTGGGGGCTCTCGTTTGCCAGCCAAATTGATTTTCCGCCTCTCTGGCTAGGGACAAGCCCACCTCGAAGGCTTCCCAGTCTCTGCTCCAGTGGACCAGGCACAAGCCTAATCCGGATCTTGCCAACAAAGGAGACTGCACATCCCTGTTAGGATGCAGGCTCCAGAATGTGGCTTCTGTCCTCTTCCTCATCTCCTCTTGGCTCCCAACCAGAAGCAGCACAGTGCAGCAGGGGGCAGCGATGTACCCCAACTCTGCCCAGATTGCTGAACCCACACTCCTTGTGGGGGCAGGACAGGATCTGTGCACCCCGGATGGGTGATTATCTGTAACTCCCAGGGCAAGGGAATCCCATAGGCTCCCTGACTCTTCATCTGACTATTGAAACATGGGGAAGTTATGAGATACAGGGAACTAAAGTTTTTAAGGAAAAAAGCTAAATGGTGGTTAGTCGATGTAGGTAAATAAATGGGATGGTTTACATTTCAAAATCAAGTAATTCATGCTGCAAGTAAACATATTCTCTTGTTTTTTCATACAGATTACTTAATTAAGTAGGGCCCACACATTCCTGCCTGGGTCTTGCCTTGACCTGCCTCTCCCCATCCTCTGCTTATGGATGGAATCACTCTTCCTGGGTTCATTTCATTGTCTGACATCCATTTCCTCTCCCAGCATACTCTGGCTCAGCATCTTTTCTCCCTTGATACTCCTAAAAATGAAATTAAGGGATTGATGCCCTCATTACCACCTTCACAATACTTAAAATGTCTTGCCCCTCTATCAAGCACGGGTATAGGCTCAGGGACTGTGGTGGTGAACACAGTAAGTCAAAATCCTGATTATGTGACATTTACTTCTATAAGGAAATAGTAAGTAGGCAAATGAATTAGGTTTTTGTTAGGTTTCCTTAGTATCAACATAAGATACTAAAAGGCAGCAAGAGAGAAGGGTAAGGAACCACCCTGGGGAAGGGTGGCAGGGAGTGCCCTGGGGAAGGGTGGCAAGGAGTGCCCTGGGGAAGGGTGGCAGGGAGTGTTCTCACACAGTGAGGGCAGCTGCAGGGGGAGCAGGAAGGTCAATGTGGTGGGAGCATTGTGATCCAGGGTGGAGGAGCAGGGGCCAGAGAAGAGCGACCCTTTGGTAGGCTTTGGTTTTGGTAGGGTTAAGCTATTGGAGTCTTGGGGGGAACAAAGGTGATGTAATATAGTATACATGAAAAGAAGAACCACCAACACTGGGTGCTGTTTTGATAGCTGACACTAAGGAGAACTAAGCAGGAAGCTGAGTTAAGATGGTTATTAGCCGGAAATGGCGGCACATGCCTATAATCTCAGTACTTAAGAGGCAAGAGGATTGCAGATTTGAGACGAGCTTCTGCAGCTTAGCAAATACAAAAGGACTGGGGATTGGGTTCAATCTCTAGTAGCATAAAAAAAAGTAATTTAGGATGAGATGAGAACACTGTAGATTACAGAAGTGCTTCTAGAGGTGGGAAAAATAAGTGGTTGATTCATGGGAATATACTGAAGGTAGAAGGCACAACATTTCTTGAGGCATTGGCCATGGGGTAAGAGTGGACCTTGGCTCTATAGCTTTTGGTCTGAGCAGCTGGCAGGGTGGAGTGAAGGGTTTGTGGGAATGGGAGGGTAGTGAAAAGATGGGTGTGACCCAAGAAGGAGCTCAAGCTTTGAATATGGCCAGCTGAGAAGCCCAGGAGAATCCAAGTGGAGATGCTGGGTGGGCAGTTGGGAGCACGAAGCTTGAGCTAAGAAGGAGGTCAGGCTTGAAGCTATAAACTTGTGAGTTTTCATCAGTTAGCATTGATTAAACACCACCACAGTGATGGTGCTGAAAACTTTGAGACAAGAAGAGACAACCAAGGTGTTGTACATCATCTGATAAGAGATATGGCCATAGGACTGCGTCTTGGGAAATGACAAATGTCCTTGGTTGGGGTGGTGGAAGAAATTAGACAGAAGGGGCTGAGAAAGGGATACCTAGGAGGAAGAAGAAAAACCAGGAGGAGAGAGTGCTGGGAAAATAAGGGAGAGGAGCTCCAGGAAAGAAGTGGCCAAGAACGTCAGATGCTTCTGCTCACTCAGGAGAGGGGAGCACGAGATTCACCAGCGTGGCCATTTGTGACCTTGATGGAACCGTTTTGATGGCAAAGTCAGTCAAAGGCCTGGCTGGGAAGGGTTGAAAAGAAGGTGGAAATAACTATGAGAAGACAACAGAGAAAGCTGACTCCTCTAAAGAATATTATTGTATGCTAAGATACTCTCATTTTTCTTGAAGGGGAAGATAGAAGAGGACACTTATTTTCTTAAAATAAAAGCACAACAAACTATTTTGTGGTCA
This sequence comes from Muscardinus avellanarius, assembly GCF_963383645.1. NCBI lineage: Eukaryota > Metazoa > Chordata > Mammalia > Rodentia > Gliridae > Muscardinus > Muscardinus avellanarius. The sequence goes on along the minus strand of NC_137794.1, from coordinate 9,949,292 downwards.
TTACAGCGGATGGTTAATTGTAGGGTTAGCCAAAAGTAGCTTTCGATGTACTTTGCAAACATTAGCTAGCTGCTAAAAAGTCTGTTTTACTTCCCTTGAAAAGAAATAAAAGGGACGTTAAATGGAAAGAAGTGATTACATGTAAAAAGTTGTCTTCATTTATTTATTTTAGAGGGGAAGTAACAATAATGATGGTTGATTGATTTTTATAAAATTACCCAAGGTCACTGGTGGGACATCGTCAGCTTTCATGAACGTCATAACAAGCAATTTAAGGGTCACAGCCATCGGCTGATTTCAGCTCTGCTCTTTATTTTAGCTTTCAGAAATGGGGTCAAGCTCTATAAAGTGGAGAAATAAAGTTCTCCCGCTGTCCTCCTGTGTTCAAATAACTGTCTTGTGAAGCAGCCCACCATATATTTATTTTAAACTAATAAAGTGTGAGGGTAGAACTCTTGAGGCCTTGACATAGAGCTAGATTAAATACAAACTTTACATTCTTTCACACAAAAAAGCTTTCACTTTGGTTATCATTTATAGTTATTTTGGTAAAAAGAAGAAACTGAATTTCTCATTAAACTCTCTTTTAATTATTTTTTGTGGTACTAGAAATTCAACACAGGGGTATTCTTCTTCTGAGCTACACCTTTAGCCCTTTTTAGCTTTAAATTTGAAATAGGATCTCCCTAAATTTCTGAGACTGGCCTTGAACCTTCAATCCTCCTGTCTCAGTCCTCCAAGCCCTGAGATTACAGGTGTGTGCCACCACACCCAGCTAAACTCTCTTCTTAATATACCTAGATGTATTTATATTTGCCACTGATAAAGTGAAGAAGGAATGCTTTTGCGCAGAGGTTAATGATGTTCACATTAATTAGTTCTGGTTATAACACCCTCCCTCCACAACACAAATCATTCATTTTCTTTGAGCCGAACATTTCTCCCTTCATTAGCGCCATTATTGGTTCCTGTCAGTAAACGATGTCTCAAAATTTCTACCAATTTGTTTCAATGTATTTAATATTTCGCTTAATGTACCAGGGAGGAAGCCCAGGTTTATGTATTTACGCACTAATCCTTGTAATCTGCTCCAAATCCTTTTTGGAAAGAGGCGAGGTGTATCTCTATTAAACACAATTAAAATAAACTGTATATAAACAAGCCATAGGCAAACTTAGGTTAACACATGTTATTCCTTAAATGCAACTATAAAAACAACCTTCACTAATGAAAAGAGCCACCAGGGAGGATTTGTGGAAATGGACAAAATATGAGCTTTTCTGCCAGGTGGCCCTGAGAGCTGATGCTTGGCTCTGCCCCTCTCCGGACCAGAAGAGGTATGTGCTTCCCTGCGCCTGTGTTCTGCTCTGGGAAATACGGCATGAGATGTGACCTCTAGGGCTGGTTTGGAAGGTCATTTGAGGCAAAATATAAAAACATTTTGACACAGGGCAGGTGCCTAATAAATGTCATCTCCTTTGTCTTTTCACAGTCTTCTTTTGAGTTCCTGAACATGCAGAAATGTTTAAGTGAAATTTAAGATTGCTGAAGCATAGATAGTGTTGGGAAAGCCATAGCTTTATGTCTCTGGTAGTGTCAGAAGCGTATGTGAAATCCAGGCATGGTGGTAGCACACGCTTGTAATCCCAGCATTTGGGAGGCTAAGACATGAGGATCGCGGTTCTTGGACAGCCTCAGCTACTTAGTGAGGCCCTTTGCAACTCACTGAAACCCTGTTTCAAAATAAAGAATAAAAAAATAGGGCTGGAGGTGTAGTTTGGAGGTAGAATGCCCCTGGATTCCATCCCCAGTCCTGAAAAAAAAAAAAAAAGCATATGTGACCGCTTTCTTAAAGCTGTGCACGTCAAATGTTCTAGTGTTGGAAGGAGCTTGAATACAGGACACTATGCTCTAGTTGGTAGGGAGAAAGCAGATGTAAGCCTGGCGATGCTATGCTATGTAATTTACGCAGAGTCAGGAGGACAGGAACCCCAGACTGTACCTGACCTCTGCCTCTCGCTCACTGAGGTCAGCTCAGATTTCCTGACTCTTTATGGTAGAGTCCTGCTGTGCAGATCCGTGGTCCGCCACTGGAGCATAACTAGTCAGGGCATTGCTGTGCAATGGGTTGTGTGTGCAAAAGTTTTAATTGACATAAATATACAAAGCACAGGTCATTCCAGTGGGATTCGTGCTTCTTGTTATAATGCTAAGTGTGTTGATAGCAGAAGGGTTTCTTCTTCAGAACTAGGTGAGACTCATTAACAGAGTCCAGCAACTCTCTGACCCTCGGCTAGGGACCTTCACGTATTCTTTCAATGACTCTCATTATAATTCTGAAGAAGGAACCCTGACCATACATGTTTGCAGGTGGAGAAATTGGATACCTAGATGGGGTATGGCATTCTAAATCGTGGCTAGACAGAAAGGGTCCTAAAGGGTTTAGTCTAAGTAAATAATCCTGTGACTGTTGTTGATGATGTGTGCTTGGGCTTTGGAACTGAAAACTAGAACTCTTGAAGAAGAGACCAAGGGAAGCTGAAGAGGAGAGTTTTAGAACAGAAGGTCAGGGAAGGACGGGCCTCTCACTGGACTCTTGGTCAGCCATTTATTGATCATTATCTCAGCTCTAAGATGAAGTAAATAAAAATAACTACAGGCATTTTAGCTGTTTCCTCTTCTCATTTTTCCAGTGCATATTTAACCACTTCCAGTTGTTATTTCTGGAAAGTAACAACAACAGTTCAACTCAGTAATTTAGAACATCAGATTTAGGACTAAATTTAGCAGACGTTTGAAGGGTGATTGCTGTCTATAGCCCCTCACTAACATCTTCCTCTAGAAGCAGGATCTGCCTTTTGAGCCATTTTTAACACCTTGGTTTCTCCACATTCTTTGCCTTCTTTTAGTTCATTGAGATAATATATGACCTTATAGATTAAATGTAGTAATAACATCCTTTCTGAGAAAGGGAGATATTATGCTTATGTGTTTATACCTAAGGAAATTTCGGTACTTACATCAGATTCTCTAAAAAGGTACAACCCATAAATTATGTATTGAGTATCAAACTACTTACTGGTTTCTATTTTAAATACTAGGAATTTGGAAATGAGCAAGACATAATTGCCAGTCGGGAGTGATGGCACACGCTTGTAATCCCAGCATTTGGGAGGCTGAGATAGGAGGACTGCAGTTTGTGAACAGCTTCAGATACTTTGTGAGGCCCTTGCAATTCAGTGAGACCATGTTTCAAAATTAAAAAAAAAACAGAGCTAGGGGTGTAGTTCACAGATAGAATGCCCCTGAGTTCCATCCTCAGTACCCCAGTATTGAAAAAAAAACCTATAATTACCCACATGAAGCATGTGTTCTACTGGAGAGAGAGCCGAAAATATGTTTGATGTCAAATGTTATGAAAAAAATACATTTGAAAAAGGGTTTGGGCATATTATTCTAAATAGAAAGCCTCAGTGAGAAGTCAACATTTGAATAGAAAGAAGGGTCAAGTCAGGCATGGTGGCGCACGCTTGCAATCCCAGAACGTAGGAGGCAGAGGCAGGAGGCTCGCAGGTTTTCAGCCAGCCTCAGCTACTTAGTGAGTTCCTCTGCAACTTGTTTCAAAGCAAAGGATAAAAAAAAAAATAGGGCTGAAGGTATAGCTTGGAGGTAGAATGCCCCTGGGTTTAATATCCAGTATTGCAAAGAAAAAGGAAAAAGAAAAAAAGAAAAAAAGAAGGGTCAGGGATACACGTGTATGACAGGCAAAAGAACATTTCAAGTAAAGGAAAGGCGTACACCTAGATTTTGAGGCCTGTTTGAAAACTGACAGCCAACATGTTTGAAGCATAGATTAGTCAGCTTTTTGTTACTATCATGAAATGCCAGTGGCAGGATACCTTGATAAAGAAAAGAGGTTTATTTTGGCTCAATTCTAGAGGCTGTTCAAACAGCATGGTGCATGCAGGCTTTTGCCAGTCCCCTCCATCCGCCTCCCTTCATTATGGAGAGAGCACGTGTCTATCGCTGTGTGATTTCTTCTTCTTATAAGGCAAGCAGGATTCAAGAGGCTCCACTCTAAGGACCTAATCTAATGTAAGCACTTCTCAAAGGCCCTGCTTCTAAGCACAGCATCGGACTAAGTTTTTACTCTCTTTATCCCATTAATTCAAGGCTTCAAGGAGTAAACTCCTGCCTGAGTTTGGGGGGACAAGCTGCATTCAAACCATAGCATAACAGGCCAGGCGTGGTGGTGCACGCTTGTAATCCCGCGCTTGGGAGGCAGAGACAGGAGGATCGCACAGGTTCGAAGCCAGCCGCGCGCGCTGGCTTAGGAGACCCTGTTTCCAAATAAAAATGTAAAAATAGGTCTGGGAGTATAGCCTGGAGGTAGAAGAGCTTCCGGGAACCCTAGTACCACCAAAAAAACCAAAACCAAAACCAACCAAACAAACACCAAACCCCAAAAAGCAAACCATAGCATAACAGAAGAGTGGAAGGGTAGATTTTAAAGGTGACGTAGGAGAAGTGTTGGAGATGGGTGGCAGATCATGAAGGGCCTTTTCCACCCAATATAAGGACTTTTAGCACTTATACTGAGCAAGGTGGGGGATTGTTACAGAGTTTGCAAAATTAGACCTCTGGTATTTCTAGTATAGAGTTGTAACTGACCACTTTGTTAGAGAAAAGACTAGTCCAGCAGTTTTGCAAACCACTTACAGCAAAGAGACAGATGTTATAGCTCACTTAGGCCACAGTGTTTGTATGAGATGCTTTTATTCTCTCAAAATTATTGAGAAAATTTTGTGTGGAACGTAGACATTTTAAATCCTTTTAATGAAAGATGCTATAAAAATGAAGCATCCATTTGATATTTAATTATTTAATCACGATTTAAGATAATTTTCTCTTAAAATAATATGTGTATGTTACAAAAAATTGGATATTAAAGCAGAATGTTCTTTGAATCAATTAAGGTTATTTGGTTGTATGTAACAGAAATCAACATGTCTTTAAAAAGAGAAGTTTATTGGGAAGGCATTGGGTAAATTGCTGAATCAATGGAAATCAGTATGAAAACGAGGCTTAGAAATAAATAGGAACCAGAGAATCGTGGGTAGGGGAAGCTGACAAGTGGAATCTCAGAAGCAGAAGCTCCTCTCGCTCCTTAGAGGACCACCACTGGAATTAGGAGGTCAACATTTAGGTCTTTTCTTCCCTTTTGCTCTACATTCTACTCCAGGCTTCAGGCTGCGATAGGACCAGAGTTCAGGATTGGTATTTCCCCTCAGCTATATTCACTAGAGGAAGAACCTTCAAGGAAATTAGAGGATGTTATCAAAAGGAAGTATGATGGATGCTGGCCAACTGGAAATGCTACATATGCCATGATGTTAGCCCCTTTTTGTACTTTTCTTTATCATAATTCTTATAATTTTGGCACTTGTTTTGTTTTGGTTTGGTTTTTTGTGCAGCTGAGGGTGGAACCCAGGGCCTTTTCTACCTCCAGGCTATACTCCCAGACCTATTTTATACTTTATTTGGAAATAGGGTCTCACTAAGTTGCTGAGAGCCTCACTAAGTAGCTGAGGCTGGCTTCAAAACTAGGTGATCCTCCTGTCTCAGCCTCCCAAGAGATGGGATTACAAGCATGTGCCACCACGCCTGGCTTTTGGGCACAGTTTGGCTGTATGATACACCCTATTATGCTTTCAGAAGAAAGTACAAATTAAAATGTCTAAGTCCCAAGAGAACGGAATTTCATCAGACACTGGATGGCTTAAAATGGGGTAAGAAGATGGGTATGCTGGCTCATGCCTATAATCCTAGTTATTTGGGATACTGAGGCTGGAGGATGGCAAGTTCTAGACAAGCCTCAGCAACTTAGCAAGAATGAGACTCAAAATTAAAAAAAAATTAAATGCTGGGAATGTTCTTTAGTCATCGAGTGGCCCAGGGTTCCATCCTTGGTACAAAACAAAAAACAAAACAAAACACCAGAAGAACCCCCAAGCCTTGGGTGAGACTTCTCCAAAGGACTGACGGTTTTCTCTTTGTACATTAGGGGGCAAGCTGATTTTCATGGATGCAGGACCCATTGAACTCAGGGCCCACTCCATCCTTGTTTCTGATGGTGGAGAACTCCGGATTGGATCCAAGGACAAGCCCTTCCAAGGAAAAGCTCAGATCAAGCTCTATGGGAGCTCCTACTCTCCCTCCTTCTTTCCCTATGGAGTCAAGTTCCTGGCTGTGAGGAATGGAACTCTTTCTCTGCATGGTGAGTGGGGCAACTGACTGGAGGAAATGGAATAAGGCTGTGTCTAAGCAATGCACGGGCCACAGAGAACAGAAACAAAACATTTCAAAATCTCCAGATATTAGTTGTTGAGGCATAAGGTCATACTCAGAGCATGACACTATTTCCATAAATCACAAAAGTCTTATGATTCCTGTTGTAGTCAGCATTCACATTGCTGTGATATATTAGAAAAAAACCCTGACTACATATCCTATAGGAAGGGAGATTTATTTATTCACAGTTCTGGAGATTGCAGAGGTTCAGTTCATGTCAGGTTGGATCTGCAGGTCTCAGGGCATCAAGGCAGTAGGAAGGGGAGAGAGAGAGAAAGAACATACACATGCATGCAAGGGGAGCTGAAAACCATAAATAATTTGTAAAGCCACGCCCTTAGGGACCCCCCTTCAACCAAGTCCCACCTCCAAGATGGCTGCCTTGTTTCAGTGAGATGTGGAGGACTTTCTAAGTTCAAACCACAACATCGAGTGTACCATGGTTACCAATCACTTGCTTTCCTTCCTGGAAGAGGACTGGGCCCTTTGCCCACCCTCAGGTAAATCTCAGGTTTTTTGTGTGACCTTAACCTCTCCCTTCTCCACTGAATGTGCTCTTAGCCATAGACATGCAGCTGTAGGACTGTGGGCAGGACGAGTGTACTGCAAGGCTCCATGGAAGTTTTAGAGCTGTTGTGGTGCCTTAGCCAGTTGCCTTTTCTCCACTTGAATGAGTATAACCTGTCCAAGATCAGGGCAGGTCCTTGCGCTTGGGGACCTGAGTGTGGACAGTGTGGAGCAGAGCTGATGACTGCTGTCATACCTGCAGGTGAGGAGTAAGACTTTATTGCGCTAAGCTACTGAGATTTGCATTTGTACCCGCAGCATACTGCAGTAAAAACCGACGGAGACGATTGTTTAGCACACACTGACTTCTCTAGAGACAGGCTGTATTCCGTTGTCACAGACCAAATCAAGCCAGCTTCATTTTATTCTTTGTTGAGCTCTTTCCCTTCCCATCATAACTTCGTGAACAGAGTACGGTTGCAGTTGTACTTAGAATCCTCTTACCGAGGGGTCAGGTGTTGTTGATTCCTAGGAGAAAACAGGGATTGCACGGCCGTATGTTTCTGCTTCATGTTTATTTCCTTCAGATAATCTCATTTCATTTTGCAAAAGGAACATTTTTTTTCCTCTTTAAAATTTTGGAAATAGCTAAGTGTGCCAGGATAATACTTAGCATCAACTGGAAAATGTAAGAATTAAATGACGAATGTTAAGTGTATTTCGGTGGATTGATTCTTCCATACTTTTTATTGCATAGCACAGACCGATGGCAGATCAAAAATGTGGGCTCCAGATCATGGTCTGATCTCTATAAAACGGGATGTCATCCACATTGGCACACTCCTTAGGTGTGATGAAATTAAGCCCACCTATTGAAGCCTAATTGTTTTAGATGTGAGCTTGTAGCTCTGCTGAGGAATATTTCTCTGTCCAGGCTCTATTACAAGTGGCTGGTCTCAACCAGCATCTAGCAACAAAACAAAACAAAACAAAAAACCCACTCTTTGACCTTTATAGTCTTACTACAGAAGGAAGCAAGATCTTTCTCGCATGCACTTATTAAGGGTTGACCTCGGGCCAGCCAGTGTGCTCGACACAAATATTTTAAGATTTAGAAACCTATAACTATCTGGGAAGAAATACCAAATTTCTGCAATATTTATTCTTATGTTATCCTCCCAAGAAGGTCTGTTTTCCTCCTACCTCAGTTTACAGGCACTTACACTGATCTTGTAGCTCAAGATCCACGAGTGTCCTCGATGTCTTCACACGTTAGCCATGGTCTTCAAAGGTTTGCTCTAGTTCAGTGCTCAGTTAGGGCACCGACCCAATGTGCAGCTGTTTATCACTGTAAAAATAACAACAATAGAGGAAGCTGTGGACCAGCCAAAGGATCTAAGGGTCCTCACATGTGAGACTTGCTATCCTACATGACGTGGACTGCACAACTCGTGCTAGAAATTGGAATTCAAAGGAGGAAGACTGAAAAACCCTAACGTTCTTACTCCACCTCTTTCATTCCAACTTCTTATTCTCACGGTCAGGTATGACGGATCGATGAAAGAGTTCATTCTATACCTTTATGATGACTACATGTGTGCATGCCCCCTGTGCTTGTAAATCTTGGTGATTAAGTAAATGTCAAGGAAATCTTTAGTGCCATTGTTTGCAATCAATGTGGTGCAATTAAAACAATTTAGATACTTTTAATGTGTTTTGAGAGTCTGGAAATTAAAAAAAACTGTAGGCACTCTAGGTGTGTGTTGTTACCGGATAAGGAAAATGAGACTGCCTTTGATGATACTTTGATTTCCATCTTCTCTTCCCCCACATATTCCCTCTTTCTCTGGGGATTAAACCCAGGAGGATTCTACCTCTGAGCTACAACCCCATTTCTTTTTTTTTTTTTTTTGTTCAAAAATAGGGTTTCACTAAGTTTCTGAGAGTCTGGCCAAGTTTCTGAGGCTAGTCTCAAACCTGCCATTCTCCCATCTCAGCCTCCCAAGTGCTAGGATTGCAGGCATGTGCCACCATGCTCAGCACCTCTCTCCCTTCCTATTTCATTTTCTTCTTTATCCATTTTCTCCCTCTTCTTCTTTCTGCTTGTCTTTTCCTCTTTTCCTTTCCTGTTTTCTGATTAGGCTGTCATTAACAGCTGTTGAACCCACTGCCCAAAGCCATTCCCACATAGGGGTGGACAGGTTCTCACGTGAGTCACAAGAGCTTGCACACTGACCACAGGTGAAATCAAGCTATTTCCTCTCTGATGTTAGGCTGATACATCTCATTCATTGAAGGAAATATTGTGTAGAAAAGAACGTGGCTATTAGGGTGAGAGAGAGGCCCTCCGTGGTGTATCTGTCAGAGAATTACAGGCACATGTGTGGTTTGTGGATTCTCTCCTGTTACCTCTGTCTCACCATCTGAGGTCTTAAACAGATTTCCCCTCTGGCGTGGTGGCAGACCGTGGTTAAAATCGTTACCTAATTTCACTGGCCTTTTCCCAGGGCCAAAGGTGGGTGTGATGACACCGAGGCTTTAGAGCAAAACTAATTTTCTTTTGCTGTCAAGTATGCAAAACGGTGAGCATCCTTGATTCACTGCTTTGTATCCAAAACGTCCCTAATGACCCAGCATCTACCCGGCTTTTCAGAAAAACGTAAGGAGGAGCTTTGCCATTGTTAGGCACACAAAAGGCTCTTCCAGGGAGAGTTTATAGATGTAGGTTTCTGAGTCTCATTCTCAGAGTCTGACTCCATGGGCCTGTGGTGGAGCCCAGGACTGAGCATTTCTCTGGGCCCCTCATGTGATTGGATTCAGCAGGCACCTGGCTACCCTGCTGGGGAGTCACTGATCTTATTGGTCGCCAGTTGTGGAATCAGAAATTGGCCCAGTTCTGCTGCTAATCGGCTATGACCTCAGACAAATTAATCTCTATAAAACCAGGAGAACATAGTCTCTAGCTCAGTCTTACTGCATATGAAATGTTTCAGAGTATCCGGCATATAATAACTAACAAGCCATGCGAGTTCTTACTATTTTGATCATATTCTTTTTCTGTTCCCTGAGCCACAGGGAACCCAGTACCAATTGTAGTATATATATATATATATATATATATATTAGGGCTGATGAAATGCTGAGGGGGCATAGACTTTTATTTCAAAATCTGGCATACAGCTTGCCCTGTCTAGCGATTTCCATCCTTATTAATTTTTGTGCCTACTCTTTGTACCAGCAAGTTTAGCCTCCGAGGCCATGAGTCAACAGCTAGGGTAACTTCTGTTCTGTTCCCAGCAGCCAGTGGACACCTTCAGATTTTAATCTTTTAAATTGTGGTACAGCTGCTGCCCAGAACAGGACAATCATCATACCTGGGTGTGGTTACAGTTGAGTTCTTAGAAACCACTCAGATGGCCCAAGCACAGTAAGAAGCAGGACTTTTTAAGAATCAGGTCCTTTTGCAGGCCTGATTTCTAACATCCAGCAGGAAGGAACTGACTGATGGGTTCTAATTGAACCACAGCCTAGGTAATACAGAATGCCCCAAATGGGTCTGTCCATCAGTCATATCGCTCTCCGCACCTCCTGCCCCCCTGGGTTCTTCATTATTGCCCTCTGCAAACCCCTTGCACTAGCTCATTGTTATCATAGATTAAAACTGCTAAGCAAACAGGTTTTTCTGTTCAGCTGTCACAAGGAAATGCAAGTTGAATGCAAGTCTCATATCTTTCTTCTAATGAGTAACAAAGCTCCCAGGCTTTACACTCATGCACATAGTTGCACGTGTGCATACCCACCCACAGTGCTGCTTTCCTTTTTCTGTCTGTGTAGGGGTTCATTGGACTGGGACAGAGATTGTTCTGAATCTTGGGTGGAGTTGTGATTATTTAGTAAGCTCTGTGTCCTGTTCGCTTTGACACGTTAGTATGAGGAGAGGGTCGCGGGCATCTTCCAGCGTAGAGATCTGGGTTTCGGGTGTTTGTGGTCAATAAGGAAATTTCCCTCTTGCCCAGGCTACCACGTCTGCCAATCCAGCTGCACCGCCCTGAGTGAGTGGAGTGCCAATCACTTGTCCCGGTTCTTGGGGGTCGCTGTCGGCCTCAGCAACTTGAATTTTTGACAATGTAATTACGGCTCTTGCTTCCACAGTGGGAGTCTGAGCAGGATGGTGATACTTTTATTGATTGTTCAGCAGGGAAATTTATCAATGTCTCTCATTTCATTTCCAGTTCCTCCCTGAGAAATTTGGCTGACAGTTTCATAGGAGCAAAACAGTCTTATGGCCTTGACTGGACTTCTGTCTTTGTCCTTTCCAAGACATCACAAGATAAAGGCATTAAATATAAATGGAAATTTCTCATAAAAACTCATCTGTGGGTGTGATGGGTACAATTATTATGGACATAAATAAATAATAATAAGTAATAAAGAAGAAAAAAGGGTCTAAAGAGGAAAGTTTAGACATGGTTTGTCTTCTTTCAAAAAGTACCATCTCTTTTTATAAGCACTGTATCATGTTTTAGAATTGCAGTCACTAAAGAGTATAAATCTGTCTTGAAGCATAGTGTAATATGTGTGGAGTAGATCGTGTCTAAGACTGTATTCCTAGTCAATGACTTTTAGATCATTCTCCACAAATGGTTCCTGGAGGGCTAGGGTTCCACAGTGTTATATTTGGGGGGTCAAGCAATGAAGGCTTAGATTGCTCAAGTAATTAATTCACTGATTTTTATCTCCATTATGTATTTGTATTCCCCAAACAACAACATCATAGTCAGCATCATAATCAACAACAACAACAAAAGTTCCAGAGTCAGGAGAAATGGTGCCTGCTTGAAATTACAGCAACTCAGGAGGCAGAGACAGGAGGATCACAGATCTGAGGCCAGCCTGGATGATTCGGCGAGACGTTTTCTTAAAACATTAAAAAGCTAGGGCTATAGCTTGGTGGTAGAGTAGTCCTGGTTTTAATCTCAAGTACTGAAACAACAACAACAACAACAACAAAATTCCACTGTCAAAACTGTGATGAAAAAGCTCTACCCTTTAAGTGTGATGTACAGATCCTTGTAAAGGGTCTGGGGCCTCTCTTTGTATGATTCCTCACTTTCCCAGGACTGATTCATCTTTGGACCTTTTCTATAAAATGTGTTCTTTGATGTTGCATGGAGCTTCCATTTTTAACAGTTTTCTTTATCAATGATACAGTTTTAGATCTCTGGGTTTGTTTGTTGTTGTTTTCTTATCCATTATTCCCAGTTCTGTCCCTCCTGTACTTAACTTACCCTCTTCCCCTTGCTCCTTCTTGACTATGATTTTTCTCTTGTGTCTCTTACTCCCTTGAGCTGGCTGTGACATGGCATTTTTTAGTTATTGCTATACCATATTTTTAATTTTAGGGACAGAAGCCTAGTGCAGACTGAAAAAATAAAAATGGATTTGCGAACTCCACAAGCAAACTTATAGGATGGGCGGAGGCGACTAGGTGACTAGCCTTGGCCATCAGGGTGCACCTCTAGGAGTCTCCGCAAGCCAGGGCTTCTCAGTCTTCTACTGCTCTCTGGCTCCTTCAATATGGCCAGTAGCAATTGCTCCTCGCTTCCCATGGAATTCTACATGCCACCATGAAAAACAGTGCTCTCTGTTCTTAAAAAATAAGCCAGGGAAGGCCTTATGAAGTCCTTGGTTTACCTAGGATGATGGGTTGAGGGTGTAGCTTGGAGGTAGCGTGCTCCTGGGTTCCATCCCCAGTATTGAAAAAAAAAAAAAGGAAGAAAGAAAGAAAGAAGAAGAGAAAAGAGAAGAAAAGAAAAGGTGGTAGGAGGCCCCAGAAAGAAATGCTGATCAAAGCAAATCACAAGCTGGGTGTGGTGGCACAGGCTTGTAATCTCAGTGCTTGGTAGGACAGTGCCAGGGGGATGGTGCACTTGTGATTGTTCTGCTAAGTCACTTTCTCACTCTTCTACCCACTTCAAGACCCCACAACATGATGCGACTCTGCCTTGGCCAGAGGAGTGGGGGTGTGGGTGTTTATGTGAGCTTACCCGTTTGTGGTTTAGTGTGAGACTATGTGTTTGGAAATCTGCTCATCAAAAGAAAAGATGGGCCGGGTGTGGTGGCGCACGCTTGTAATCCTAGTGTTCTGGAGGCTGAGCCCAGAAGTTCGTGGTTCGCGGACAGCCTCAGCTACCTAGTGAGGCCCTTTGCAACTCAGTGAGACCCTGTTTCAAAATAAAAGATAAAAAATAGGGCTGGGGTGTAGCTCGGAGGTAGAATGCTCCTGGGTTCTAGCCACAGTACTGCAAAAATTAAAAAAAAAAAAAAGAAGAAAAAAAAAAGGTGGTAGTAGGCCCCGGAAAGAAATGTTGCTGATAAAGAAAATCACAAGCCAGGTGTGGTGGCGCACGCTTGTAATCTCCGCACTTGGGAGGCTGAGACAAGAGGATCGCACAGGTTCGAAGCCAGCCTCAGCTACTTAGTGAGGCTCTCGGCAACTTGGTGAGACTCTGTTTCCAAATAAAGTATAAAATAGGTCTGGGAGGATAGCCTGGAGGTAGAAAAACCCTTGGGTTCCACCTGTAATACCACAAAATAAAAAAGAAAATCACAGGTTGCCTCTAAGTTAGTTAACTGAAATCTTACGCTTTTTTAGTCTCTAAAATCTCAAGGTGACGAAATCGTATAGGCAGAAATAGTCAAATATGTTACAACAGTTGCTGTTATGTTAGTTAGGCTGACTAAAACATTTGTGTGGGGTCAGGCAAATGAAAATGCCCATTAAAAATTTAGTACAGAGGTCCTATCAAGTTTCAGAAGTTAAAAAAACATACTAATAAAACTTTTTGTTCTGATTGGATCTAAAATTTAAAATTCCAGTGTTTCCTAGAAGTTTCCTAACTGATGACTCAACTTGGTCTCTGAGTCATTTGGGCCTCTTCTTTTTGTCACTCTTATAGGTGGGGTCTGTTCCAGGGACGGCCAAGATGGCAGTGTTACATTAGCCCCCCTTTAAAGAGCCCTAAGTAGAAATATACTCCCTAACTTTGGTGTCTCCCTTACAAGGTGGGGTGCTTTTTATCTTTTTGTCTGGGCCTGATTCGTCCTGGGATGTTAATAGCAGACATCCTGCTCATCTACCTATGATATATTTGAAAAGGTACTAAAAAAGTGCATTGGTTGGAAGAGGAGACATTGTCCTTTTTTTCTTTGAGTTCTCTCTCATTTTTTTGCCATGTTTTGTTGTTACTTAGGGTACTGAAGGAAGAAAGATTAAATAGAGGAATGGAGGATGGGGAAAATTTAAAACCTTATAATCTTAAATGAATGCAAGCTTCAAACTATCATTGGGTTTTGGTCAGCTGGCACACTGTAGCAGATGATAACTGGACAGCTGAGTTAACACTGGTGAACATAGTTCTAGCAAACCTCAGCGTGGGAAACTGGCTGGCGATTGGCTGGCGAGTTCTTCTTTCAAAGGATGAATCTTTGCTTTGGCTTTGTGTCTTCCAAAACATCACCAGCATCACTAACAAAAAAGTAAGGTAAAATGTTTATTTTATTTAATAATGCTCTGTAAAGATCCAAAATACAACTGTTCTGTGCACATTGGCAAGCTGCTAAAATCTCATTGACCTAGACAAGGATGACCTTGGAATAATCTAAAAGAGAGGGCTCCTTAAATTAAAAGCCAAACCCACACTTTAAGGAACTTAAAAAAAAACATATGTAAGTGAACATGCTGTTTTTAAGGTCTTTTAATTTTAAGTGTTACATGCAAATGTATACTGCTAATTAGAAATGAGTTCTAGCTATTCAATAATCCAAATACAGCAGGATCCCCACTTAGAAACACATTGTAAGGTACTTGAAGTTTCTATATATACTTGAAAAGATTGGCATTAGTCAGGTCTTTTTCGGTTGCAAATGACAGAAGACCCATTTTAAACAAAAATAAGGGCATTTGTTGCCTCCCCTGACTGAGAACCCGGAGGCGTAGCCGAGTCCAGGTGCTCTGATGAAATCATTAAGACTTAGCTTCTCTACAAATCTTGGTTCTGCTTTTCCCAGAGTTGACTCCACTTTCAGCCAAACTCTTTCCTTGCTGAGGCAGAAGTGGGGCCCTGTGGCTCCTGGTGAACACGAGCCCCCTCCCCAAGGCCTCTGGGCTCCTGTGCACCGTCAGCATCCCTGCATCCTATTTCACATCATTCTTTCACTCTTCACTTTTACCACTGGCTCATGGCATTATAGAGGCTGGGAATGATGTTTGGTCAATTGTCTGAGGGCACCGTCATCCAGTCAAATTGATGCATAAAATCAACTACCACAGTTGCTAGAGTGGACCCTGTTTTCCACCACTGACTGTTTGATTTCTTGGACACATAGTCCAGGAAGATATCAAGCCTCTTGTCTTAACATAAAGTTTCTCAAAGAGAAATAAGAGCTCCGAGATTCATCTCTTCCCTCAAAATCGCCATAGATTCCTTTCCTCCTAAGATGTGGCAGAATGCATCTGCTTGAGATGGGCTTGATCTTGGTCAGTCATGGGATGCTCATTCATCCCTCTTCCTCTGTATTAAGCATGAGGACCTCGGGCTGTGGAAGCAGACTTCTTGGATCCACATCCCATCTCTACCACTAACCATCAGATAGAACTCAAAAAAGTCAGCTCCTTAGCATTCCAGCTTAACCATGTCTGGAGATGATGCTAAAATATTTCTCATGGGGCTGTTTTATGGTTTAAGCCAAATAAAACTCATAAAGTACTAAGCACAATAGCAGATATCAAGCAACGGATAAATAAATGTTATCATTGAGTTAGTAGTTGCAGTTTTGATTTGGTGAAACTGCCTCATTTATTCTAAGAAGGATGAGATGTGTCATTTTTTTAGTAATGTCAGCCACAGACACTAATAACTTGTTTCTTTTCTGGGTTGTTCTTTACATTTTAGTATTTTTATGGAATTTTCTGATCTCTGAAAGAGAAAATCTACAAACATTTCCTTTTATGATTTTTTCCCTTAATTCTATGCCTTAAACTCCCTATACAGAAGACTATATTCACATTTACTTATTTGTTTCTTAGTATTATACTTTTCTCCCCACATTTCCGTCTTTAATCAGGGTCAGCAAACTGGCCCATGTGCCAAATCTGTCCATGGCTTGCTTTTGTGAATAATAAAATTATTGAATCACAGCAGTGCCTATTGTTTAGGTATTATCTATGGGGCTTCGCATTATAGTAG
Source organism: Muscardinus avellanarius (assembly GCF_963383645.1). Lineage (NCBI taxonomy): Eukaryota > Metazoa > Chordata > Mammalia > Rodentia > Gliridae > Muscardinus > Muscardinus avellanarius. The sequence continues at coordinate 9,933,186 of NC_137794.1, read as the reverse complement.
CAGAACTGAATAGTTTTGACAGAAACTGACTCCTTACAGAAAAAGATTGCTGACCGCAGCGTTTGTCAGTTTAAAATTTACTGATACAATTTATAGATCACTTATTTTTTTCCAAATGCCCACTCAATTTTCTCAACATGCTTATTCAACAATGCAATTATTATTATAGCTGAATAATGAACCTCAAATATGTTCATGTCCTGATTGCTGGAACCCATAAATGGTATCTTATTTGGCAAAAGGGACTTTGTCAATGTGATTAAAGGTTTTAAAACCAGGCCTGATGGCACATGGCTGTAATCTCAGTACTTGGGAGACTGAGACAGAAGGATCATGAGTCTGAGGCAGCCTTGGTATATACTAAGTATATATAGTATAATGAGACCCTATTTCAAGAGAAAAATAAAATAGGGTTGGTGGTCTAGATCAGAAGTAGAATGCCCCTGGCTTCAGTTCCCAGAACCAAAAATACATAATACATACATACATTTAAAAAATAAAGTTAAGATATTTTAGTTTTTAATTTATTTTTATTTTTTATTTTTATTGGTGCACTGCCATCATACATTTTAATGGAGTACTAGATGGTGGAGTCATACATGCACACATCAATCAATTAGCCCTTCCTCAATTCCCACCCCTCCCCCTCCCTCCTTCTCATGTTTGGCTTAGTGATTGACTTTGATATGTTTGTGAATGTACATCACGTACATTAGGGAATTTTGTGGAGATTATTCTAGATTATCCAGGTGAGTTCCGTGTAATCACGTTGCTTCTCATAAGAGGGATGCGGGAGGAACCAGTCTGAGAAGACAATATGCAGATGGAAACCCAGCCTGGAGTGATGTGTTTGAAGGCAGAGGAAGGGGCTACAAGCCCAAAGCTGCACACGGCTGCTAGAAGCTGAAAAAGGCAAAGAAAGGGACTTTATCCCCAGAGCTTCTGGAAGGAAGCAGCCCTCACAACACCTTGACTTTATCCCAGAGAAACTCATCTCAGAATTCTGATCTTCAGAACTACAAGAGAAGAAATTTATGCTCCTACTATATGAAGTTTAAAAAAATCTACAAAAAAGCAGTCTGCATGTTCTGCTCCACCTGTTCCAGCTGCAGAGCTCTCTGCTAGCACCTGCCTTCTCTCTTTTCTTCCCACGAGATCCTTGGTCACCATATTGTAAGCAGCAGGGCCTGCCATGTTGATTTTGCAGCAGCGAGGCAGGGCCAGGCTCGGAGCAGCAACCCCCAGTGGCTGAAGCCATGGCTCCTTCCACAGCATCCAGGGACAACATTGCTATAACTACACAGACAATGTAGAACGTAGTGCATTCATCCATCCCAGCAAAGCCCCAGCATATAACCACCAGGGCCAGCTTCCTGAGCAGCAGGGTGTGGGATGACTACCTGGAGGTGGCTACGCAGTTCAGATCTCTTGTCTCTAAAGGCAAGGCTAAGGCAAGTTCTATTTCTGAACAGCTGGCGGTGGGTGGGTTGGGCAATGCCTCAGATGACTGTACTGGAGCTGCCTTCTCTGGACAGACTGGATGTTGGCAAAAATGGATGTGTAGGAGTTTGTTGAGCCCTGCCATCCTGTTGGATCTAATGACCTGGAGCCATGCCAGACGTTCTTTTCACCATGTTGGATGATGCATGTGATCTTGTTCTTCTGTTCATCCAGGAGACTCATGAGGAGCCTCCTCCGCACAAGAGTGAACCCACCTGGCCATCTCCCAGAAGGCTGAGCAAAAACCGGGCGTAGTGGCACACTCCTGTCATCCCAATACTTGGGAGGCTGTGACAGGAGGATTGCGCAGGTCCGAAGCTAGCCTCAGCCACTTAGTGAGCTCTCAGTAACTTAGGGAGATCCTGTTTCCAAATAAAATATAAAATAGGTCGGGACTGTAGCCTGGATGTAGAAAAGCCCCTGGGTTCCATCTCTAGTACAAAAAAAAAAAAAAGTTAGCCAGCCCCTTTGAGTCCACAGTCACTTTTACTCCAAAGCATATACCTAGCAATGATTAGCAAAATGATTGTCCAGTCAAAAATACATCTGAACTTTTATATGTTTGTGCAGCAATGAACCTAAATGGACATTAAAAACCTTCTGTAGAAGCCTTTAGATTTGACCAAGTGGGTTTCGCGTATCTGCCTGGAGGACTCACTGGAGTGCAGTATGGTCTAAGCCTGGCATTAGCTGGTGGCTGAAGTCCTTACAGGAGCTAGGAACAAGGGTCCTCTTATTTTCCAACACAGTACTTGTTTGGACTCCAAACAACAAAAATATAGAACCCCAATTGCACTGATGAAAGATTAGCTTTTCTTTTCTACCTTCAGAGAAATATGGTGCATTATGCTAACAAATAACCATGGTTAGCTTTAGTCTAGACCCTTGCACCAAAAGAACAGCTTTTTAGCATCAAAATAGATGCTGCTCAAATTCCCTTTCATCGCAACGCAGCAATGATTGCTCCAGCTGTGGATACACCTAGCTGGTCCATACATCCAGAGGATGGGCTCTGGCTCACCTCTTTTTTCCCCACAGGCTCACTTTCCCGCCCACTGGGGACCACTGAAGATGAGCCAGTAGTGATGCTGCACAGTTCAGGCAGGGCGCCCCGCCAGGTTTTATCTTGATCCAAGAGAGATATCACAAGTGATTCTCCAGGGCAGAGGAAAATGGCCCGTGAAAGCAGGTCTCTGTTCTATCTCTTCCTGTTTTGTCATCTGGCTTTTTCTTTGATCTAGCTCAGTTATTACTCTTCTGAGAAGCATTCCCGGGGATAACTTCTCCCTGGCTGCGAATACGGCGTTCTGTGTCACGCACCCATGCACCCCGCGTCGCCTTCTACCCGGACACTCAGTGTGGTGCATCTGTGATTTTTGTCTGCAAATTTCTTGGACTAGTGTTGAGTAATGGGGAAAACAAACTCTTCAGTCTTTATATTTGTCTTCCCAGTGCTTGACAGATGTTCACTAATATATGTAGGGAAATACAGCCTTGATTGTTTTGCTATAGATATTGGGAAGGCTCATTCCAGATAAGGGGAAATAATTTGTGTATGTTTGAGAACAATAGTTGCTCTCGGTTCTGCCACAGGTAGCATGCACATCCGTACATGTGTATTAGATGTTTGTTGCATATCAACTGAGTATTACGAACAATTGATCACTGAGTTTGATAGTGCTTTGCCTTTGACAAAAAGTTTTTTATGCTTGGTAGAGATTTTCTTTATGTAGACAATGAAGAAGAGGACAGAAAAATTCATGCATGTGCATATACATATAAACTTTATTTCATTTTATTGTTCCCAAAGGTTAATATGCAAACAAGGAATAGTTCTTTGGTGAGTTCGTTTATATTTTTATGCTGATGTGAATTTTATTTTAGTGGATTAGCTCCCTACCTACTCTCCTCTTCCCCTTCTCTTCACCCTTCTGATTTGGGAAGGTCTTGACAGTTATTACTTGAAATAAAGATTTAAGTTGTACAAAATAAACAGAGGGCAATTAGAAAATTTTAAAGTGTGTCAACCCACAGATTGTTTTCTTTCTCTCCATGCCCATTTGGTAAGAATGGTTCTCTGGGACTGTGTAATTATGGATGAATGACACTGAAATGCTTGAATAATAATTTGTAGGAAATACAATTATGAGTAGGAGTCATTAGTGGGAGTAAATGACTAGTTTGTTGGTTAACAGGTCAATATTGAAAGCCCAGTGTGGTTAAACATTGCATTAAATTACAAGTTAAGAACATAGCCCTTTGTTATTGAAGCATGTTTATAAATTACTGAGTATTTAAAACTGTATTTTTGTATGTTTTTTGATTTGTGGTACAGAAAGGAAGGGAGCAGCCTGTCCCGGGTTTTAAGAGTGATGACTCACGTTTGCAGTGTGTCCAATGGGACCATTCAGTCCCTCTTGTGTGGCATTTCAGTGACATTTATTAAGTAATGCACATTTTTTTTTAGAAACAAGCTAACCGGGTATACTTCATTTATAATTATTCTCAGAATCTAGGAATTCTATTACTTGTCTAGCTTTCTGGTTTTGAATTTAGAAAACCCAGTTTCAGAACTTGGTGCTATATCTCAATATTATGTAATCTGGTCCTTGAAGAGTTTTAGTTTCCTGTTTGTGCAATCTGTTAAAATAATGATAATGATGATAATAATAACGATAATAATAATAACCCCCCCCAAAGCAAATGGTTCTTACAACAAAGAAAATCAACTCAGTATAGGTTGGGTTTTACCTGAAGTTCTCAATAAGTACTTATTGTTTTTTCTACTTTTTAGCCATTAAATATTATATACTCAATTAGGTATCTCTAGCTGGGCATGGTGATACACGCTTGTAATCCCACCATTTGGGAAGCTGAAACAGGAGGATCTGGGTTTGCAGCCAGCCTCAGCTACTTAGTGAGGCCCTCCACAACTTAGTGAGAGCCTGTTTCAAAGCAAATAATAAAAAAATAATAGGGCTGGGCTAGGGATGTAGCTTGAAGATAGAATGGTCCCTGGGTTCCATCCCCAGTACCCAGTACCACACACATACACAAAAGGTAAATATCTAATGGGAGTTTACAAGTGCTTGTCCAGAGGGCAATATTTAAAATGATTAATTTAAACCGTGAAAAATTGAGCTGGGTGGGGTTTTACACACGTATATTCCCAGGACTTGGGAGTACAGAAGAATAGCAGGTTAGAAGCTACCCTCAGCAATTCACTGAGTCCCTGTTTCAACTAAAATAGTGTTGGGATTAGAGTTCAGAGGTAGAGTGCCCATTCTGGGTTTAATCCCCAGCACCACAAAAACAAAACAAACACAAAACCACCTTAGGTTGAATGCTCATTGTGAGTGCTAGAACTGTGTGTGTTAGGAACTGAGACTGCGCCGTACCGAAGGGAACCACGAAGCAGTGTCCTGCATTCCTGGTCCTCACTCGTAAGGGGGAGAAGGGAGGTAAGACGTACACACTGCAGTCATTACACAACGATTGAGTGGGGAAACATGCAGCGCTGACTATAGGTTATGTAAGTAATAGGGGAGCTTCTCTTGGTAGGGACTCATGTAGTGTCTTAACACTACAGTACTTAGAGATGTCATCTTTGCAATGAGAATGACTACGTTATAACTTTTCTACTTTCCGGAGGCTCTGTCCCTATCTGGAAGGATGCTAGTTCATGTCATTAGTTAATGGGCACTTCAGAGATCCTCTGTGATACTTTGTTCTTCTTTGTGACTTGACCTCTGTTTATATAATGATTCATCGACCAATGTCAATCTTAATACCCCCCCTGTATGGGGAAAGAGGGTGGAGAATGAGTGGGGAGCTGGGGGAAAGCCCAACAAGTGCTGAAGTACTGTGTGTGTGTGTGTGTGTGTATGTGTGTGAGTGTGTGTGTATTTGTGTGTCACTAATGCCCCAATAAAAGTGTAAAAAATTGAAAAAGAATGATCCACTGAGAAATATCTTTTTTGCCTCTGCTCTCTGTTCTGCTGCAGGTAACATGCACACCAGGACATGTGTGTTAGATGTTTGTTGCGTATCAACTGTGAACAACTGATCACTGAGTTTGATAGTGCTTTGCCTTTGACAAACAGTTTTTTATGCTTGGTAGAGATTTTTCTATATAGACAATGAAGAAGAGGAATTCACGAATGTTCATATACATATAAACTTTATTTCATTTTATTGTTCCCAAAGGTTAAGATGTACAAACAAGGAATAAAATTAAAATTATTTTCTTTGGGGATGATTTATGTCTTAATTTTCACCTGCCCTATAATTAGAAATTTTGAACTCTTAAGTTTTTTTTTTAAGACAAAATTATTGCCGGAGTAAACTTCAAAAATTGCATCATTAACCCAGAGACCTTTCTAAGACTGGAACACCATTACTGGTCCGAGAGCCTGCACACACAGAGGCAAATAAATAAAGAGGGAAGTTTAAAATAATTTGAAAATGATTTATTGTCGGGCACCTCTGTAGTTAGAGATTCAAGTATTATTACTTTGCTTTAGTGCAACAAGGGAGGACAGTCCCTTGCTGTGGGCTAAAGGTAAATTATGATCTATTGCAAAGGAGGAAGGAAATGTACTGATTGAAGAGGAAGGAGTTGGGAGTAAGTTGCATTTTTTTCTGAAGTATTGCTTCGGATAATGCCCTAAAAAAATTTCATCTTGACCCTTGCTGGAAATGTCCAGAGTAAACAGTGAGACAGAGGACCTTCTTAAATCTTGGCTAGTTAAGGGCGGACATGCTGAGTGTGGGGAGAGTCCGATGGAGATGTCTGAGTGCAGTACCGAATGATATAGGTAGACTTACAAGTTTACTCCTCTCCAAATTTGCTCAACTATCCTATCCTAAATGACCTTAGTATTAGACTTTGAGAGGGCCATCTGGTATACCCAGATATAAGACAGCCATCTTAAAATCATTTTTATTGTCCACTATGCTTGCATTATTTGTAAAGTGAGTTGAAGTCTTCATATGGGAAATTAGTTATAGACTTCTACATTAGAGCTTTTTCCTTCGTTTTTTATGGGTGCATTGTAGCCATACATATTAACGGGGTGCAAGATGGTAGAGGCACACATGCACACATCACTCATTTAGCCCTTCCCCACTTCTTACTCCATTTCCTCTGCCTTCCTTCCTTCCCATGTTTGGCTTATTGAGTGACTTTAATTTGTTTGTAAATATACATCGTGTGCGTCATCTTCCTTTCCACCCACCTCAGTTAGGTTACTTATTTGCTCATCTATGGTTTAATAACCATTTTCTTACTTAGAATAAAAAGGAAGTGGTAAGGCCGGGCGTGGTGGCGCACGCTTGTAATCCCCGTGCTTGGGAGGCGGAGACAGGAGGATCGCGCTGGTTCGAAGCTAGGCTCGCTGGCTTAAGAGACCCTGTTTCCAAATTAAAAAAAATATATAAAAATAGGTCTGGGAGTGTATCTTGGAGGTAGAAGGGTTTCCAGGAACCCCAGTACCACCAAAAAAAAAAAAAGTAGTAAAATCTCATCCTCGAAACACAATATGATATAGAGAAGTAAGAGAAGAGATTAGCATATACCAAGGTTGTATTATATGGCATGACCCAAACTAGGTGTTTCATTTAATTCTCTTAAAACCTTATGATGGAAGATAATGCAACTCCTATTTTCAGCTGGGGAAACTGAGGCCCACTCACCCAGAGTTACCTGACTGTAACTAATTGGACTGTGACTCGAATTTAAGTTTAGTTGGATGACAATTCCTGTGTTTTTCCACACACTACTACTTTATCCTGATTGCTTAAAAAAAAAACAACACTTTACTTTTGTAAGGCTGAAGATTGATCCTAAAGAACATTCTACCTCCAAGCTACACCCCCAGCGCTTTTTAAAAAAATTAATATTTGAAACAGGGCCTTGCTAAATTGCTGAGGCTGGCCTCAAATCTTTGAGTATCCTATCTCAGCCTCCCAAGTACTGGGATTACAGGCACATGCCACCAAGCCCAGCTCCGGGATTGCTTTTATCACCAGATTTTATAGATGATAAAAATATTATCCCCCCAAAGTCACACCAAACCCTAATTTGGTTCTTATTGATTCTGAAGGTTATTCTTCTAGGTTCTTCTTTCACAGATATCTTTGGCTGTATGATATCACATTCTCTATTGAAGCATCTGAACAAAGTTTGTTGGGCTACTTTAGGTTCACTACCAGAAGTAACTGTCACCCATCTCCGAGTAGCTGCCAATGCGCAAGATAGAGTGTTGGCTCTGGAGGAGGCTGTGGACTGGAAGCCGGGGGATGAGGTTATCATCATCGGTGGAACAAATATGGAAGGTGCCAATCTGACGGAAGAGGTTGCCGTTGTAGAGAGAGTGAACAGCTCAGACCTACATCTCAGGTCACCCTTGAGGTACTGAGCGTTAGCTTGGCTAAGTTTACATTGAAGAAGATGAGGTCTTGACTGCATGGGGTCTTGTCTTTCAACAATGTATTTTAAAACATTAAGTGATGCTAGAGATTGGAACAAGAACGTTATAAAGAATCTTGAAGATTTAGACTTCTTTAATCAGTTTCTCTTGGAAAATTCTAGAATTTTTGTCTCAAACCAAGTGCATCATGCAGTAATGAACATAGTTCTTAAATTGTGTCTATTTGTGCCCATAGTCCTCTATTTGGTAATTGAGTTTTTAAAGAAATGGACCCCTGCCGGGCGTGGTGGCACACACTTGTAATCCCTGTGCTTGGGAGGCTGAGACAGGAGGATCGCAGGTTCGAAGCCAGCCTCAGCTACTTAGTGAGGCTCTCAGCAACTTAGTGAGACCCTGTTTCCAAATAAAATATAAAGAAATAGACCCCTTCCCCAAAGGAAGGATGACAATAATATAATGGCCTACTATTCCTAATAAGATGTAGAGGCATGTCCTCAAATTTATCTTCCTTTACATTTTCAGATATTCTTACAACCTGACAGAGTACTGGGTAGCAGGAGAACACCGTGCTTTGAAGGTCACTGTGGTTCTGCTCAGCAGAAGGATTACCATACAAGGAAATCTCACCTGTGAGAGGAAGGAACACCTTGCTGCCTGTCAGGAGGCCAATGGCTCAGAAGGTAAACAAGTATTTTGTTAGAAAGTCCAAAGAGTGAAAAGGAATGTTCTCACAATATCAAATAACACTTGACAAAGTTGAGGTTGACTTCTTTCAAAATAGAATAGACCCTGAACCTCTGGCTGTCTGTATTATTCTATAATTTTCAGAAGACTCTCAGGAAATTGTCATTTCACACGCCCATACTTTCCAACAGCCTTGTAAAAGAGATAAACAAAAAAAAACAAAAGAAAAATTAATTATTTCTATAGGGAGAAATTTAGTTAAAGAATTAAATCTGGGGAGTTGAGTTGCATTTCTGAAATGGATGTTATAATCAAGTCTTAACTTTGATTCTAGGATTCTTCTAAGAGTCCCCCCAAATCATAATGTCAGAATTATAGGCTCAGGAAGTACATTCTTATTGATTAGACTTGTGTTCCCTCCTCTTTGGGGGTTTGTTTTCTGAGTGAACTACCACATACGTTAGGTAAGTGGTGGGGAAAATCCATTTATCTTCTAGTAGAATAGCAGGCACTGAATCACACTGATGTGCCTATTAAACATCTATTTCAGGGATGGTTAGTTTAGTAGGTTATGTTTTGGTTTCCCAGGCTGTAGGTTATGAGGCTTTCATTGTTGTGAAGAGATCATTTGTCAACTTTGGTCCAAGATGGTAGGGGTGTCAAGGATGACTTCCAGGCATGAGCTCTGGATGGATGATGAGGCTGTTTACTGAGATGGGAAAGAGAAGCAGGTTTTGGGGTGGGAGGGTGGTGATCATGAGCTAAATTCTGTGCACATCGAAATGGATACGGCAGGCCAGCAACTGAGCAGAGATGTCTGGTTATGTCTGGAAGCTGGACGAAATGTCAATACTAGAGGTCACAATAAGTGATATCAGCACATAGGCACCTATAGATATAACATTGTGATGATGTGGGTAGGGGGTTGTTAGTAATGGAGAGGATTCTTGGCCTCATGTCCCTCCATCAACATCATTGGCTCACAAATGTGTCATTCTATGAAAAATGCTTGTATAACAGTGGGTCAGAGTCCATTGACTGTCAACTTTAACAATTCTGCCAAATTAGAACCTGCATATCATTCAGGCTCTCTTGATAATTCTTATGCCAATTTTCTCAAATCACATTTCACAAAACATTAAATTTGATCATGCTGCCAGTGAAACCATGCTTTGAGGTCTGAAGCACTATAAATCTATTAGCTTCTAATCCCTGACTTCATTATAAATATTTTTGTAGCTACAATATCCTCAGAATAAGTCACTGAGGCTTGGCGTGAGGCTAAAGTATATCAACAAGCCAGCTAAACCCGATAATTAGAGGCCGGGCTATTTGAAAACATTATAGAACTCTAGCAAAAATAATTGTGATAAAGCAGACAAATATGAAACATCCAAGCCTTGTGTATCCCTCCTCTGAGTGTTAGCAAACATAGGTAGTAAAGGGTCAGCTCAGGAGACAATTATTCTCCATCCTGAGGTCAGTTTGCATCACACAATGCCATGTATCAGTAGAAGGTGTTGGGTATCCCTACACTGTAGCCACAGAGCTGTGTGTGTTCTGTTCTAGTAAGTTGCTGCCCTTACTAGTGGTGCATCTGGGAAAGGAGATGTGCAGGGTCTGCTCATTACTTCTCTGGAGAACTTTACTCTTTCTGTAGTGACCGTGTTGCTAAGTCCCTAAACCATAAAATAACACAATAAAGAGGAAACCCCATTGGAAAATTTAAGACCAAAAAGTACTGTGATAAAATGGAGCGTGCATATTTCTTCCCTATAATTATCAACCGTAGGAAGGTCATTTTGCTGTGCATTCCCTCCCGGGGAACTCTTGGATTGAAATAAACATCTCTTTAGGTTGGGTTTGTGAGTTGTAATCTGTCACTTTGTGATAGTAATTAGGAGATCGTTTGGGGGATTTCTGGAAATGAAAGAGACAACAACATGTCCTCGTTATCATATCTTTTAATTAGTAGTCCACAGAGGAGAATCAAAGTAAAAGTGAAGTAAGATATTGAATGAAATCAACTGTAACGATTTGTCCTTTGTGCCCAAAGTGGCGAGACTTGTCCAGAAGCATTTTCTTTATGCTTTATTCTGTGTTTCAGGTAATCTGAAGAACTGTTTGTATTCCAAGAGTGAGAAGATGCTGGGATCCAGGGATCTGGGGGCCAGAGTCATCATTCAGTCCTCCCCAGAGGAGCCCAGCCAGGTCCAGCTACAGGGTGTGGAGTTCCGAGACTTGGGGCAAGCCTTCCAGAAGTACCTGAGCTCACTCACTCTGGTAGGAGCTCTGAGAGGTAAGCCAAGATTAGGACTTCTTCATTTTCTTTCTTTTTCCATGTTTAAGGCACTATGTGAAGGAGTCACGATAGGCGATACGTGAAATTGGAGAGATTCAGAGATAGACAATTGTTTAAATTTTAGATCAGTGCTTTTCAAACGTTAGTATGCCAAAACACATCACCTGTGGAACGTGTTAAAATTAAGAGTTATATAGCCTGCCCTGACAAATTCTAGTGTAAGGTGAGCCTAGAGATCTGAATTTGAAATGTAACAACCTTATGATTCTGCTGCAAGTGGTTTGCTTTGAGAGACATTGCTACAGGCACAACACTTGTGAGCTGCAGGACTCTGGGTTTTGAACCTTACCTCTGCCACTCGCCAGCTTTGTGACTAATTGTCAAGTTGACCTGGAATAATAGGGGAAAAAAATCAATGCTAGGGGAGTCCAGGCCCAGCAGAAATAATTTCTACATGGAGGAATCTTCTGCCTGGGAAAATGGGGTGCTTATCCTGAGAATATGGAGCAGGCAGGTGTGCAGGACCTGACCAGAGCTGAAGACATAGGAAGGAAGCAGGAGGCATCAAATGTCGGTGAGAACTGGAAGATGAAAACAGGATCAGAACCAGAAAAGAGAACATGACTGGATACGCTGATGTTAAATTATTCCATAAACCAAAGTAACTTTTCCAATATTCCAAAGTTCATCGTTCATATATCTCTTTTACCACCTGGTAAAAATTCTGAGCTCCTTTTCCAGGATTTATATTTTAATTATTTACATAATTTTTTCATCTTTTAATGACAATTTCCTCCATCAGACTATAGATACACAAACTCACAGTCTACTTAGTTTTGTTCATCTTAAAGTCTCCAGCATAAGGCACAATCCGTAAAACACTTGCAGCATGCATCACGTGACAGTGGGGGCATGTTTTGAGAAATACATCTTTGGGCAATTTTGTCATTGTTTGACCAAAGAATGTACTTTCACAAAGCTAGATGGTATAGATGAACCACCCTATGTGATTGATCCCTATGGTAATTATACATAAGTGAGGTTCAGAGTAATACAAATAGGGTGCCATGTTATGCCAGCAGCAGCCTTATACATCTCATGTTTACCTTCTCTCCTGATCGCATCAAGAGGCCAACATGGCATTTAACACAGCAAAATTTATTTTTTAAGAAGGAGGAGTATACTCTAGAATAAGTAAAAATTATAGGATGGTACACAAGCCAGCAGCATAGGCAGCTATTATTATCAAGTGTTATGTGCTGTACATGATTACGTGCGCTGTCCTTTTATAATAATGGCAGGGTAGTAGTTTTCTTTATAGGAGTAACACCATATGTATGTGGATAATGTTGTGCTCCCTCCTTAATGATGGCTTATCACACTACCAGGCGATAAGAGTTTTTCACTTCATTTTATGGGACCACCATCTCATATTGACTGTCCATCATCCAGCGAAATGTCATTTTGTGGTGCATGATTGTAGTTGACATTCAGTAAATATTTATTCATTGACTGATTCGGGCTGCATAATCCAATTCGGGGTTCATAGATACAGAGAACAGATAAAAAGCCAGAGAAATGATTTTCTTAAATGTCAATTTATTTTAGCATAATAAAGGACACTTCCCTGTGAGCTTCATAATCCTACATTCAAGCCAGAGTAGCATGAGGCTCTGGTAAACTTTAGGCCTTGCTAACAATTTGGAATAAGAATCTCTGGCCATCTAGGATCAAGAATATTATTTCCTGGCAAGCTTATAAATAGCAGTTTTGAATTCAAGAAATCACGACCACATTTCCTTTTGCAAGACACAACTTTCAAGGTTGAGTTGGTCTATAGGCAGTTCTCTCCATAGTCCTTAACCTCTCATCTACCACATTTTGATGAATTTGTGCCCAAGATGGGGGCCTGGTAGAAATCTCGACACTCATGTTCTTCTGCGGTTTGAGTGTGTTTTTTTCTTTCTTGGATTTTAACCTGTTTATCTTAAGAGCTGGTGACCTAAATTTGCCCATTTTCTTGATTTTATTGCTGTTTCTAAACTCGTCTTCTGAGTACCGTTACTGTATAAGAAGATACTTTTAGGTATGATATAGCTTGCTTTAGATATAATCGACAGAATCCAAAGAGTCTTTGAAATTCCATTATAAATTTCACCTTTCTCTTCATGAACAGGCTCTTATATCCAGGGCTGCACATTTCAGAACTCTTACAGTAGAGGCATCAGCATGTGCAGGACCTGGGGCCTGAAGGTGGACAATAACGTGTTCTACAGCATTTTAGGTCATGCGCTCCTGGTGGGTAAGTAAAATATGTTTGTTTAATCTCTGTGTTCTTGCTTGAGTAGGATACATAGACTGTCACAAAGAATTCTCCTAAAATGTTGAGTTCCAGATTTATCTATAAAAAAAAACTCTGTCCTTTCAATCATTACAAAGAGACCATAGTTTAAAAAAAAACTAAATTTAAATTTAATCAGTTAGATCTGGTGATGCAGGCTTGTAATCCTAGTACTTGGAAGGCTGAGACAAAAGGATCACAGGTTTGTGGCCAGCCTCACCTACTTAGCGAGGCTCTAAGCAACTTAGTGAGACCCTTCAAAATAAAAAATAAAAATAGGGCTGGAGGTATAGGTCAGAGGTATGATGTCCTTGAGTTTCATCTCCTCGCACAAATAATTAATCACTGATGGGTTTACTAAGTTTTATCAGTAGGAAAGTGATTTTTTTGGGGGGGAGATTAAGTTTTATTAGGCTTATTTGAACATCATCATCACATTGGCATTTGCTTTAAACACTGAGAAACAAGTGGAGTTTTGACAACATTTGGTAGGAAAAACTGTCAGGGGCGGAAAAGGTAAAGCGAAATTTACAGACGCTTGGAAGTAGGAGGGTATTTCAAGATGAAAGACTCCAGTACTCATTCCCTGAAGTCTTGGCCTCCTCTCCTTCTCTCTGGAATGATTACTTGGTGGGAATGACACAACGTGGAGTAGAGTAGATTCACAGTTTGTAGAGGCTTTATCTCTGCTCTTAATAAGCTTCCACAGAGGAAGATAAGATAACCAGATTATACAGAGGTAATGATATTATACATATACACATCTAAATGACCGAATCGCAAGTCATTTATAAGTAAAATTATTAGGCCTCTCAATTTGCACTGATCATTTCTTTTCTGATAGTGTTTGAAATTTTCTCAAATTAATAAATCCAGGAGATTAAAGGTATGAGCAAGATCAGAAGCCATCAGAGGAGCCTTTTTCCTCTACTATAAAATGAAGGGTTTGGATTAAAAGATCATAAAATGTATTTTCTTCTTTTTTTTCCCCCAATTTGAATGCTCTTCCTTGTTTCCTCCTTTCCTTCCTTTCTTTTTTTGTAATTATATGTCACAGTGAGGTTCAAAGTGGCAAGCGTACATGCACAGAGCATTCATTGTATGTTTTTCTCTAGGTCTATCTCACTCCCCTACAGATAATATTAACACTGATACAGATAACTTCATCATGAACAGATTCTTTGAATAATTTCTTTTTATTTTTTTTTTTTGCGGTACTGGGGATGGAACCCAGGGGTATTATTCCTCTGAGCTACACCCCCAGCCCTATTTTTCAGTCTTTTTATTTATTGAAACAACGTCACACCGAGTTGCAAAGGGCCTAAGTAGCTGAGGCTGTCCACAAACCATGATTCTCCTGTCTCAGCCTCCTGAATGCTAGGATTGCAAGCTTGTGCCCCCAGGCCCAGATTATTTGATAGTTTGTATCATCCAATCTTTCTCCTCTCCACCTGCCTTCCCTGATCCCCCTCTGCTATTCCACTAGTGTCTCCCTTTATTTATCTGAAATTTCCAGTTTCTGTTTTCCAGAAACTGTTTCCCAGTTTCTCTCCAGCTTCCACATATGAGTCAAAATATATGGCCCTTCACTTCCTATTACTGGCTAATTTCATTTAGCATAATATTCTTAAGTTCCATTCATTTTCCTGCAAATGATATGATTGTGTGTGTGTGTGTGTGTGTGTGTGTGTGTGTGTGTGTGTTACTGGGGATGGAACCCAGGGTCATTCTACCTCCTAGCTACACCCGCAGCCCTACTTTTTATTCTTTATTTTGAAACAGGGTCTCACTGGGTTGCAAAGGGCCTCATTAAGTAGCTGAGGCTGTCCGTGAACCACGATCCACCTGTTTCAACCTCCAAAATGCTGGGATCACAAGTGTGCGCCACCATGCCTGGTTATATTCCTCCTCCTCCTCCTCCTCCTCTTATCCTCCTCCTCTTCCTCTTATCCTTTCCTCCTCTTCCTCCTCCTCCTTCTCCTCCCCCTCCTCCTCCTTCTTCTTCTTTTCTGGCTGAGTAGAAATCCATTGTCTGTATATGCCATAATTTAATAATACATTTGTCTATTGACAGAAACAAAGGCTGGTTTCATAGTTTTGCTATGATGAATTGTAATTGCCATAAACATAGAAGTACATGCATCTGTATAGTAACGTGTTTTCAATTCCGTTGGGATGATGCCCAAATGTAGTATGGTTGGGTCATATGGTGACTCCATTCCCAGTCTTTTAGAGAACTGCCATACTGATCTCTGTAACAGCCATGGTAATTTAGAATTTCATATACCTTAATGGATATATGAAATGTATGCATTATATTTGCACCAATAATAATGCACCAATGCACCAATGATACCAGTAAAAAAAATGCACCAATAAAAAAAACCAATAATTTCACCAACAGTGTATAAGAGTTCCTATTTCTCCATATTCTCACCAGCATTTATTATCATTTGAATTCTTTTTTTTTGTTGTTTTTTGGTGGTACTTGGGGTGGAACCCAGAGGATTTTCTATCTCCAGGATATACTCCCAGACCTATTTTATTTTATTTGGAAACAGGGTCTCACTAAGTTGCCGAGAGCCTCAGTAAGTAGCTGAAGCTGGCTTCAAACTTGGGTGCTTCTCCTGTCTCAGCCTTCCAAGTGCTGGGATTACAAGCCCACCATGCCCGGCTACCTTACTGTTTTTTATTACTATAGACTTGTAGTATAATTTGAGTCAGGAATTATGATACCTCCAGTATGGTTTTTGTTGCTAAAATTTGCTTTGATTATTCTGGGTCTTTTGTTTTTCCATATGAACTTTAGGACTTTTCCCCCTACCTATCTGAAGAATGATGCTGGTATTTTAATAGGAGTTGCATTGAATCTGTATATTGCTTTCGGTAGTCTGATAATTTTGGTGATGCCTATTCTACCTACCCCAGAACAAGGAAAGCCTTTCAGGTCTCTCCATCTTCTGATTAGCTGATGACATATTAATCTTAGAAGAACAAATAAGATCAACTCAAAGACTGATAGAGCCGATAAGTTAAGCAGAGTAGCTGGCTACAAAATCTGCTTAAAAAAATTAATGTCGCCTTTGTAAACTTATTACCAATCAGCTAAAGAAGAAATATGGAAAACAATTCCATTCGTGATAGCTCCAAAAAGAATAAAACACATAGGTGTAAACCTAACCAAGGAAGTAAAAGACCTGTACATTGAAAACTACAGAACACTAGAAGTGATCTTTTAAAAATTCAGTGCAGGTTAGTAACTATATAATGGAGGTTTTAAAATCTGCTGCCAGAAATTTTCACAATTCCAAGTCCCATGAATATGTCTATGTGTAGTCTCACAGATTTTAAAACTTGGATGTTGACCAAGGATTTAAGGAACTTTATTTCTGGTGTGACTTGCTGAAGAAGCCCATATATCAGAATCTTTTAAGCAGTCACTTGTTTGCATTTCCCTGTCCCAGCGTCCATTGAAAAACCTAGAATTATCCTGAAAAATCTCCATTTGCATTATATCACCGCTCGCCTTTATATCCTTTAAGAAATTTAATTTTTATTTCTACATACTTCTGTTATCTCACATCGTAATGTAATTCATAGTGATGGTGACACGCATGCACACAGAAGAATTTATTTTTTTAAATATTTGTATTGGTGTATTTTATTCATACCTCTTAATGGGATGCAAGATGGTGGAGACATACATGCACACATCACCCAATTAGCCCTTACCCAGTTCCCACCCCATTCCCTCTCCATCTCTCCTTCTCATGTTTGGCTTACTGGTTGACATTTATATGTTTATTAGTGTACATCATATGCATTAAAGAATTTCCCTCTTCCTCCCTCCCATCCCCTCAGCTAGGTCGCCTTATTTGCTCCTCTATAGAATCTCCTTCTTCATCTAGAGTTCCTTCTATAACTCGTTTTCCCTCTAGCTTCCGCCCATTAGAGAGAACATTCAATTTCTTATTTTTGTGACTGACTGACCTCACTTAGCATAATGTCCTCGAGTTCCATTCATTTCCCTGTGAATGATGTAACTGTGTTCTTCTTTAAGGCTGAGTAAAATTCCATTGTGTACATATCCCACAGTTTTGTAATCCATTCATCTGTTGATGGACATCTTGGCTGGTTCCATAGTTTGGTAATTGTGAATTGTGCAGCTATGAACATAGATGTGCATGCGTTAGTTTGGTAGTTTGGTTTCCTTTCTTTTGGGTAGATTCCCAGAAGTGGTATTGCTGAATCATATGGTGAGTTCGTTTCCATTCTTCTGAGGATCCTCCATATTACTGTTAGGATATGATTTTAAAGTTATGATGTAGCTTAAAAGACACTTCAGTGACTTTTGCCTCAATTAATCTCAATCAACTTGCCATGACTTTTTTTCTTTCTTCCTTTGTACTCTAGTGACATCGATCTGTTTTATTTTATTGTTTCAAAAGACCATACTTTCTTCGGTCTCAGGGCCTTTGCAGAAGCTTTTCCCTTTCATTCTTTCTTGCAAGAACCTTGCTGCACATATTCAAGTTTAAGCTCTTTAAATACCAATGCACACTTCTGGATTTATATTATATATCATATTTTTTCTTTCTCCTTCATTTTCTTTCCTTTTATTGTGGCACTAGGGTAGATCCCAGGGACATTCTCCCTCTGGGCTCCCTGCCCACACCTGTTTTATATTTTATTGAGAAACAGGGTCTTGCTAAGTTGCTGAGGGCATCTCTGTTTCTGAGGCTGACCTGAAACTTGTAATTTTCCTGTATCAGCCTCCCAAGCACTGGGATTAGAGGTGTGCACCATCACGCCTGGCTAACATGTTATATTTCTGGTCATGTCATTTTTTTGGAAGTACTGAAGATTGAACTTAGGGATATTCTGCCACTAAGCAACATCCCCAGTCTTCGCAATGGTTTTGAGTCAGGGTTTCACTAATTTGCCCAGGCTGACCTCAGACTTTTGATCCTCCTATCTTAGCCTCCCAAGTAGCTGGGATAATAGCCATGCACCATCACCCACCCCATCTGATTAGTGTCATTTTACCACCAGATTACATGAGGACACGGTTTCCTTACCCCTTAGCAAATTAACTGGGGCATTATAGGTCCATCAGTTGAAAGAAATGAGTGAATTAATGAGCCCAAGGGTTTCTGGTGGTATCAGAATAAAAAAGCAAATCAGAGGTTTTTCACTGAAGGTAAAAATATAGCTGTATTTGTTAAATTGTGTTTTATATTCAAATTAAGTCTGTGATATGATCAATGGGAAATTGCATGTTTCATTTAAGAGCAATCTGTTGAGATAATAGCTATAAAGGTTCTAATCCTGAGAGGAAAACTATTTAGCAAGAAAATACGGATCATATCAACTTGCTTTGAAATAAATTCCAGCTCTAAAAGGCAAAGAGTTAAGGATACTGAAAATACTCAGGTGCAGAGAAATCCTTTGGTTAGAGAAGGATAGCCACAGGGAAGCCAAAAGAACAGAGGTAGCATTGGCTTTGTTTATTCCTGCTTTATTTCTGATTAAGGAAAAGGGTGAAACCTCCAGCATAAATTCAAGGCGATATATTAACAATATTCCTTTAGCAGAAAACAATGATATGAGGTAGACTTTAATCAAGCAAAAAAGAAAACCTGCAGGAGGAATTCAGCTTTCAGTGCTTTGATATTGTGAATTATAGGCTCCTGACATCAGTTGTCTTGCAAATACGAGAAGCAAAATATTTGCTTATTAATGTATTATAAAGTACTCTATCTCATGCATAATAAGTTTGCAGACTCAGAACCATGAAAGGACATGGGAGGCTCGGGTACATGAAGACCTAGTAGTGTAGGCTTCTGCTCTACTGCTGACGCCACGTAGGTGACAAATCCCTCTCCGAGTCACTTGGCCTGAGCAATCTGTTCTCTCCTATTGGGTGTGGGAGTCCTTGGTTCCACCAGGACATTCCAGCTCTCCAGGGGCAGGGAGCTATGCAGCTCATTTGTGGCCAATTGAACATCGGGGAAGAGGCCGGGCCGACGCAGGTTGTGTAGCTTTTGATAGTGGACACCGCCTCTTAGATTCCTCCTAAAAGGTAAAATAGAAGGTCTGTTTCTCTGTTCTTCTTTTTATTAAACTGAACATCTGCTCCATAATACTCCAGAAGTGCAAGGTCTATACTATCTCTCTCCCTTTGTCTGGTTCATAGATAAGAAAGTAAAAAACGAAATGAAAGAAGCCAGCACCAGAAGGGAAAAATAAATGTCTCAGTGTCTCTTGTTTTCCTGAGTGACATCAAATGTGCTCAAGTGTCATGGTCTTTTGTTCTCAGGGATGTGCATGGAGATAAGTAATTTCTCAGGGGAGGCTGTTTCCGGAAGAAAAAATGGTAAATATGTAAATTTGATTTTTAATCTATTATAGTCCATTTTAATGTATCATATATTTTAGAGACAACCCTGATGACAAAATGTTAGATGTCTCCAATGTATTGAGCATATTAAATGTTTTCAAAAGATATATATATATATATATATATATATACATATATATGTGTGTGCGTGTATATATGTATGTATATATATAAAATATTTGCTGGGAGCTATGATTTATTAGTACAATCAAAAGTGTCCAGTTATATATATTTTAGCTATGTTTATGAATCCCCTAGGATTTATTTATTTATTTATTCATTCATTTATTTTAATTAGACTGGTCAGAACAGGGAAATATGATAAGAAACAACGTGATCACCGGTGTTTCTGGTGCCGAGGGACTCTCCAGTCCTGAAATGTTGACACCATCAGGCATCTATATCCGTAGCCCCACCAACATCATCGAGGTAAGAGCTTGATCCGGCAGAAGGCTCAGCGCTGAGGGGCCATGAAGTTCCCTCCAAAAGCTTATTGGAGTAGCAGCAGTAATATGGCTTGGAAGGTTTGCTTGCTGCACATTGGTATCAAGAAATTAATTTTGTGTTAAATAAGCACTTTAGAATAAATTAACATCTCCTCCAAATTCCTATAAAAACTCTTTGAGTCATTATTTATGAGCAAAACAAAGTAGATATTGGTCATTTTCTGGTCATTTAGATTAAAAAAATGTAAAATCTCTTCCTTGAATTATTCATTGTAAGAGCTCATTTTTAATCTCTTTATTCCAATCCAGTTGCTTACTAAACTGTTGCTGTTTTACCATGTCAATGTGGCCATATTAATTACCTTTATAAGCGTGTTCAAAACTGAATCATAAGGTATATGAGATGTCATATTTCAGGAGGAGGAAGTATACTTTCATGCTCTTAATTTTTTTTTTATCTCATTACTTGGTACAACTTAATAGTAACTTCTCTTGGTAAATTCTTAATGAAAAGTTATTTTTCCTGGGTCCAGTAAACCATAGATCTGTGGATGAGGAATTGCATCAGAAGACTGGAAGGCCATTTAGATTTTCCCCTTCTAATTATTTGATCCCCTGAACGACATGAATGGCGTTAAGGGCCTTGCTCTCCAAGGGCGCTGCTCTGCGCATGTACTGTGTCCTAACAATTACACCAAGTTTCGGAGGAGCTCAGAGGATGGGCTTCTTTCTCGCTGAGCATCTGTTTTTAATTGCTTTCAGCTGAATAACCCCTGGTAAAAGTTGTGGTTATCTGCTCAACCCGCCTTAGACTCTTAATTGTGTTTATTCCAAGCACAGCACTTACACACTGTTTTAGGTGCCTAATGGGGGTGGCTAATATGTCAGCAAGGAAAGGAGACAGAACTGTATGGATCGTAAGAGGCCAAGCTCTACACAAGTCCTGTTTGACCTGTTGGTCACGACAGAGATTCTTGTGCATCTTTGCTCACAAACTCTGGGGCCCAAAGAACCATTTTTTCAAATGTACTTTCCTGGTTAGCAGAGTCTTGGCTACACTGGAACGCCTATAGGAGAGGAACCCTGTGGGTTGCCCAGCTCACCTCTCTGTGGGAGGCTGGAATTTCTGCATCACTGGGTAGGTAGCGCAGTGTCTGCAGGACAGGGTCCTGGCCACTGGCTAGAAGGAAGAAAAGTGTAGCCGGCTCTAGGTGCAGCGGACCAGGACCACCTGAATAGCGAGTGGGCCATGGGAGCCTTTGTAGACCAACTTGTAGAAAGATACCTAATCAGCAGTGGAAAAATTGTGTCCACCACCAGCTGTTGGTTTATCCTCTGATATCATCCATTTCTATTCATTTACTTTTTTGTTATATGTATTTTTTTTTAATTAAGCCAGCTGGGCATGGTGGCGCATGCTTGTAATCCCAGCAATTTGGGAGGATGAAACCAGAGGATCGTGTTTTGCAGACAGGCTCAGCTACTTAGCAAGGCCCTTTGCAACTCAGTGAGACCCTGTTTCATAAATTAAAAAATAGAGCCTGGTGTGGTGGCACATGCTTGTAATCCCAGCTCTGGTGAGGCTGAGATAGTAGGATCGCACAGGTTTGAAGCCAGCTTCAGCTACTTAGTGAGGCTCTCAGCAACTTAATGAGATCCTGTTTCCAAATAAAATAGGAAATAAGTCTGGGAGTATAGCCCGGAAGTAGAAAGCCCCTGGGTTCTACTCCCAGTACCACCAAAAAATAAATAAAATAAAAATAAAAAATAAAATAAAAATAAATAAATTAATAAAATAAAAATAAAAAATAGGGCTAGGGTATAGCTTGGAGATACAATGCCCCTGAGTTCTACCCCCAGTGCTGAAATAAATAAATAAATAAATAAATAAATAAATAAATAAATATACAATGCATGTGTTTTGATAATGTGGCTTTAGCATAAGCTGTAATGCAAATTCTTTAGGCATATTTGCCTGTCTTCATTTCTTTTTTTCTTTCTTTCTCTCTCTTTTTTTCTTTCTTTTCTTTTCTCTCTTCCTTTCCTTCCCTCCCTCACTCCCTCCCTCTCTTTCTTTCTTTCTTTCTTTCTTTCCTTCCTTCTTTCTTTCTTCCTACCAGGGACTGAACCCAGAGACATTCTACCTCTCAGTTCTATCCCCAGCCCTATTTATTTTGAAACAGGGTATCATTAGGTTGCTGAGGCCGGCCTCCAGCTTGTGATCCTCCTGTCTCAGCCTCTCAAGTACTGGTATTATAGCCATCCATCACATACAGCTTATATTCATTTTTGATGACCTTAAAATTCTGTCTCCCAGTACTTGGGAGACCAAGACAGGAGAATCACTAGCTCGAGGTCAGCCTGGGAATGTTAGCAAGACCGTGTTTCAATATAAAAAGTAAAATAGGACTGGGGATGTATCCCGGGGGAGAACTCCTCTGGGTTCAATCCACAATACCACACACACAAAAATTCTGTTATCCTCTTTTTTTTAGATTAGAATTTAGACCTTAGCACAAACCTAAAACATAACAGTTACTCTATAAAATATATTAATTTTAAGAAATGAATTCAGGTATAATTCTGTAACCAAAAAATGGGTATAGGAGGAAAGTCAAGAAGAAGAATATATGATAATCATTTTTATGACTGAAAAATAAGACCTGGGATGTAGCTCAGAGTTAGAATTCTACTGGGTTCAGTCTGGCAACGTTCAGATGCTGTTAGACTTATCTGTCAATATTAGATCTTGCAAAGACCAGCCTGGGTTTTCAGTTGTGTTTCTGGCTTTCTGTTGTGCCGTGTCTCTTGTATTCTCTTGTTTGGAATGTGCCATTACTTTAGATCTAAGTGATAACTGGGCCTATGTAGAAATATCTACGCTTTATGAGCTCCCTTGACCCTTTGAATCATCGACGGTCATTTCAGTTGTTGGAGACGTGGTAAGTTAGTGTTTCCTGTATATCTTGTGTGTATGCTACTCAGAGTAGTTTGAAGAATATATTCTAGAAATAAACCTTTATTGCAAAGGAATATTTAAGAATAGTAGCACTAAGTATATGTGTATGTGTATAATATGGGGAGCAGAGAGAGATGGGATAGGCAGAGTACCCTCCCTAGGGTGGTCCGGTATTGAGGAGAGTGTGATTTCTGTACTCTGAGGAACTGTTCCATGGGCAGTGGCTCTTATGTCCTGATACATGACTGATCCCTTAAGGGACTGTATTTGAACTTGTGTTACCATGTTTGTTTTATTTTATTTTATTTTATTTTATTTTATTTTATTTTATTTTTGCGGGTCTGGGGATGGAACCCAGGGGCATTCGACCTCCGAGCTACACCCCCTGCCCTATTTTTTATTCTTTATTTTGAAACCAGGTCTCACTGAGTTGCAGAGGGCCTCAAACCTGAGTCTGGCCACAAACCTGAGATCTTCCTGTCTCAGCCTCCCAAGTACTGGGGTTACAAGCTTATGCCACCACGCCTGGCTTTTTATTTTAAGTCTTTAACTTTAAAATAATCTAAGACTCAGGAAGAGTTGCAAAAATATAAGCATTTCTGTGTGCCCTTCACTCAGCCTCCTCGTTTTGACATGGACTAGGACATTACCCTACCTTGATGTTATTATCATTTATTTGGGCTTGAAGAAGGTGGCCTAATCCTCATGTCTGGGCAACCACCACTGGGTGCTTCAGCCATTTTCCCCCACGTATGTGTATCTGCCTTTGAAATCCCTGGCCTGACAGGGAGGGAAAGAGATCCTTCCGTTTCTGCGATAGTTTGAGGTTTTATATTGTTCCTGAATTGTCCTGACCCAGAGCCTAGGACCTTCTCCCAGCCACAGTGTCAGAAAGTCACGGTGACTTCTAGTCCGTCTCCTTTTCAGTTCGCTTACCTTTGACCCTGCATAGTTCAGAGAAATTTCAAGTGCAATATCACCTTTATTTTTATTTTTAATAATTTTTATGGCACTGGGGATTGAACCCAGTAGAATTCTAACTCTGAGCTACATCCCCATTCCTATTTCTTACTTTAAAACAGGGTCTCCCTAAGTTGCTGAAGGTCACCCTAAGTTCTTGAGGCTGGCTGCAAGCCTGAGATCCTCCTGTCTCAGTCTCCCAAGATTATAGGGAGACACCACCAGCTTTTATTTATTTTTTTACTTTTTCCATCCACGCATGCTCAGCTGTCTCTGTGCCCAGGCTCCAGCTGTATTAGATCCAGCGCGGTTTCTCTGAGTGGGGGAAGCTGAGCCTTGTGCCTTCTTTCCAATGGAGACTCAGGGAGATGTCCTTTTGGGGGATCCGAGGGCCATTTCATTCCTTCCCACGCTTCTTTGCAGGCCTTTGCCACTGATTCAAAGGCAGGTAGGTAGTGTCTCTTCCATGCATGGCTGAACTGCCCTAGAACACCTCGTGCCCAGCCTGTGCACGCAGCAACTGCAGCCTCTCCGGCTCCAGCTCTCTCCCAGGGGTACCTTATATCTGACCAGAGGCTCCATTTGCCAGGCTATGATCACAACTCATGTGAGCCTATCCTACCCCTCAGGCTAGAGAGTCTTTGCTCTTGAACGGCATCACTTCCAGAGCTGTGTAGGCCCCCGTGTTTACGTAGGCCTTGGAAATTTCCTACGAGCTGACTCCTGTTTAGGATAGTCTGTGGAGAAACCCCAAAGAAGAGCCCTTTGGAGACGTCCATTTAATTTGAGGGGAATTTGTTCTGGTTTGTGAATCAATTTTGTAAGGAATCCTGTATTTAAAGGCCCAGCCTCAGCTCTCTAGCGCTCTCCACTCAATAGGTAATGCATATTTAAGAGCTGCCTGAAGGGTTAACTTGCCTTTTTTTTTTTTTGTAGTGCCTATAGGTGCACACCTCAAGGAGCTGGCTTACTTGGGCAGTTAATTTCTCTCTGGAATTTCTCTTGCTTGAATGTCCATAATACATTGACTTCCGCAAAGAATTGATTTCCACACGAAATTCCCTGCTTGCCTTAAACCCATCCCCGCAAGCCCTTGGCTGCCTGCATAAATATGTGGTTTCTTCAGGAATCGTTTGTAGCATACCCAATTGGAACTGAGAGCAAAAGGGCCAGGAAGAAATGTGAGCCGAATGTTGATGTGCTTCTTATATATGAAAAGGGAACCTTACCGGCTGAGGGAAGGCCACAGCTGCCATCGCCTGCCCAACTAGAGATGCACTGGGACAGTATTTACTTGCAATCATGCAGAGGTTCCATTCCTACCATGATGGTGGGGCAGATGATTCAACAAATCCATTCATTACCGAAAACTCAGGCTTCCCGAGCCCCGGTGCTGGTAATCTTGATGAATAAGGATGTAGGCCCTGGAATATAAACTTGAAATATTGGGAAGTTTTCTGCTACTAAAGTCTCAATAAGGATCTAGCATTTCATTGGAAATGAGAAAGAGGTGTGTATCCAAGCGAGGTGGTCACTTTTAGCTTCTGCTGTGTGTTTCTTCTTGTATATTTGCAGAAAAGGTGGGTGTCTAAGAAGTTCCTCCTCCCCCAATCTTTGGGTATCTATGGCTCTTAGGTGAGAGTCCTAGGATTGCTCATCTGTGTGCTAGAGATTCAGACACTAGGCACAGGCTATCTGCAGGTGGAGCATTATGTGTGCTATGCTGGGAAATGTTTTAGTTGTCTAGTCATGACTAAGAACCGTAGGTGCGGTACTCCTTCCCGTATCTGTGATGAATAAAATATATTGGGCACTGTATTTGCCAAGCGAGAGGCAGTGATTCTTCTTGAGGCTAAGGGCCCTAAGTGTGTACGCTGTGTTGTAGCACAGGGTAAAATTGAAATAACTGTTTTAATGGTAATAAATATTCTTTTTGTAATACCTAATGCTAGATTTGATTATTCTAAAAGATATAAACATCCTCCTTGTAAAGACTGTTGTGAAGGTATTCTTATTATAATTGACCATATTTTCATATTGAGATTGGAAATACTGAATTCTATCAGTATTTGGATGTAGGCTGCTGGAAAGTGGGCAGGTGTTATTTTGATAACTCATCGATTCAGTGTAGACTGTAGGCCATGGTTTCTCAGCTGTGGGTGTACTGACATTTTGGGCCAGATAATTCTTTGTAGTGGCTGTCCTCTGTGTAGCAGTCTCCCTGGACTCTATCTGCTGAATACCAACAGCGTTTTCCTCTATTCTCTGAGTTGTAACAATCTAAAATGTCTCTGAAGATTTCCAAATGTTCCTTGGAAAATAAAAGTAGCCTTGGTTGAAAACTACCTCACCCTCCTATGATGCCCTAAGATCATTGAAATCTCAGAGATGGCCCTGATTATCTGAAGTCAGTTTAACATCTTGAATAATATTTCAGCTTAATATTGAATTATAACCCCAAGTCACTTTTGCTGAGTACTATGTAGTGAGACCTGTGACTGGAACTGTAAAGGAAGTACTCAGTATGCAAAATGATGCAGTGGACCGGGCATGGTGGCACACACCTGTAATCCCAGTACTCAGGAGGCTGAGATGGGAGGAGGTTTGAGGAGGCCAGTCTCGGCAACTTAGCGAGGCTCTCAGCAACTTAGCAAGACCTTCTTTTAAAATAAAACATAAAATAGGGCTGGGGGTGTATCTGGGAGGTAAAATGCCCTGGGGTTCAATTCCTAGTTCCCCCCAACACATACAAAATAATAATGATGAATTACAGTAAAGAATGGGCAACTAGTCCATAAAAGGAAAAAACAACAACATTGTGTGTTGAGTGAAAGTCATGAGGAATAGCTATCCTTTACAAATAATTAGGGTGGGGGAAACTTTGGGGTCCACAGTGAACCACAAGCTGCATCTCATCTGACAGCAGGAGGACTGTGCCCACAGCACAGGTTCCCTGCGGTCCTGGTGGCTGCCTGCGGTCAGACTGCAGGTGTAGGGTAGACTCTGGCCCTGGCTCACACTGCCCTGCAGAGGAAAGGCGTCCTGTGGCTGGGCATTGGTTTCCCCTCTTCCAGGAGGCCAGAGCTGATTATTGTCGATTTTACAACAATTCATTTCAGCTGGGTGCAGTGGTATGTACCTGTAATCCAGTTATGTGGCAGGTTGAGGCAGAAGGATTACAAACTAGAGGCTAGCCTGCGCAACTTAGTGAGACTGTCTGAAAACCAAACTAAGAAACAAAAGTGGGCTGTAGCCCAGTGGTAGAGCACTTACCTAGGATGTGTGAGGCCCTGGGTTCAATCCCTAACAACCCCCAAAAGGAAACAATTACCAACCTATTTCAATTTTTTCTCAACATATGGACTTACCATTGGGATGTGTGTGTGTGTGTGTGTGTGTGTGTGTGTGTGTGTGTGTGTGTGTGTTTTGTGGAACATAGGCACCTCTACAAGGAATAGAATCTCCAACTTCCCTTTCTGTAGAGGTTTGGCTACACTGTAATGGCCAGTGGACCACCTAGGTCCAGAGAGCTACTTTTCATAAGACCTGTAGTCATTCATTGAGGAGTTAAAATCAATACAAATATTACTCTAGAATGACTAACACTGTACAATAAAATGAACTTTCTCAGCCTAAGGTAAAAAATAGAGAAGAGCTACCAGTAAAAGGGAATGAATACGTTAACAGAGGGGTCCTAAAACCTCAGCAATATGTGAAACGAAATGCCACATCGTCCTGCCAAGGACTGGAACATGTCTCACCTTCTTACCCATGCGTCTTTCTCTGCACTTGGAGCTGAGAAAGACACCACTCCTGACCCCACCACTCCAGGCCACATGGTGAGGGTCAAAGGGATTTTATTTTCTCTGAATTTTAGGTGTGAAAAGAGAAACTCCTTAGTTAAATTTGACCTGAAAGGATGCTAATTTTCAAGAGATCTTTATTTATGTAGCAATCTCAAACACTAAATACTTACCCCAGTTCTGTCTACCAGATTACCTGATGCCTGGTGGGCTAATGTGCTTTGTTTTTCTTCTTTTTTTTTTTTTTTGGCACTGGGGATGGAACCCAGGGGCATTCTACCTCCTAGCTATACACCCAGTCCGATTTTTTATTCTTTCATTATTATTATTATTATTATTATTATTATTATTATTAATTATTACTATTATATTGGGGATGGAACCCAGGGGCATTCTACCTCCAAGCTACACCTCCGGCCCTATTTTTTAGTCTTTTTATTTTTGAAACAGGGTCTCCATGATTTTCAAAGGGCCTCACTAAGTAGCTGAAGCTGTCTGAGAACTTCAATCCTCCTGTCTCAGCCTCCTGCCTAAATGCTGGGATTATAAGTAATGTACTTTCTTATAGTGACTATAAATACACTCCTGAAGCAGCTGGCTTATTTGTATAGTTAATTTCTCTCACTTGAATGCCCAGGATACACTGATTACCGCAAAGAACATTGTTGTTCTTTGCAGGCTGTAGAGAATGCACGTTGTCCCTTCCACCTGGTGACAGACCTTGGCTTCGTGCTCCACTATTGTGCTTGTCCACTTTCGCCTGGACTTTGGCGTCCTTGTTCTGAGTCAGTCCTCCATTTCTCTATCCTACATAACCGTCTTAGACATTTCCGCTCTTGAACTCAGATGAAGATGGCTTTGACAACTATTGATTCTATGGCTTTGGGAAAGTTACTCAACACTTCTGAGCTTTGGTTTCTTTTGATGGTTGTAATAATAATATGTAACTCACAAAATTCAGAGAAAAATGAGACTCTTGAATCTGGCACCTCAAGTCCAGTGGTACGTATCGTTCATAAATAAAGCCAGGTAGGAAGAAAGACTATGGAAGAATAGTCTGTAGTCAGGAGGTATCTTTTTTACTTCCAGCTGATTTATGGCCATCCCATAAAAATTTAGGTTCAGAAAAGCTGAAAGTTTGAATTTTTATATTATGTCTCCTAATTTTAAAATTTTGAAAACAAAATAAAAGTTTTCTGCAGACATTGAGTGGGCCAAGTAAAATACATTGCATACAGTATCATATCCTTTAGGGAGTCGGTTTTCTTAGAGTGTATTACATAGAGATGAGCTTATTGAGATAGTTCATGGAATGTATAATCGATCTCATTGTGTTCAGTTTGACCAGAATTAGATTTTTAAACTCATATGGTCCAGTGGAGAATTTAGATTTTATATAAGTATATGAAAAAACTCTAAATTATTTTGATAGAAAGTTCTATAAAGAAATCAGCCGGGCGTGGTGGCGCACGCTTGTAATCCCCGCGCTTGGGAGGCAGAGACAGGAGGATTGCGCAGGTTCGAAGCCAGCTGTGCGCACTGGCTTAGGAGACCCTGTTTCCAAATAAAAATGTAAAAATAGGTCTGGGAGTGTAGCCCGGAGGTAGAAGGGCTTCCAGGAACCCCAGTACCACCAAAAAAAAAAAAAAAAGAAAGAAAAAAAAGAAATAGTAAGGCAATTTAATAATCTAAGCAATACAAGAGTACATTAAAAAGCTGGACATGGTGGCTCATGCCTCAATCCCAGTATTTAGGAGGCTAAGACAGGAGGATTACATATTCAAGGTTAGAGCCCAGCCTCAGCAACTTAGTGAGAACCCCCAAAACTCAGAGAGACCTTGTTTCAAAATAAATAAAAAAATAAAAAGGGTCGGGGGTACAGCTTAGAGGTAGAACACCCCTGGGTTTGATTCCTAGTACCACCAAAAAAAGAAAAGAAACAAAAAGAAATACATTTTGCTTGCACTTGAATTCAGCCAGTGTGCTTTAGCCCTAAGGTTTGGCTAGCTCCATCTCATGACCTTTAGCCCACAGCCACATTACCGGTTTGTTCTAAATACTAGAGAGAACACCGTGCAGTTTTGACTCCAAGAATGTCACGTATCTTGCATATAGCACAGAGGAGATGCTCTGGAATAGGTTGGGTATAACAGGTCAGCTCCCTACTGCAGAAGCTGACAAGGGGGCCCTGGGATGCTGGTTGGGTTGTCCAGATGTGCAAATGGTGGTCTAGGCTAAGTGCCTGGAGGAGAGGGAATGGGAGAAAATTCTGATCCTGGGGCAAAGTGGGGGTAAAATCAACACAACGAATCCACAAAAGTGTCAGCATATCTTAACAGAAAGTGAATTAAAAGTACAATCACTGTAAATAAGAGTTTGTCTTTCTCAGCATCCTGCATACACACGGACCATCTATTTTTTTTTTAACTACCCTTAATTTCCGCAGGGGAACAGAGTGCACGCTGCTGGTTACGGCTACTTTTTCCATCTTGTGACGAACCAAATATCACAGGCTCCACTCCTGTCATTCACTCAGAACATGGCACATTCTTGTACAAGGTAACTTTTAAAAAAAATCCATATGCATTCTGAGTATCACGCTTGGGATTTAGTGTTTTTCTGTGGAATGATAACAAAGAAGGCATAACATTTTGGCATTTGTTTGATAGTTAGTGATGCTACCGTGTAAATATTTTTCAAGTCACCTTATTAAGGTATGATATACACACCCAGAGCAGTGTCCTCTGATTCATCTACATTATCAGAAAGAGCAGGAAACCTTTCTAAGGGCTGAGCAACATTACATTGTAAGTATATGTCATATTTTATCCATTCATTTATTTATTGATAGGCACTTAGAATGCCTGCTTGTTTTGGCTGTTGTAACTGTGTAAGCATTTTGGATCATAAATGTTTGTTGGTGAGGGGAAGAGAAAGGAGTCACTTGAGAAAGCTGCAGGAAAGAATGTGCCTTTTGTGGCTAGAGGGGATTCAACAGAGAAAGCAATTAAATATCCAAGAGATTTGGTGCACCTGGTAATGCGAAAAACCCTTGGGAAGCTGAGGGCCTGGTTTAGGATGGGAGCAGAGAGATCAGCCCTGGATAATAGGCTCTTTGCCCATGGCTGCTCACTGTAAGAAGAGAAGAAATCTGTTCAAAGTCTTTGTTATTGCTGGGCGTGGTGGCGCACGCTTGTAATCCCCTCGCTTGGGAGGCGGAGACAGGAGGATCGCGCAGGTACGAAGCCAGCCGTGCTGGCTTAAGAGACCCTGTTTCTAAATAAAAATATAAAATAGGTCTGGGAGTGTAGCCCAGATGTAGAAGGGCTTCCAGGAACCCCAGTACTACCAATAAAAAAAAAGTCTTTGTTATAGAGCTGGGCATGGTGGCGCACGCTTGTAATCCCAGTACTTGGGAGGCTGAGACAGGAAGATCGCGCAGGTTCAAAGCCAGGCTTAGCTACTTAGTGAGGCTCTCAGCAACTTAGTGAGGCTCTTTTTCCAAATAAAATATGAAATAGGTCTGGAGGTGTCGCATGGAGTTATAAGTCCCCTGGGTTCCATCCCCAGTAACACACACACACACACACACACACACACACACACACACACACAAATTAAATTAAAGGCTTTGTTAAATAGAAGGGCTACCTACCAAGAGCAGGGACCTGGGGAAACAAGATAAGAGTCTAGAATTAAGAGGCACGTGTAAAATGCTGACTTCAGAGTCAGGCCTGATTCAAATCCTAACTTTACTGGTAAAATATTTTTTATAAGGGTCAGGTTCTTATTTGTAAAATGGGGACCAATCAACATGGAAAGCTCGATGTGAAGGCCAGAAATGTTTTAATGCATGGGAAAGCACACTTGAAATATAACAGGAACTCAATACTTAAGAGCTATAAATAATTATGATGATAATAATTTCAATAGTGCTATTATGAAAGAAAATACAGAGTAAGTATTATGACTGATGGCCAGGCAATGTGGAGGTACTAGCCGAGGTTGGGATGAGTACAGCGGTGATGAAATTATCATCACGATGATGGAATTTTAATGCAGCAGCCCTTAGCAGTTCTGGAATGCGAGGAAAGGAGTTTCCAGAGCAGAGCACCGTGGTAGAGCATCACGGCAGATAAAAGAACAAAAGTTGAGGGTACTACAGTGCTGGTATTCTCTCTTCTGAGAAGCGGTGGACTTAGAGGGGTGGAGAATAGCAAGAAGCAGGACAATCTGTGTTCTGTTAGGTCCAGGAGCCTCATCAGAGTGACAGACTGGGAAGGCAGAGGGATGGCCAGTGAAGGTAACAGAGGCGTCTAGACTTGGCATTCTCTCCACGCCCTCATCTATTCACTACTTTTCTCTCCAGTGAGGTTTTTATATTCGGAATATAAAAGGCACACAAAACAACTTAATAGCAAAACGTCAAATAATCCAAGTGAAAAATGGGCAATCGAATGAAATAGATGTTTCTCAGAAAGAGACATGCAAATGGCCAACAGGTACAACAGGCCGATGAAGAAAAATTGCTTAAAATCACCAATCAACAAGGAAGGGCAAATCAAAGCCACAGTGAGACAGCACTCCCAGCTGATAAAATGGATACGATCATAAAGACAGAGTGAATCTGTTTGGCAATGGGCACATTTGTGGATCTCTGTAGTTAACTAAAAGCTATTGTCAAGTTACCATCTCAGATCATATCTGCTTGGTGAGGTTGTGGAAAAAAGGAAAACTCGTTTACACTGTTGGTGGGATTCTAATTTACTACAGAGAACAGTATGAAGGTTCCTAAAAAAATTAAAAGTAGGACTACCATGTAATCCAGCAAACCTACGAAAGGGTGTGTGTCCAGAGGCCATGAAATCAGTCTATCGAAGAGGCAGCTTCAGCCGAGTTTACTGCAACACTGTTTATAAGAGCAAAGAAATGGAATCAGCCCAAGTGTCCATCAATTGGTGAATAGATAAAGAAGATGTGATACTAGCGAGGTCCTGTCTCAAAGTAAAAAGTAAAATAGGAACATGCTTGGGCTCATTCCTAGACACACACACACATACACACACACATGCAACACACACATGTTCACATATAATAGAATGCTTTTAAGCCTTGTCATTTGTGACAACAGGAAGGCATTGCGTTAAATGAAATAAAGCAGACATAGAAAGACAAGCACCATGTATTTTTGCTTATATGTGGAATCTAAAGCAGATGTTCTCATAGAAGTTAAGACTGGAATAGTGACTAGCAGAGATGGGGAAGGGCAACTACATCACAGTTAAACGGGAAAAATAAGTATGGGTATTCTGTTACACAGTTGAGTGACTATAGATAATCATACTGTATTGAATATTTTTAAAACCTGAAGGAGAGCATTTTGATGTTCTCACCACATAGAAACTATAAGTGTTTAAGGACATAGATATGCTTACCCTAATTTGGAACATCCTATCATTTATATATGGACCGTATATATATACGGTCCTATGGTCCATATAGTAAATCATATGGTCTATATACAAATTATATACAAATTATACAAATTATACAATATACAAAATTATAGAAAAATATACAAATTATACAAAATATACAAATTATAGAATATTCCAAATTGTAAGTCTATGCAATTATTATGCACCAATTAAAAAATGAAAGCATATATAGGAAAACTTTTGTACTTCCAATGAGAAAGCAAGCAATGGGATTAGTTTTACTCTTTATTTTGCTTTATAGGTATGGTCTCTTTGTATATCCTAAATTTCAGCCACCGTGGGACAATGACAGTGGCCCTGCTCTGTTCCAGAACTTCATGGTTTGGGGAAGTGCAGGTGGTGCCCAGGTAAAGTTTCTTTAGTGTTTTTAAAAATTTATTACTCCCTTGTGGTCCTAGGGGTTGAGTTCAGGGGCAGTCTATCTCCGAGCTATACTCCCAGACCCATTTTATTTGGAAATAGGGTCTAGCTAAGTTGCTGAGGCTGGCCTCTACACTGTGATCCTTCTGTCTCAGCCTTCCGAGTATGGAGATTATAGGCATGGACCACAACGTTTGGCTTTCTTTATTTTTTAAATTAAACTGTTACTTGTTTTGACCTCACCTATTTTGCATATTCTTTATTTAAAGGAGAATCATTTGCTGCTGAAGAGAGCACTGATATGTTATTATACAGTTTTAAAGGTCCGATGGCATATGTATACACACAAGTTTTTTACCCCAATATGATGTATGAATATAATGCACCAATAAAAAAAATAAAAAAAGATCCAGTGGCACCAGAAATGCATATGGAATGAACGTTGAATGAACAAATTCTTTGTCAGTGACATAATGTTACATCATTGGAGTTTCACAATCAGGAAAGATCTTCAAGGTCCATCCATTCTTTTCTTCCCACTTTTTTCTCATTTGATCATATTAGCTTTAGGGTGAGGTGTACAGTTGTTTTATTCTTTTTGTAGATAAAACTCTCTAGGAGTAAATACTTGCTAAAGTCACACAAGTAAAAATTGTTAGATTCCAATGAAGTAATGCAATCCTTCAATTTCTACATGAAATGAGTTGAGAAAAATACCTCCTTCTCGTCAAGTTTTATACATTCCAAGTAATTCTTCTAGAGGAGAGAGAAAAGTGAGCGCACTGAAAAAACTTTATTCACACCCAAAATAGGTGCCTTTTGCTATAGCATATAAGCTTCCTTTAAAAGCAGCAGGTTTACCTGGGTGTGACGGCACATACCTGTAATGCCAGTAGTTGGGAGGCTGAGACAGGACGATCACAGATTCTAACGTAGCCCTCGCAACTTACTGATTTTCTATTCCCAAATGGAAAAAAAAAAAAGAAACAAACAAAATAAAAAATGGATGGGAGTGTAGCTCAGTGGTAGAATGCCCTAGCACAGAAAAAAAAACAAAAACAAAAACAAAACAAAACAAAAAAAGCCAATAACGGCAGGCTCCCTATCTAATGCTAATGCTAGGTGTTTTTTGGGCATATTTATGGACGTCAATAGTTCGATGACAACTGTTGTCAAGTTACCCGTTCAGATCATACCTCTTTGTTCAAATAAATGTGTCTTCAAAAGGAATTACCATTTTAATAAAAGATTTAGATGCATACATAATGGGAAATTTAAGCAAAAAAACTGATTTGTAGAAGCATGTCAATGTGATGAATCAAGGATACCTTGGCATTCATTAATATGAGACTTCTATTTACAGTGTGAATTCAAACATACTACTTACTGAATATAGGAATGGCTGTGTTAAGTTTTCTGCTTGACCTCCATCCTGATTTGAAAGATGATTGACCAGGTCCTAAGAGAAGCCGGATCTCCTTTTTTCCCCAAGATCACAGAATGAATTGGAGCTAGGTGAAAATCCAGAGCCATGCCTCGAAGACCAGTGGGATTCATTCAACTCCTTTTTAGAAATTTTTATTGGTACATTGTAGTCATATATCTTCTTCTTCTTTTTCTTTCTTTCTTTTTTTTTTTTTTTTGGTGGCACTGGGGTTCCTGGAAGCCCTTCTACCTCTGGGCTACACTCCCAGACCTATTTTTATATTTTTATTTGGAATCAGGGTCTCAACGCTAGCGCGGCTGGCTTCGAATCAGCGCGATCCTCCTGTCTCCGCCTCCCAAGCCCGGGGATTACAAGCGTGCGCCACCACGCCCGGCTGTAGTCATATATCTTACTGGGATACAGGATGGTAGAGACTTTCAATTCTACCAAAAATAATTTTGTTAATTCTTGATCCTCATTTGGGCACACTCTTCCAAGTACCATAAATATATATGCATGTAACCTATGTTGAGTTCATACATACTGAGTCTGTAATCATGCTGAATTACTTATTTTATGTTTTCAGTCTCCTGAAAGAAGTATGTATACTTCTTTCTCTTATGAAAGTACATAGTTTTTATATATACTATATTAAAGAAAATATGAAGCCCTGGAGTTCTTGGATGCTGTTATACTGTATTAATGCTGTGTGATCTGGCCGCAGTAAGACTGTTTTAAGTGTGTGGGGAATCCGCATTGACCTTTGTAATGTATTGGTTATTATGACGCAAATGAAAAGTATAGAGTGGGTATTACCAAAGGGGACTAGTTAGTGCTGACCTCACAGCAACTTGGGGATGCCTGTACTGATATTGATGGGCAAAGGCTGCTTAAATATGGCATAGCGTGCTTATTTATACTCAATCAATAATTAAAGAAGCTTCGGGAAGTCTGCGAGAAAAGCCCAGCTTCGGACCTTTGCCATAACATTTGCTGCTATTTTATAGATTTTTAGAAGTAGCAATCTTCACCTGAAAAACTTCCAAGTTTATTCATGCAGAGATTTTGGAATTGACATCTTGGAAAGTGATGCAAATACTTCAGTAACTGACAGCTTATTACTTGGTCATTTTACCCACGAGGTAAGTGCCTTGGTAAGGTTGTTTTAGGCTGTCCATCAAAACTGAATCATATATACCGGTCTCCCTGATGATTCAAGATATATAATCAGTAGCATTCCTCAGTAAATCTTATATTCAATTGGTAAAAGTAAGAGATATTTTATTTTTTATTTTTAACAGTGATATTATTAATAATAAAATTTAAATATATTCAGGGTTTCAGAGATGTGTCCATATAAATTACAACAGAATGTATATGAGACAAAGAATATATGTTATCCAATTGAAATTTAAGTGATAACTATTGATTCTTGTACTTCCACTGGATATTTTATTTCATAGCTATAGATATAAATATTATGACTAAAATAATCTTCTCATTGACTTACATCTTCCTATATTTGGTTCTCAATTTCCCATTGTTGAAGCTCTTTTGAATGATCCTTTCAGTAGGTAAATACCTGGCAGTTCTTCCTTTTTTCCTACAGGGTCGCCACCTTGAGAGACAAGTCTTCTTTTCAGATTGCATAGTTTTTGGGAGAGGATGCGACTTGATTGACATTTGATGATTTTGTAGATCTAGGGCTCTTACACTTCTCATAAATAACCTTAGAGTAGATGCTGAAAACAAGATGCCCATCAAATCAAGTAACCCACTGTCCTGATAAATTAATGCTGCCAGTATCTTAATTGATGCTAAATAGACATCATAATTAATGGCAGAGTGACATAAATTAAGATACAAATCATGACAAAAGGGTGCTTATCATGAGATAATCCAAAGTAATCACACGCCTGAGGTGTAATTGACTAGCAACGCAATGCAACTCGGTCTTTTAGACATTTGCACGCATGCGTGTGTGTGTGTGTGTGTGTGTCTGTGTGTGTGTGTGTGTCTGTGTGTGTCTGTGTGTAGGGAGGGGTTACTGGGGATTGGGACCAGGGATGTTCTACCTTTGAGATACCTTCAGCCCTGTTTCATTTTTTATGTGTGTGTGTGTGTTTGTGTGTAGGGAGGGGTTACTGGGGATTGGGACCAGGGATGTTCTACCTTTGAGATACCTTCAGCCCTGTTTCATTTTGTATTTTTAAGCAGGGTCTCACTGAGTGGCTGAGTACCTCTCTAAGTTGCCGAGGCTGGCCTAGAACCTGCCATCCTCCTGTCTCAGCTTCCCAAGTACTGGGATTTCAGGGGTGTACCATGGCACCCTGTACTCTTTAGACTCTTTAAAAGTGCAAGACAAGAGTCTCCTCATGCAAAGTATGGGACAGTTTTGTTCTGAACAAGTCTACATTTTGGCCAGTCACCCAAATCTTCAAGCCGTAGAATTTCAGAGCTAATTTTTACTTAGATACTATCTAGTTAGAACTCCTGAATTTATAGATGAAGAAATAGAAGCTTTGGGAAGTCAAAATATGGCCAAGATTCATTCCCAATATTGTGGAACTAGAACCACTTTGATATCCTCCCAACTCCTGATCAATCTCTCTCGATTACGTGTGGAAAATGACTTTACAATGAACATTTATTAGTGTGGACACCAACATCTACTCTTACCATTCCCCGTACTCCCCCAAATCCTAGACAGCTTATAACGTGAACTATAGTTAATAAAGTTGTGTTATATTAGTGATTTTTAAAAATAAGTAGATATTTTGTCAAAAATATTAACTCTGAGAGACGATACATTAATTTACTTCACCATAGTAAGCATTTTACCATCTATGTATAGCCTATAACATCATGCTGTTAACCTAAAAATACACAATAAAATCCATTCTAGAAAAGAAAAATTAATAAACATTCTGAGAAATCCCAAGATTAAAATAAACAAAGAAAATATCCTTTAAAGATATTTTTCTTTCTTTATTGGGGGAGGGAACTGGGATTAAACCTAGGGCATTCTAACTCTGAACTACACTCCCAGCCCTATTTATTGTTTTAAATTAGAAACAGCACTTAGCATCACTAAGTTGCTGAGGCTGGCCTTGAACCTGCTATCCTCCTGCCTTGGTCTCCCAAGTACTAGGATTACAGGCAGGTACCACCACACCTACCTCCATTAGTCTTTAATTATCACATTTCTCAGATTGATTTGAGAAACTATTTGGTGTCAGCTACTTAACCAACAACAAAACACAAACACAGACATACAAAAGAGATGGTGGCTGACGTCATCCTAGTTATAGAACTGATGTCAGCATCTGGCTGTCATGTCTGCCTTTCCTCTGGGAAATTAAGAAATTCAGATTTGACCTTTACATTTTCAGACCTCTTGCCCACATTTAATTTAGAGCATACAAATATCAGGGAGTCAGATCCTCACACCGATATTGGTTGCTAGAAGCAGCGATAATGAGACATAGTTCTAGAAGATGCATAATTATTCCACCATTAGAAAATATATTTTTCTTTAAGAATGCTTGTGTAATCATTGGTGCTGTCACAATCAAGTTTTATTAAGATACATATAATAATTTAATACACATGGGAAAGATTCTCTGCAGCATCACTACATCTCAGTTTGTTGGGGCTGTTTGTTGACACCTGCTGTACTCACATTTCAGCTAATTAGAACACCCTTCCACAAATTACGGTCAATCTACTTTAAAATGGGGCTTCCAGTCTTACTTGGCTAATTCCCCTATTACTTGTGAACTTGTCTTCCTCAGTTGAGATCCTTTATCCTTTTTTAAACTATTTTATTGGTGCATTATATTCATATATCATATTGGGGTAAAAAAAACTTGTGTGTACAAACATGTACACATCACCGATTTAACCCCTACACAACTCCCATCCCATTCCCTCCCCATCCCTCCTTCCCTTGCTTGGCTTAGTGGTTGACTTCGATATGCTTAAGTACATTGTGTGTTTTAGAGATTTTCCTCTTTCCCCCTCCTTTCTCCTCCTTTAGGTTGTCTTCTTTGCTCCTCTAGAGGATTTCCTTTTTCATCTAGAGGTAAATTCCATCATAAGTTCTCTTCTCTTCTCAATATACTTGCATTCCTTGGAAGAAATCTCATTTTCTCTTGTGGTTTTAGTTCCCACCCACATCCTGATGTCTGCCATTTATTTGTATTTATTTTCTACCATCTTATTTTGTGCTTTCAGTTTGAAAGTCATTTTGTTATTTTTTCTGCTTTTTCTAACCTGATTTGCCTTGCATTGCACTGTATCTTTTTTTCTAGTGTCTCATATGAAAGTTATTTACTCTCTTTTGATGTCAGTTATTGGCCTTAAATGTTAACATGCTTGCCTATCTTAATGAAGTTGAAATCACATTAGCACTGTTAAGCGTTACTTGGAACAATTCGAAGGCCTGCAACTGCTTTCATTTATTTCTTTACCCTCTCATTCTCTACATTACTGTTCCTAAGTATTTGTTCCACTTTTAAAAGTAAATGTTCTGGGTGAGCCAGGCGCAGTGGTGCACGTCTTAATTCCAGTACTTAGAAAACTGAGATCCAAGGATCGCAGGTTCGAGGACGGCCTCAGCAAGTAGTTAAACTCTCATCAACCTAGCAAGACTGTTTTAAAATAAAAATAAAAGAGGCTGAGCGTGTAGCTCAGAAGTAGAATGCCTGGAAGTAGAAGTGCAGTAGAAGTAGAAGTGTAGCCTGGAAGTAGAAAGCCCCTGAATTCCATTCCCAGTACCACAAACACATGTGCGTGTGCGTGTGTTTGCTCATGCATGCGCGCGCGCGCACACACACACACACACACACACACACACACACACACACCAGAAGATAAAAAGCAGGGGTGTAGCTCAGAGGTAGAGTACTCCTGGGTACAAGTCTCAGTACACCCCTCACCCCAGAGTAAATGTTTTGTAGAACTACAAGATTACTAGAGAAAATTACATAAATCATAGGGAAAGAGAAGTTTTATAAAGCAAACCAAGTATGTGGTTTCCACACAGATTAAGAAATAGAACATTACCAGTTTCCCAGAGGGATTTTCATGCCCCTCCCATTCCCAACCACTTCCACAACTCTCCAGCCAAAGGGGGACCGTTATTCAGACTCATATTGATATAAATTTTCTTCTTTTGAATTTTAGGAAAATGGAGTCATAGAGCATGTAACTCTATTGTCCCTGTTTTCTTTGGCTAAACATTGTCTTTGAGATTCAACCATGTCTTTTTGTGTTGTAATAATTTATTGTTCCAATTGTTAAGTAGCATTCAATTTTATGATCATACCACAATTATTTTAAGGTATGTTACATGGGGGGGGGGTACCCTGGAGCATTCTGCCTCTGAGCTACACCTCCGGTCCTGTTTTACTTTTTATTTTGAAACAGGTTCTCACTGAGTTGCTAAGGACCTCTCTACGTTGCTGAGGCTGGCCTTGAACCTGTGATCCTCCTCTTTCAGCCTCTAAAGTACAAGGATTCAGGCGTGCACCACCATGCCTGGCTAAACTATATTACTACTGATGGACATTTGTTTTCAGTCTTCTGTTAACATTCTTTTGTAAGTCTTTTGGTTTATATTTGCACCATTTCTATTGAAAATAAGCTAAGTTGTGAAATTATTGAGTTATAGGATAGCCCTCATCTTTAGTGGATGATACCAAATAACTATGGTGTTTGTTAACCCTTGCAACAGCAGATTATGAGAAGTATTTCCTAGTATATCTTGGGATCTTTCTTTACCAACCTGGAAATTTCCTTCATGTCTGTTTAAGACTAGAACTCGATCCTGATTCCCAAATCTACCACTATTTTGGGTTGAATTCTTCCTTTTTGTTGGAGCATAGTCTAATGTAACTCTCTGGAATAAAGGAGTTTAGAAGGGAAACGTTTTGAGTTACACATGGAAACCCCCTTAATGGTAGGTTGTTCACTACAGAATATCAGAGTTAGTTTTACCTTAAAATCCTGAAAGCGATTCTCTGTTATGTTCTAGCTTTCCCTTCCCTCCCTCCCTCCCTTCCTTCCTTCCTTCCTTCCTTCCTTCCTTCCTTCCTTCCTTCCTTCCTTCCTTCCTTCCTTCTTCCTTCTGATTGAATCCAGGAGTAGTATAACCTCTGAGTTCCATTCCTCAACCCTTTTTACTATGAAATAAAGAATCTCTAAGTTACCATGCTTTGGCCTGAAAACCTGTGATCCTCCTGTCTTAGCCTCTCAGGTCCTGGGATTACAGGCATGTGTGCACTGTACCTGGCTTAGCATCCAGGCTTGAGGAGGAATAGTTCAAATACAGGCAGACTCAGGGTGTTTTATTTGTATCATTTTCTATTCCCTTTCTTGGGAGCTTTAAAATCATGTCCTTATTGCAGTGTTTGCAGCTTTAATATGATGCACACCCATGTGGCTTTTTGTTTTAACCACTGTGTTAGGTATTCAGTGGGACTTTTCAGTCAGAAAAATGATATCCTTCCTTTATAGAAAGGTTTGTTCAGTTATTTCTTTGATAATTCCTTTCACTAAATTTTCTCTTTTTGACTTAATGTATTATTATTTGAGTATTGGTTCTCCTTGATGGCCTCCCAAATATATATTTTTTTTTTGGTACTGGGGTTCCTGGAAGCCCTTCTACCTTTGGGCTACACTCCCAGACCTATTTATACTTTTTTATTTTTGGAAACAGGGTCTCTTAAGCCAGCACATCTGCCTTCGAAACTGTACAATCCTCCTGTCTCTGCCTCCCAAGGGCGGGGATTACAAGCATGCGCCACCACGCCTGGCTCCTAATCTTAACTCTTATTTTCCACATCTGTTTTTTTTGTACCATTTTCTATGATATTTCCTCAAATTTTCTATTGAATTTTTTTACTTCTGCTATTCGATTTTATTTTATCCTTTCCCTTTTTAAATCTTTTGAAAACTTGGCTTAGTGGCACACACCTATAATCCTAGTAGTTAAGAGGCTGAAACAAGGCAGGTTCAAGGCCAGCCTCAGCAACTTAGTGAGACTCATTAATTTAGACCTCATCTCAGAAAGAAAGGGGGGGGGTGCTTGGGGTGTAGTTTAGAGGTAGAATGCTTTTGAATTCAATCCCCAGTACCATAGACATATAAAAATTATCTTATGCATTTTTATGGATATAATAAATTTATTTTTGTACATTATTAAAGATAGTATTTAATTAATTTTTTCTGATTTCTATAGTAACTTTGTCTTCATTAGGTTTCTTTTGTGCCATTTATTTTTTCACTGTTTTTCATATTGGAGACTTTGCAAAAACTCTAGTGATCCTCACATGTGCAGCTGTTCTTAACAGTGGAACAGGGAGGCATCAGCAACTCCATTGAATGGTATTTGTTGAAAACACTTTATGAGAAAAGTACAGAAGCTGTTTTTGCTTCATTTACTTTAACCATTTTAATAAAGTTTACTTTTTCTGCATTATATACAGCAAAATTAACTTCTTTGCTGTACAGTTCTCTGCATTTTCACACATGTGAACATTTCTGCAACCATCACCATCGTTACAATCCAGCTACTAAATAATCACATCAACCCATTTCCCCCGGAGTTTGTAGCCACATCTTCGTCTCACTTCCAGCTCCCTGCAATCACAATTCCACTCTCTGTTC
This sequence comes from Muscardinus avellanarius, assembly GCF_963383645.1. NCBI lineage: Eukaryota > Metazoa > Chordata > Mammalia > Rodentia > Gliridae > Muscardinus > Muscardinus avellanarius. The sequence goes on along the minus strand of NC_137794.1, from coordinate 9,890,405 downwards.
CTACAGCTTTGCTCTTTCAACAATTAGATAAATGGAATCATACGGTATGCGACTTTTGAGTCCGCATCCTTCCAATCACAAATGCATCTGGGAATTCATCCAGTTTGTCGTGTTAATATTTTATTCCTTGTTGTTGCTGGGCGGTGTTCTGCTGTAGCAGGAGAACACGGTTTTGTTTATCTATTCATTTGTTGTAAGGCATTTGAGTTATCCTCTGGTGCTGGTGATTACAAATGCTATCGTTATAACCATCCATGCAAGGCTGGTGTGGGAATGTAAGTTTTCATTTCTCTAAGGTAAACGCTTAGGATCTGAGTTGCAAGGTCATCTGAGAAGAGTGTATTTACCCTCATTAAGAAGCTGCCGAACCATTTTCCACAGTGGCTGTCCCAATTTTCATTCTACCAGTAATGGATGAGTTTTGGTTGCTCCTTATCCTCGTTGGTACTTGCAGTCTTCAGTATTTTTTATTTAGCCATTCTAAAAGGTGGATAATATATCTTATTTTGATATTAATATGAATTTCTCTAATATTTTAAACTTTTTATATGCATAATTGTGTCCATTTCTTTTTCTTTTTCTTTCTTTCTTTTTTTTTTTTTTTTTTTTTGCGGGTCTGGGGATGGAACCCAGGGGCATTCGACCTCCGAGCTACACCCCTGCCCTACTTTTTTTTATTCTTTATTTTTGAAACCAGGTCTCACTGAGTTGCAGAGGGCCTCACTAAGTAGCTGAGGCTGTCTGCGAACCGCGATCCTCCAGTCTCAGCCTCCCAAATGCTGGGATTACAAGCGTGCGCCAACACGCCTGAGGTAATTGTGTCCATTTCATCAAGGAAGTGTCTTGACATTTATTTTATTTTTTTGATTTTTAAATTGAGTTGTCTGTTTTCTTACTTCAAAGATTTATAGGTTCTTCCTGTATTCTGGATACAAACCCTTTGTCATATATGTGACTGAAAAGTATTTTCTCCCAGTCTGCATTTTGTCTTTTTATTCTTTTAAAATTATTTTGACTTGCTCAGTATAATTCATGTGGCTAGTTTTCTTATTTTGATATTTTTTTCTTTCTTATAAAAATATAGGGAAGTCTTTGTATGTCAGCTGGTATCAAAACGCCCAAAAGAAAGGAACTGTTGGTTTCTAACACAACCTTTGTTAATTTTGATCTCATCAACTGCGTGGCCATCAGAACATGTTCGGGCTGTTCCCAAGGACAGGGTAAGTTGGAAGAGACAGGAGAGATGGTAAATAAGGCCCATCCTCAAAAGAACATGATGAACAGTGGCAACACCTTTTTGAGTCAATAGTTCTTCTGTTCCAAGATTGCATCAGTAGAAGCTGTTACTCACATTGCCAGAGAAATCCTAGAGGGAGCTGGGTTCTCTACTGCGGCTTTTGAAGCTTTCTACTCTAGGCCTCTCGGTGCTACTCAGAGCCTGTTACTGTGTGAGCTCTGAGCTTCATAAAGGCGAAGATCACATCTCTCTTGCTCAGCCATTTATTACTAGCATATACCAGAGAGTCTGGGGCCTGGTAGGGAATTCATCGGTAAACTGAATAAATGGAACTGGACGGGGACAGATGGAGGGCATCAACTAGCTGGCATACAGCCACTCCTGGAAAAGTCAGAGCTCAAGTACTTACTGTTTTCAAGAGCTTAGGCTTCATGCTCGCACAGAGAGCCATCAGAATTCTCGCTCACTTGTTAACCACATCTCAGAGGTGGTAAAAAAATACCTTGGAGGACTTAGGGGCCAACGTAGAAAGAGGCGAGGAGCAATCTAGTTGATCTGATCATTGTAAACAGCCAAGCCAAGTAATTCAAGTAAATATGCTCTTGTGGTTTGAATCACCAATTTAGATAATTGTTTGTTTTTTTAATTAAATGAATAATCAGCAAGTCTCTACTTTTTTTTCCTATGTAGGCAGAACCAGATTGTTCTTATTTTGGTGTGTGAGGGGGAAAGGACATCTGAGTTAAAGACTGTAAAAATGATAATAGTTTAAAGATGCCTCATGGCAAACACTTCACAAATTTTCAGTTCTTTAATAGCTTTGGTATTTATATAATTTATAAGACAATGAAAAAAAATAGCACTGTTCCTTATGAGCTCTAATCCCTTCTCACTGGATGATCTTGGCCAAACCATCTTTATTTCCTTAAAATTGTCTAGCATGAGTTCTCCAGAGGGTACAAAGAAAAAAAAAAAAGCATGGTTGTTGTCTTAGGGAACTCTGACAAAAATAAAATTGTCTAGGCCCACTGTTGTAGGAGAGTGATAGGTATAGCACTAGAGAACTGAACATCATCACTGAAGGGACCAAAAGGACCAAAAATGGATTAAATCTCATAGTGGTAACTCAAGCAGAGGTTGAGAGTTCGGTGGAAGTTTGCAAGGGGAGACGGGCAGGGGAAAGTTTCTGGGTAATAGAAGTAGCATATGCAAAGACAACAGAGATTCCAAAGAGCAAGTTGTGTTTGGTGAATCGCAAAGAAGTCAAACACAATGGAAGAGCTGAAGGCAGCTGTGGTTGTAGGTAAACTGTTCAAATTCCAAGCTGTGGAATCCTGGAGCCTTTCACACATGACATATTTTACTGCAGGTACTCTTCAGGTATGTAGAATGTATGTAGAATGCATTAGTGTCCCTGGTTCTAGCTTATCCTTTGTATTTTTTTTTCTGCATTTGATAATGTATACTACAACAACAGGGCAGCCATATGTATTGGAAACATGTACTCAGTTTTTGTTTCCTTTAACGACAGGGATATGTGAATTGAAAAATCACTGCCACCTGTAGCTTCTTCCCGAGCCAACTGGACTGGCAGCATCAAAGAATCCCATGGTGGTAGCGTTACGGAAAATGATGTTTTAGAGCTGACACCTTGAAAGTGTATTGTTAATGCAATTTACACAACAGGTTTCTCGAGTGTTGCTTTTAGTGTTCAAAGGATAAGCCTCAAAGTTAGAAGTATTGCTGATAGAGTTAGACTTACAGGAGAGCAGAAGTCAAAAGACCAAAAGATTAGGGCACAGCACATTAGTGTTTAGTAAGCTAATTACCTTTGTCTCTATTTTTCATGGAGCGTCTTACTCTTGGTGCTATTGTATTCTGGTCCAATCAGTTTTTGTTTTGTGGACAGTCTTGAACATTGTAGGAAGTTCAGCAACATCCCTGTGTTATACCCACCAGTTGCTAGTAGCACTGTTAACTCCCCTCCCCAGTTGTGATTGCTAAAAATGATTCTAAACAGGGCCAAATGTCCCTTGAGGGGACAACATCAGCCCTGGCATAAAAACTGTGCCCTAAGTCAAAGGCTGTATGATGTCTGGGCCACCGGGGCTCTTGGTTGCCCTCATATCTCTAGCACACACAAGCTGTCATATAGTGAACACTCATGATATGTTTTCTCTTGAAAGATTAAGTGAATGAATACTAAAATGGTCCCAGCATGCAAGGTAAGGTACTGAGAGGACTCCAGTGGCTTGAGCTGCCATCTGTGACAATTGTCTTGCGCCATCCTGAATCGGTCTTTCTGTCTTTGGATTCCCAGGTGGCTTCACCGTGAAGACCCACCAGCTGAAGTTTGCAAACTCTCCAAATATGGTAGCATTTCCATTTCCTCACGCAGCTATCCTGGAGGATCTGGATGGTTCGCTGTCAGGGAAAAATCAAAGTCATGTTCTTGCTTCCATGGAAACCCTTCCGGCATCTTGTTCAGTCAACACAAGCTTCAGTCAGATTGTCCCCGGCAGTTCCTGTGGGGAAAGTGTTCTCTTTCATCGGGTGTCGCTTGGCTTGTAAGTGCAATCAGCTGTACTTTTTGGCTTGCCAGGGAGCATTTGTATGTCACTCGTGTTGCTGAGTCTTGTAAGAGAAAATTATTTTCTGATTATTTGAAGCATTTACTTCTAAAAATGTAGAATGAGAATAACTTTAACAACTATCTAAATCATGCGTTCATGGTAATTTTAGGCTGACTCAAATGGCAGCTAAGTGCCAGTGTCCTAAGGTCAGGGCTCATACCCATGACCTACTAACCTACTAGTGACATTGGACCTAATAGCTTCATACATGTAGTTACACTTGGTATATTTATATTGATGCATTATAGTCTTATATCATGATGTCGTTTAAAGTGATAGAGACATACATGCACATACTACTTGGCGAGCTTCCCCCTGGCTCCCTGCCTTGCAATCAAATTCAGAATGGTGGCCACAACTGTAATCTCAATACTTGGGAAGCCGAGACGGGAGGATTGTAGGTTTGAGGCCAATGAACAGTAATTTAGCAAGACATTCTTTGAAAATTAAGAATAAAATAGGGTCAAGGATGTACTTAGAGGTAGAACACCCCTTTGTTCAATCCCCAGTGCCCAAAACACGCATGCACATGTGTATACACACACACACACACACACACACACACACACACACACACTTGAAATATATTTAAATTTTAAGTATTTTTGAAATTCTAAAAATGTCCAGTCTCTCTGATACACATGTATTCTCCCCAGGCTCTTTTTCAGTGTTCAGTATGCTCTGGGGAAGCAGTGGCTGCTGTTCCCCATTACTTGCAAAGTTGCTTCACTCCAGTTCATTTTCCTTGTTAATTTCATGAACTATTGGATTCCTACAATACCTTTCCTATTAATATTGAAGCAAAGACTCCTTGGTTATACCACTCAAACTACCATTAAGTCAGCAGCGAGGCTGTTTATAATGCATAATAAGATTGTGTCTGCCCTCTTTAATTTCCAGGTAATGATTGCTGAGTATCTAGGGCTCTCTCTTTTACCTGTTTCAAATGCATTGTATATATTTAGCCACTCTTATTTCCTTCCTTGGTTTTAAGGGTCCTAACTCCATGAATATTAAGTCAAGTAATTCAATCAGACCACATTGGCATCTTATTTGAATAGGTAAACTCCAGAGAGTGGGAATCATTGTGGTCAGGATTGCACTAGCTCTGCATTTTGAATATGTATGGAATCAGAATCTTGTCATTCTGTTTTGGAAGCCTCAGTGATAGTGATAGCATTGAATAGCTCAAATTTTTTTTTCACTTTTTTCTCAAGCAATTCATTATTGTATTGAATGTTAATGGACCCAATTCTAGTGAACAAAATAGAAGCAATAATAGAAGGATATATTTTTATTTCTAATTTTGATTGGTCAGAGCATGACGTAATCTCCCATCTCAGGAATGTTGCCTGATTTATTTTGTCGTTATTTTAGACTATGATTTATTATCATTTTAATGACTTTCAAAGATATTTGAGATTGCAAAAAAGTTAGTCATTTATTTCTCACATGCATTTTTCCACATGAAGAAAAGCAAAATAGGCTTGTGTAGTAACGGGGAATATTATGAGTTATTTGATATTTACTTTTATTTATTCTTGAAACTCATCTTTTATGGCTTGATTGGGATCTTCTTAGGCTGTCTTTTAGAAGCAACACTTGGTAGAAGGCTCTGCAGAGAGTCTCAGCCTTGTCTGAGCATCTGATCTCTGAGATCTTCAGGGCAGGATACTTCTGTCTTTGCCTTGGCAGCTGGTCATGATCTCACCACTCAAGGTCCAGCAAGGTCGGGAAGATGAAAATTCTAGTGCTATATTCTAAGTAGATTCAAAAGCCTACAATTCATCTTGGTTTTTCTGAAAATCTTTCAGTTTTAAAATGGGGAAATTACATGTCTTGGAAACCTCTTTAGTGCTATGAAAGCAAGGATAAGTGGTCACACTCTCTATTCTTTTCAGGTTGACTCTAGTTTCTTTTGACACATACTGAACCATCTCACATCAGCCCTAGGGTAGTTTTAGTATCCTTCCAATGATAAGTCTCTCAGTCCTAATGCCCTCACCTCTAGGACAAGGTCATTCGATTTGAGGCACTTTGTGAAAGCATTGTCCACTGGCCAAGAAACATCAGCTTCACCCAGTAGCCCCTTAGAAAATGCAGACTCTCAGATTGGACCTCAGACACCCGGAATCAGAATACTCAGGTGATTCACACTGAAAGTTTGAGCCGTGCTGCTCTGAGGTCTTCTAATTTTATCCTTCTATGATTCTATCCCTAGCTATTTGTGCTCAGTGGCTTGATCTTTGTCCCAGAGCATTATAACCTCATTAGGAGCACGTCAGAGCTAATGAGCAATTTGAATTCAGCGTAGATACAAACTTTGCTGCATTTCATGGAGAAAGGATTAATTTGTTGTGCTATTTGCCCTGGGGCAAGCACCCTAAGAGTTGATTTACAAAGCTTTCACAGTCCTGATCTTTTGGGGTCGTGCATTGATGGAGATCTGATATGGCACAAGCACCCTGCTGGCTTCTCTTTCAGCTAAAGGTCCCGAAGGGCACAAGCAGGGCCCCCTTTTTGCCCCACTTGCTACATCACCAGCACTTGGACCATGATATCCTTTTTATCGGCCCCTTCTCTGGTCCATTTGTAATATAAGTTCTTCGTTTGACATTAAGTGGCTTTCTGTTTCTGCCCCTCACTGCCTCATTTAAGCCCGGTGGATACCCACATTTGTGGTGGTGTTTTCCATATTATAGGTTCCCATGACTCAGTGCTAACAGCTGGGTTGACTGGAGCATGTAAACATTTGAAGTTGGCCAGAATATTCAATATTTGGATGAAGAATAAACTGTCACCCTGCTTAGGGCAGAGCCAAGTTTGCGTTTTGTGAAAGTGCCAACATGCTTGGGCTCCATGTAGGTTGCTTTTCATGGCGTTCCTCACCAGTCCAGGAAACATTCTCTCTGCAGATGCTATATTCCTATGGATTGGACTTCTTCCCCAGCTCCCATTTTTATCAACCTCCATCTTTGAACCGGTGTCCTGAGGATGCGGGAGGCTCATTTTACAAAAGAATGTGAGCATATGTTCATCTCCAGGTCCACTGAAGATGTCACAGCTCACGTAGTGCTTGGATTTCTTGATCCCCAAATATAGATAAATGATTGGTCTTGCCTTGAAATAATTGCTCTGAGCCAGGCATGGTGGTGCATGCATGTAATCCCTGCATTTGGGAGGCTGAGACAGGAGGGTTGCAGTTCTTGGACCGCCTCAGCTACTTAGTGAGGCTCTGTGCAACTCAGTGCAATCCTGTTTCAAAAATAAAGAATAAAAAATAGGTCTGGGTGTAGCTCAGAAGTAGACTGCTCCTAGGTTCCATCCCCACTAACGAAAAATTTAAAAAAAAAGAAAAATAATTGCACAGAATGAGGCTAATGTTGGCAGTAGACTTGCATGCGACATCTAGATCTCCAGTGTAAGCTCACCTCTCTGTCCTTGTGGTGGAGGTGCTTAGGATCTGTGAGATTGATTTTGATTTCCTTTTTTCTCAAGCCATACAGGCTTTCTGGGCAATCTTGGCTATTTTTACAACTTCAGTTAAGATTCACCAGTGATTCCCAGTTTATCCCCATCAGTCTACCCTGGTTTCTGTTCTCCAGATCCATTAATCCAGCTGTCCTTACAATCTGCACTGTTCAGTATTATAACCCCTGGAAACATGGGACTACTGAATTTGACATGTAGCTAGTCTGAATTGACATATGCTGGAAGGGTAAGCTACATACAATACTTTTAAAGCTAAGTATGAGAAGCATGATATCAAATATTTAATATAAGATATTTATTAATCTAAATATTTATTGAAATATCTATTTCAATAATTTGTTGATCTTAGTCATGTTGAAATTGTATTTTAGATATGTTGATTTAAATATTATTAAAAAGAATTCAAGTGTTTTTTTTTACTGTATAAGTGTGGGTACTATAACATTTAAGATGAAATCTGTGGCTTACATTAATTGTTTGATTATATCTGTACTGAGGAGCAATACTGTCAGTATTTCCACTGGTGTATCTCATGGGCATTTTAAACTCAACTTGCTAATCTGGAATTTGTGGTCCTGTTCCATAGATCTGTCCTTCCTAGAATATTCAGAATCCTAGTGAAGCAAATGTCCAAACCTGAAATTGAGTCATTCTCAATTGATCTTTCTAATTTCTCATATTAATCATCAAGTTCATTATCTCTCCCTCCCTCCCATCATCCATCCCTCCCTCCCTTCCTTCCTTCCTTCCTTCCTTCCTTCCTTCCTTCCTTCCTTCCTTCTTTCCTCCTTTCCTCTCTTTCTTTCCTTCTTTCTTCTTTGATTTTTTCCTTTTCCTTTTTCTTCTTTTCCTCCTTTCTCCCTCTCTTCTTTCCTTCTTTCTTCTTTTCCTTTCTTGGGGTTGAACATAGGGGACATTTTGACTCTAAGCTATAGACACCCAACCCTGTTTTGTTTACTTTGAAATAAGGTTTCACTAAATTGCTGAGGGACTTACTAAGTTGCTAAGGCGAGTCTCCAGCTTTCAATCCTCCTATGTCAGCCTTCTAGTACTGGAATTATGGGTATGCGCCATCAGGCCTAGCTCCCATTTATCTTCTTAAATAAAAACTCTCCTGAATATTTCTCCTTCTTTTCTTCACAACTTCTTCTGTTACCTCTCATCTTATTCACAAAATCTTAGCTTATCACCTTGCTGTACTCTAACTCTTGAACTTTGTAAATACACATCTGGTCTTGCCTTCCTACCTCCTGGTGCCCCTCGAGGAGAGTTCAGCATTCTTGATGTCTCATGGGCCTCTAATGACCCTGTATCATCTCTCAGTACTTGTTCTTCACTCCTTATGTTTGGTTCCAAGTCACATCCCACCTCTTTGCCCCTTCAGGGCATATGGCTCAGCTTCCAGGAACTCAGCTCCGAGGCTCTTTCCCCTGGTCAGTTTTGCAGAGCGCCCTGTGTAGGTTTTGTTATCCCTGTACTGCACCCATCTAATAGCTCTTACTCATAGCTCTTACAGTTTTATAATTGTCTGTCTTTTCTGATAGATGACAAAGAGGGTGAGAGTATAGATATTTTTGTTTGTCTTATGGTGCCAATGCCATGTTGAACACACAGCGACTCAAATTAGTGCTACATAATATAAAGAAAAAATGATGAACTTCCTAAAAGTCTTCCTCTAGGAACATCATTGTCTGTTTTTCAAGACAATGATGATTTTAATGATTCTATGGTACTCAAGGAGTCCACAACCTTTAACTTTTCTTCAGAAGACTCGGGGATTAAAATGCTATCCCTAGCCTTTTCTCTTTTTTCCTGAAAATTGTAGAAGTATCTGACAATTAATGTCCTTCTGAGCTTTGCTTTCCTGTTTCCTGGTCTATCCGTTGATTAGAGAATTTACTTGAACAGCCAGTCCCTTCTCCACTGTGCCTCCATCCCACTGTGGCTCTGTCAGTAGTTTGTCTATGTTTGCATGCTTTTATTGCCCTGGTGAATATAGAATTATGCCAGGTGTGGTGGCACATACCTGTAATCCCAGTACTAAGGAGGCTGAGACAGGAGGACCACAGGTTTGAGGCTAGCCTTGGTCATTTAGTGGAAATCTGATGCATAATTTTAAAAAAGCATCTGGGAGTGTAGCTTAGTAGTGAAGCACCTCTGGTTCAATCCCTAAGACTCCTACCACCCTCCGGGGGGTGGTGGATAGGAGAGCAAATGAGGACCCAACCTATGCGATTATCATCTGGGAATTAGTAATTTTTTATCTAGAGAACTCTACAGCTCTTTCAATTCCCATAGACCTATCCAGATCCCAGGAAATCAGACCTCTATCCTGCCTTCCAATTACTGGCCAGATTGAGTGTGAGAGAAACGAGAAGAGCTTGTAAGGTGTTGAGGGCTGACCCACCAATGCTTCTGAGTTTTGTAAGTTGTATATAGGATAGAGTTGGGATGTGTGCTTGTATTTGAAATTATTTTTCAAAAAAACTGGAGAACAGAAAGACGATTAGAAGTCCTTTGTGGAGCCAGGTGTGGCGGCCTGCGCCTGTAACCCCAGGACTTGGAAGGCTGAGACAGGAGGATCAAGGTTCGAGGTCAGCCTTGGCAACGTAGCAAGAGCCTGTTTCAAAATTAAAAAAATAAAATAAAGTGAAAAGGGGCTGGGAGTGTAGCTTAGTGGTAGAGAACTTCTGGGTTCAATCTTCAGGACCACACACATGTAAAAAGATAAAAATCAGAGCACCTCCACATCCTTATGTGCGTTCTCCAGGACAATATTTTTCTACTTCTTATTGTTCCTACTCTCACATCAATAGGATGGGCATAGTAACTTTTTCTCTGCCAGGTTCATTGCCTGGCATAGAGTAAGTGCTAAATAAATACTGCCTTTTAAAAGGCTCTATTTTAGCCAAATGTGATGCAACACGCTTGTAATCCTAGTACTTGGGAGGCTGAGACAGGAGGATCACAGGCTTAAGACCAGCCTCAGCAACTTAGCGAGGCCTTGTTTCAAAACAAAACAAAACAAAAAAACCACTAAATGAATAGACAAATAAATAAATAAATACGGCTCTATTTTACACTTGTTATTTACAAAGCAACACGTAGTTATTCTAATGAATAAAACACTGTAGATTTTCATGTTTGTCACAAGCAAATGCCTGGCAAGGAAATTCACTCAACTGTAAATGAATCCAGTTTCTCAAGACAAATGCATCGTCTCCAAAATTACATGACACGTTGAGATGTCCAGAAACCGGAGTCTCTCAGGATTCAGTCTTTGATCCATTGTACCTGTGCTTTCTGTTTCTTCTTGGAAAAGGAAAGGTTAATGTTCTTTTTCATCACCTCGACGCTTGGACCTTGCTTAATATCCTCTCCTGTAGTGCTTGCGTTCAGTTTTCACCTGTGCAAACGGCTCTTAATGTGTCAGTGTTCAAAGTCTGAGGCACCCCCTGCCTCTGCGAATGCAGAAGTAAAGAGGAGTTCAGATGGAAATTGTGGCCTAGCTTTTCGTCTAATAATCACCTAGCTCTCCTTCCTAGGGACAAATAGGCATGGCATTACTGATAGTATCTTTTCAGCCCTTAAAAGCAAAGCAAAACAAAACAGAAAAACCAATCCCATGAGATAGGAAAATTTCAAGATGTACCATCCTCTCTTGGTAGCAGAGGATTCATAAGTGAAATAGAAAATGACCTGAAAATCATAATGGACCTCAAAGTGAGGACTATCATCAAAAATTCTATAGGTTATTACATTTCACAAACAGCAAAAAGGTTCACTGGTGGGCCAGTAGATGTTTAACAGCAAACTCTCCAGAATGTAAAGCTCTAATTCTATGGTGAATATACCACCATATGACTTATTTGAAGCTATAGCGTGATCTTTAATATAGAGCTGAGAAGGTATCAGTAGGTTCTTCTGAACTGATGTCAGCTCCAGCCCAGCGTCAGGTGTATATGTATACATAGGAAGAAAAGACAGGCTTCTACCTTTCTACCTGATGTATACAGTTGTTTTTCAATATCCCTGGCAAGCAGTTCCCTACTTTCTGGTTGCACAGCTCCAGTGATAAGATCCTTCTGCTCTGAGGCAGCCTTTTCAGATGGACTCAGGAGATCAAGAGAGGAGAAGTCATGGAATGAGAAGAATCATCTCCATTATGTTGATAGGCCCCGATTGCTTTTCTTCAGGGATTAAGACGGAATGGGCAACAAGCAGTGTCTCAACAGGACAGCAGATAACAGTCATTACAAAATGGTAGATACTCCTTCAGGTGTGATTCCAGGTGGATGCCTGGGCTCCTCTATAATAAATGTTTGCTTTAGTTAACTTTGAACAAGGATAGAAATATACATTTGAAAAGGCACGGGGTATGGATGATCAGGCACACCCGCTAGAGACACAAGGATTATTAAATCTTAGGAATCAACTCTGCCTACCGGTGGTTCTATTTTGATTAGTTTAAAGATTGCTAAAAGGTTGGGGGAAAGACTGAGTGTTGTGTTTTCTTTTCTTTCTTTAGGTTTGTTACTGTACTCGGAAGGAGGGATACTTAAGTGTTTCTGAGTCAATACAGTTATATCCAGAAAAAAACTTACTGATAGTCCTAAAATACTATAGATAAGAAAATGATGAAGCCACCAAGCTCGGTGTATTTTTCAAAGATGCTAATGCAAAGCCATGCGACAGAATGTGTTGGCTGTGCTAAAAATTTCCATTTTGTCCATTTTGTGCAGTAAAAGATGAGCGCGACAACAGCAAAGTGCGGATATCCAGAAGTGGCTTGTGGCACCGTTTGGGGCTAACGATTATGATGTGTCGAGCTTAGGAGATGTGTAATTATGAAGGGTTTATTTCACAATTGTTCTGAATTGAGCGCATTTAAAGCTTAATGCAGTGTTTTTGTAATACACAGAGACAGAAACCCTCAGGAAAAGTAAGCTAATAGTAAACACAAGCCGGGGAGTTAATATTTGTTCTCACTGGTATTGTTGATTGCCCAACAAATCCTTTGTGGGCAGTGTACAACAGTTCTCCACACTACACAGGCACTAAATCACATAACTGCTTAAGCAACTAGTATAGTAAATTGGTAGTTTGGGAAGTTTTATCAAGAGATACTGTTATATTTCTAATGGGACATATCCCTTAATTAAAAAGAGATTTTATCATTAAAATAAGAACAAGATTTAAAGAGTCCCATAGAAAAGAAAAAGCAGAACGTAAGGCTTGCAGTCCTTTCGTCTTTCTTTACTGTATGCAGAAGCTGCCTTTGATTGCACACAGAAGTAAGGGTTAACATTGAAAATGGACTGATTGCCTCCTGATTTCTTGCACATAAAGCCACGAGAAGTTCAGAGAGAGACTTCTTCCCCTAGTAATGAAGCTCTCTGCTGCTAATGGCCCATGCAGACTCCCTTGGCTCCTCCAAATTAGAAATACTTTTGTGCTCCTTTGCTTCATTAACAGTAAAGAGAGGGAGATTGGTGGCTATTTAGGGCACAGGGAAATTGGTGGCTATTTAGAGCAAGCAAAAATCGTAGTAATTATGGTTGGTAAATTCTCTTCATGGTGTTCTTTGACTCTTGATGCTCTTTTGGTGTTTTTCAGAAGAGCCTGCCGCTGTCAATGCTGGCATTTGGCCTAGAAGAATAGGAGCTGATCTGACTTTTAATTTTTGGCCCCTGGTAATGGTCAATGCAAGGCATCTTGCCTACAGGGAGATAGGGCTTTTACATTTTGATTTGCTTTTTAAAGGGTACCATTAGACTGTATCACCAGCTGTGATATGGGTATGTTTGGTAACCTCCTTCTCAACTTGCGCTACAGAAAGCTGGGGCTATACGTGTTTGCCTGTGAAACTGCATTCTAAATAAACCATGGTTGAGATGGATAGGGGTGTCTTGATGGGTCAATGGCTCTGAAAATGTGGGCCTGGACATCTCAGGAGGAAGGAAGAAGAAAAAAGGATGATTGAGGATCACAATGTACTAAGGTGGGCCTTTGGTTGACCAAGGGCCCTGAATTATACCATTGGGTGCTGACTGGAAGCAGAAGAACTTCAGAAAGAAGGTTCAAAGGCATCCAGACAGCCAAGTAGAACTTAATTAAGTGGTGGCTTAACAATACTTGAAGAGTGAAACGTGTGTAAAGGGGCCTTCAGAAATTGGAGAAATGATCTTAAAAAATGATTCTGTCAAAAGCTGAAATTATAATCTAGAGGAGCTGAATCAGGAGAAATAACTTTCTAAAATTGATTAATAAGTGGGATGCTCGTTGCAGTTTAAAAAATAATTATGTCCAGTCAAGGTGATCAGAGGGATTTTTGGGGTCACATTACTACATTAAAATAAAGTTTTGGAAATTTCTACTCAGCAGATAGGATTGACACATATTTAGGTAACAGTTTCATAATTGCCCAGTGGTATAGATGATAGCTAAGGCAAAGGTAACAGGAGGCTAATACAGGAAAATTTCAGGTTTGAGGCCAGACTCAGCAACTTAGCAAGATGCTGTTTCAAAATAATAAAAAAGTTGAAAAGGTTGGGGGGTGGTATCACTTGGAAGTAGATTGCCCTGGGTTCCAATCATAGTACCCCCACCACAAAAAAAGCAAAATAGGACCTAGATAACCTAGTGAGGTAGGAGGAATAAACTGTGGATAGATAGCTGTTTTGAACAAAAAGAGTTCTTCTGTAGTAGATATCAAACTATTTTAAGCCCAAACCTGAGCCCCAGCCTCTGGCCTTTATTCTTCTGGCCTTTATTCCTGGACAACATGCACTTTACTACCTACAGCACCACTTTCTCTATGGACTCTCAGCCCATGGAGTAGGATGGTCACACAGCCAGGGTGTGTTTAGGCGCTGGGAGCTCAGATTCACAGGTCTCTGTGTCCTACTCCATCAGCTTTTAGAGTGGCTGGGGCCCAGGGTCCTGGTTGTGGGATGGCCATATTTCACTCAATACTGGAATGATCAGTATTGAGTGAAAAGACCACAAAGGACCTGAATAACCGGCCTTAGGGACCTGGCCACCTCCAGGAGCCTGGAGACTGATAACCAGAGGCAGAAGAGTGAAATTGAATACCTGGAGAAGAAAGAGCCCCAGGTCAGAGACTGGGGCATGACTTCAAGACCATCAAAGTGTTGAAGACGCAGATATCTGTAAACTCTCTGGACAAGGCCCATACTCTTCTGTAAATTGGCAATACCCATCTTGCAGCTAATGACTTTAAAGTCCAGTATGAGTCAGAGCTGATCACATGCCAGTTTGTGTAGAGTCATATCCATGGGCTCCGCAGCGTCCTTAATGATACCAGTATCACTCAGCAGCAGGAGATAGAAACCAAGGCTGTCAAGGAAGAGCTGCTGGCAGTTCAGGAAGAACTTGGAGCAGGTACAAGTTCTCAATTGCCAACTTTAGTAGAGGTGTGTGCCTCCAAGCCTCAAACTCTCAGGCCCTCAGCAGGATTATCGTGGATATCTGCGCTCAGTGTAATGAGCTGGCTCCGGAGAACTGAGAGGAGTTACTCAAGTACTGGTCTCAGCCGATGGAGAAAAGCCCTACCTCATAGTACCCAAGGATCAGAGTTTCTGAGATGATGCTCAGGAGCTGAGAAGCACAACCCAGTCCTTGAAAATTGCCTTGGTCAACATTTTTATCCACATAATCCAAAACAACTGACCGCACACCTTAGCTCAGCATTAGTAACTTGCCCAAGTTCCACACTCTAGTGCAAGTAGTTCTATATTTCCAATTTATACCCATTTGGTTTCAACTCACCAAGCTGTTTAACATTTAAAAAGTTTCTTTTTTTCAGCTGGGCATGGTGGCACACCCTTGGAGTCTCAGGTTCTCAGGAGGTTGAAGCAGGAGGATCACTTACCTCAGGAGCTGAAGGCCAGCCTGAGCAACATAGCGAGACTTCACACACACACACACACACAAAAATAATAATAATAATAAATAAATTTAAAAAGTGTCCTCTTCATAAGCTGCCTCTTGATTATAAACTGGTTTTATTCATATCCCACTGTACTGTGAAAACCCCCAAATCTCCTTCCTCTTCCTCTTGTTTCTCTATACTGTGAGAATTTATTTATCTGGCTGCAGCAAAATGCCATAAAGATTCTCATGAAAACTAAACCAAAGAGGGAAAGGGTCATGATGCACGTTGCTTTTTCTTTTGTTTCATCTTTTTAGGCCCACTTTGACTCACTTTTAGAATCTTAGTATGTGACTAAATCTATGCTCTAATAAAGTCTTAACAATCGTGTTTGGGATGAGCCAAGCAGAACAACTTGGGGGATCTTGGACTATAAGTTTCTAGTTCTCCCTTATGACAGTTCCACATAACTTCTGCCGCACTCGGCCTCGGCTTCCTCATTTGGCAAAACGCACTTCTTCCTGGAACCTTAGGTATCAGCTAGGAGAATGACATGAAAGGCTTTTGGAAAACCTGTCTGTATAGTCTTCATTCATATATCACTCACGATTCGAGTGCCATTGTGTACAGAGCCTGGTGGCAGTATAGAGGTAACCAAGAGTAAGGAGGGCCGTCTCTAACTCGAGGATCACACAGTGTTCATGTATTTAAAAGCAAACCCAGGAATACACAGGTGCTGTTGTGACAGTGAGTCTGGCACAGGTGACCAGATCAGAGCAGAGGAATGTCTAGCAGAGGAATTTACTCTCGGGAATGTCACAGAAGCCACTCCTGCTGGCATTTGGAAAGGGTATCTCAGAGTCTAAGCATGTCAGATCCTGAGATCCTGCCATTATTTCTTACGGGGATATCTAATTACCAAATGAAATGTGTTTTCTACTATTATTAAACTTGGTGTATTGCTAATTTTGGCCATTAGGTGTGTGTGTGTGTGTGTGTGTGTGTGTGTGTGTGTGTGTGTGTGTTTGGGGATTAAACCTAGGGGCATTCTATCTCTGAGCTACACCTCCAACCCTATTTTATTTTTTATTTTGTAACACAGTTTTGCTAAGTTGCTGAGGCCTTTCTAAGCTGCTGAGGCTGGCCTCAAACCTGTAGTCCTCCTGTCTTAGCCTACCAGATACTGGGATTACAGGCATGTGTCCTCAAACTCAGCTTGGCCAAAGGCATTTCTTCCCTTAATTAATGGTATGTAGTTCTGGCCCAAGTGAACTCATTAAGGTGATATTTATTAGCAGCTTCAGATCTGAGTGTTACTAACTGCAGCTCACTGGCCCAGTGCAATCTTCCCACTGAGCCATTCTGACCCACACAGGGATTGCCAAACCCCTGTGGATGATCAGACACAAGGCCTTAGAAAATAACAACTGGAGCACGAGAAATGTGTTAGACCCAGGATGGACAAATAACCTTGGAATCTCTTTTTTCTTTTTTGAATTACCCTAGAGCAACTGCGCCTGAGGTGTCTTATGATTTAACTCTGACTGACAGCAGAAATAAGACAATCACTATCAATTATGCACGCGACACATTGTCTAACTATTATGGCTGGATGGCTCTGCTCTTGGATCAAGAGACCTACTCAGTGCAATTTAATAATCCTTGGATCAACCAGTCTTTGCAGGTAACCCCAGGGATCTGTTCATTGGTATGCCCATCCCCGATAAGGGATTCGTATCTTTCTTTTTGTGAAGTAGTGAATTTCACATATTAGCATCATCTGATGCTGATAAAGAAACCCGAAATAGCACTTTTGCTAGCTGAATAGAACCTGCATATGAAATTTGGTTGGTTTGTTAACTTGACTTTTAAATTCTGTTTAAACCCACTTTAAATGCAGAGTGGCTCCGCTTGAAATATTAAATTTATTAATTCGTTGTAAAAGAGCCTCTAAGCATTCTCCAGAACTGTATTTTTAAACTGCATTTAAAAATTTTCAAGTTAAAAACCAACCAGTTTTTGTCCCCCAGTTACAAGTATCTGCAACCAGAGAAAATAGCTTACCAAGGCATTGCTACATTTTGTAATGCCATCTTGTGGTCAAAGATTAACTTGCAAGCAGAGGTCTATGAGTCCCCGGGCTGTGTTGTCTTAGGGCTCCGGGGAGTAAAGAATAACTATGTGGAAAGTCCACATACTGGGGGAAAACTACCAACCCAGTGGATTTCCTTCAAGCTTCTTTTATTCCTTTTAACACAGTCCTTTCCTCTTCTCTTGCATACATTCCCCCAACCCATCAAGAAAGCAGATTTTAGGAAAATAGATTCTGCTTCAGATGTACTCTACTTCTGAAGAATTCACAACCGAACCTGCCTCCTTGCTCTTCCCACGGTGTCTCTCAGAAGGAGATGCACCTCTCTTCCCTTGGTCCCCATGAGAACATCTGCTGTAACTTGGGAGGCAGGCACCCTGGGCTTAGGTCCTGGGAAGTTTCTGGGCCTCTGCCTGCCTCAGTTTCCTAAGCTGTGAGATGGGGCAGTATAAGGAGCAATCACAGGATCTCCCGAGTCAGGCGCTGACTCCTGCCCGTGGGTGTGGTGAATGCTAGGACCCTGTGCATGGGCTACATGCCCGACATCGCCCAACCTCAGCTGCCCAATCGAGACTGTCAAATCCTTTGACAGTCCTTGGTTAATTGATGTTGTTAAACAAGAAGAAATTTATGGATTATTTCAAACTTCAGAGTCTATGCTCTTGTAGCTAGGAAGATCTGTGTTTGTAGTTATAAACTTATTAAGGGAGAGATCGTCATAGGCTCAGTTCAGGAAAAGTACAGTTTGCATCTGAACTGTCTTAATTCTAAACTTTCCCAGCTGTGTTCTTTAGCTCTTGTTTTATTTTTTTTTGGGGGGGGGGATTCTACATATTTTTATTTATTTATTTACTTGCTTTTGGTACCAGGGATTGAATCCAGGAGCTTCTATCTCAGAGCTACACTCCCAGCCCTTTTTAAAATTTTGAAACAGGTTCTTATTAATTTGTGGAAGGTCCTCACCAAGTTGCTAAGGCTGGCTTCCAACCTACAATCCTCCTGTCTCAGCCTCCCAAGTACTGGGATTATAGGCCAGGTATGTGCCACTATGCCCAGTGGGCGTTTTCTTTACTAAATAAGTGTCATCCCCCCCCTCAAGTATTCAGCAACATTTGATAACTTTGTTCCTGGGAATCACCTCCTGCTGGTCCACACTGATGTGCCACCTCACCCTGACATCCTCATAAGATGCGGGAGGCAAGTGGGTCGGCCTCTTATGTCTCCTCCATCACCTGGTCATGACCAAGGCTGTGACTGGTTCTTCAACAGCCAATCGAGGCAACTCACCTATCTGGGTAAGTATCCAACTGCGTGAGCATTTGAGGACGTTGACTCAGAAACCATAGTTTATACTTGAATGCTAGACATGTCTTGCTATGAGACACTGAATAGGGCAGCTGTGTATAATTATAATTAAGAACGTGGGCTCTGGAATCAGACCACCTGTGTTTAAATCCCAGCTCTAGGACTTACTAGGCAGGGAACACCTAACAGGAACTCTTTCTCTCCTAAGTCTCATCCCCTTCATCTACAAAATGGCATAATAATAGAACCAATTTTGAAGGATAAGAAATTAAATAAAGGAGAATGTATAAGATTCTTCATTATGCTAACCCACAGGAAATGTTTACTAAACATTAATGGTGTTAATATTTCCAATTTACTTTAGGGCAGTATTATATTTGAAGTAAAACAACTGTACATGTAAAGACAGAAGGCCTGGTTTTGGCCACAGACGCAAGCTCTAGCACAGAGCGCATTGCCTGGTGCGGGAGGTGCTGAATGAAGGTTGAAATGAATGTGGAAGATGAGAAGGGGGACCTCGGAAAGGGCTCTGGGGTTAGAAGTGACATTGCACAAAGGTTGGACTGAGAAACAGAGTATGTGTGGTGTTGGGCTGTGTATCTCTTCTGTGTCTGAATTAGCATTGGGAGAAATCAGGAATATTATTGTGATTATTTTTTGTGTGTGATACTGGGGATGGAACCCAGGGGCATTTGGCCTCTGAGCTACACCCCCAGCCCTATGTTTTATTCTTTATTTTGAAACAGGGTCTCACTGAGTTGCAAAGGGCCTCACTAAGTACCTAAGGCTGTTCAGAAACCTAGATCCTCCTGTCTCAACCTCCCAATGCTGGGATTACAAGCATGCGCCTCCAAGCCTGGTAGGAATATTATTTTTTATGACCAAGAACTTTATGTGATTGCAGAGAAATAAAGGGCAAAAGGACTTCTTTGTTTCTGATTGTTCATGCTTTGTAGGATTCCAGTGTCAGGACCAGGATAAGGACCATCTACATCTTTTAACTGCTTGGATTCATCTCACATTCTATGCCCATTGCAATACAGCAACAGTCACTGCAGACCATGGCGTCCACTGGATACGCCCCTCCCAACTCACTGGGAGACCATATTCATAGTGGTCTGCAAGAAAGAGTCGCTGCCAAAATGTGCCTCTGAAGCAAAGATTTGGTTACAAATTGGTCTTGATAGATAGATCCTGGTCCAAATCAGGGGACCTTATCAGCAGAGCAGGTTCTAGGCCTTCAGTACTTAGAGTTGGCCATAGTGCACAGTCCCTTGTAGTTCTGGTGTAGCTCAGAGATAGAATACCCTTGGATTTAATCCCCAATATCTCTCTCTCTCTCTCTCTCTCTCTCTCTCTCTCTCTCCCTCTCTCTCTCTCTATATATATATCACATACACACACACACACACACACACACACATTGAAAACAACAGTCTGGTGCCTGACCATAAGTCATTTTTTATCTACAGTAGATCTGGGGACTGTTGAATTTTAATAGCATCAGAGAAGAGAGTTTTGTGGTGTTTTGGTATTTTTCTCAAGTTTTTGCCTAGTATATTGTTTTCTTTACACTGGATTGTGTCTTCACCCTTTATTTCTAATTTGACCCTTATCCCCAAA
This sequence comes from Muscardinus avellanarius, assembly GCF_963383645.1. Lineage (NCBI taxonomy): Eukaryota > Metazoa > Chordata > Mammalia > Rodentia > Gliridae > Muscardinus > Muscardinus avellanarius. The sequence goes on along the minus strand of NC_137794.1, from coordinate 9,870,129 downwards.
TGTAGCCTAAAACTATAAAAACTCAAGATGGACGGAGATTGCTGAGGCTGTTCAGCACCGCAGCCAAATGCAGCCATTACAGGAAAGCAAGTGGTTGCCGTTAACTTTATGACTATCCACTTGATACATACTCTGTAAAAATTTAATTGTAATTGCTCATGTTCTGTTACTGAGCCCACTTTTGAAGAGTTTGTCTTGTCCACTGCTCAGATTTTGTTCATGAGCTGCAAGCTAATTCGAATGCTCACATAGGCCCAAATAAGATGTGGGAAACTATTGCACAAAGAAAAACAAATCATAGGGGGCAATTACATAATTTCTTCCCTCTTTATTGCACTATTAATGGAATTAATAGCAAGTTATGTTATACTATTATACATATTTGCTTTTGTTTACTTTTTCGTTGTGTGTGTGTGTGTGTGTGTGTGTGTGTGTGTGTGTGTGAGATTCAAGATTAAACCCAGGGATATTCTACTTCTGAGCTACACCCCCAGCCTTTTTAATTTAATTTTTATTTTGAAACAGGGTCTTGCTAAGTTGCTGAGGCTGGCTTCGAACCTGTGATCCTCCTGTCTCAGGCTCCCGAGTACTGGGATTAGAGGTGTGTGCCACCGCTCCCAGACTATTATACTTTATATTCACATCTATGGTATAAATTCACATTTGTGTAAGTAGCTGTGTTTGTGTATATATACTTATATGCAGCTGCACACCTGTAAATCTTTATCTGTATACATTCGATCTGGGTGACTTTTAATATATTTTAATAGGTAGAAAACCTTTATTAATTAAAATTATTTGTATCAGAACATCCTAGGATCTCCACATTTGGATGATTTGGAAAGGAAATAGAAAATCACAGAAGGTTGCTTAAATATTTAATAAACCTGGAGACGCTTGCTCCTCGGAGAGGGTTCCCAGCGGTGGCTTGTATGGTCAGTGGTGCCTTCTTTGTCCTCGCTATGGGTCAGATGCATGGCTGTAGCACTTCTGTTCCCACTTCTGGGCTGCCCAGTGAGGAGATGTGCTCTAGGGAGGACTGATCCCCTACTGCTCCTACACGGTGGTGCTCATATAACTTGCTCAGGTTGTGTATATGTGCTCAGAACCGCGATGGCCTTTATGTAAAGCTTATAGCACCTTTAGGAGGTGGCGGTTTGGCTACTGTGCTTTCTGTAGACTGGGCAGCATTTCGCAATGCCATAATGGCAGCGAGAGAATTTTCATAACCAGCACCACAGCAAAACCCCAGGAGGTACAGTTCCCACTCGGTGTCCTGTGTTTGAAATATTGATGAGTTACTTTCACGTAATTTTCTTTTCAGATTCTATGAGTTTATAGGATGCGGATTAAAATCATTCACATAAAAGACAATCAAGAAAGGAGAGTAGGTCGAGGCATCGCAGTCTATGGGGGTGTCTTCTGGGATGAAAACCCCAGGGAGCACAGCAGGTGCTGTCTGCCTGTGTTTCTATGTCTCTGAACCTCATTATGATGTATAATTATGATGTACCAACATAATTTTTTTTTATTTTTTCACTCTGTAATCAGCCTCCTTTGTTTGTTTGTTTATTTATTTATTTATTTATTTATTTAATTTTTATATTTATTTGGTGGTACTGGGGTTCCTGGAAGGCCTTCTACCTCTGGACTACACTCCCAGACCTATTTTATACTTTTTTATTTTTGGAAATAGGGTCTCTTAAGCCAGCGAGGCTGGCTTGGAACCTGCGCCATCCTCCTGTCTCCGCCTCCCAAGCACGGGGATTACAAGCGTGCGCCACCACGCCCGGCAGCCTCCTTTATTTGAAGAAAGAAACTCTTTAGGAACAAATCACAACCAATAAATCAATATGTAAATATACAGAGGTTTAGAGAAAATTATTTCACTCCTCCATGATACTGCCTATCTGACCCATAGGCATGGGTTTCTTATGGGTCAGGAGTATATTTTAAAAAGTCATGGGGAGAGTTGTATCTAGAGAAGTTTCATTTTGCTGCGGAACTCTCCTGGAGTTTCGGGTCAGGTTTTCTGGGACGGCAGCTCCTCCTCTTGGCTGCTGTTACACCCCGGCGCTGCTTCACGGAGCTTTAGCTGCGTTGCCTTCCTTTGCCGACCACTTTTGAGCGGACCGTTTTGTATTATTTGTTTGCAAGCTTACCACATCGCCCCAGGATAGGAAGTTTGGAAAAAGTCACTATTATCTACATTTCCTCCGCGTGGCTGCTTCATACACGATTTAAGACACCTGACTAATCTTAGACCCAGCTGAGAATGGAGGAGGTCAGGACCCAGGCATTCTGGCTCCTAGCCCTGGATCCTTCCACTAGAGTGTGCTGCCCACTAAATAACCACCGATCACTGACCAGAGGGGCTGGGGTGGTGCTAGGCAGGGCTGTAAAAGAAAATTTCTCACTGATACCCATTGATAAAGAGAAAAATACCACATGTGTGTTTGGACCCTTGGACTAGAATTTTACATCAAGTCAAGTTTTTTCTGTTCAACAAATGTCCTCATGGAATGCTATTCTGGGGAAAGCGCATGCCTAGTGCTTGAGACCTAGGGTTTTAACCAGTGACTGGCTGGCCATTTTACCTAGGGCATGGCATTATAGTTATTCTGGGACTTAAGAGCTTCGTTTCTACAATAAGGTAAAGAATATTTGTCTCTTGAAAAGGTGGTGCAAACCACTCAACTATATTAAAGTAAGACTGGCATGCCATGTAAGTTCACTGAACTTTTGCTGTTCAATAAACTATTTCTCTAGAAAATTTTTTTTCCTCGGAAGATTAATGCTATTGTGTGTCTTGATTTCAGTGTACATGTGATAACCTCTCTGAAAGGGTTTCCTTTTACTCCCCCCCACCCCCGGGTTTGATGATACTTGAGGTTTTGATGATACTTGAGGCCTCTGGTCTATTGTTCCCGTGACTGAAATTTAATACCACTTAAACAATTGTTATGCACACAGTAAGATGACCTCATCCATTTGAAAACCATCTTTCAAGGAGATTGGTTCAGGTTGCCTTCCCGAAGCTTCTAAAATTTTTGCCCAAGGAGCTACTTGCCAAGAAGCCCACAAGGAAAGTCTAGTTTGTACTGGCGGGAGCAGTATTTGCTGCGCTAAGTGGTTAGGAGTGGCCGTTCCCAGCTGTAAGCTCTGTGCCATGCTTGGGGATGGCTTGACTGTAGACCAGCATTCTCTCCCATTTGCAGCAAGTCTATTTTTCCCTTCCTGCAATTTGACTCACTGGCAGCACCCGTCTCAGCCTCGCAGAGCCGGTTCCCGGCTGCCTCTCTCCCCGCTGGTTTTTTCCAGGGCCGTTTCAGTTCCTGGTGAACTATTTTTATTTTTTAGTTACATTAACGCTATGAAATAATTAGTCAGCTAATTAATCTGGTTTACAAGCTTTGTCGGATTCTTCAGCTGTCAGTCAGACCCAGGCCCGAGGCCTTCATCGAGTCTCGGCTCCCTTGCCCATGTGATTCCTGTTGCCATGGCTACTGGCTACATCTGCTGACACCCCACTCTCTATTTATTGCTTAATTAAGAATTTCACGCTCAGCCCTTATCTGCCTCTAAGAACAAGCGCACACTGTTGAGAAATTCCAAATTTAGGCCCAGACACAAGGCGAGCCTTTCTTAGGGCCCTGGCTGTATGGAGCCTCTCTGAGGATCCTCTCAGTATCCCAGCCGCCACCCTTCAATCAAAAATCATTAAATGGGGCAGAGATAATGAGCATGTAGCATATCAAAAGAAGGATGTTTGCTTGGTCCAAAGGAGGAAAAGCTGCCCAGCCTCATGCTCAGCTCCACTTCAAAGGGAGATGAGACCCCTCATCACCGGGGCCTGATAAAGCCTCATTTGTTCTGGGCTTGACTTATGCAAAAGGTCTGGTATGTCCGAGTCCCATCTCGCAGACGTGGGTGCCCCCACCTCTCCCTCCACCTCCACCAGCCTTGCCCTGGCCTTCCACACTCGTGTGTCAGCACTTAGGCAGCTGGGTCCCCAAAGGATCAGGCAGAGCGTGTAATCACTGACTCCCCCCTCACAATGGCCACTTGTAGGGGGGCGACCAGGAGGAGGTCTTCATCACAATAGGAGCACAATTATTGCAGCTGCTAGGAGGGGCGCTGCTTCTTCCTGTAGAAACAGAACAGGAGGTGCAGGTTTGGGGGAGGAAACAATCTTGACTTGATTATGCTGACTCTGACTCCTGGAAGCCCGATGTGGAGCCAGTGGGGGTCCAGCAGCTGCTCGTACACAGCTCTCTTCTAATAATTGTACATTCTGTCAGGGGTCAACTTACTTTTGACCCCATCCTTTTTTATTGGTAAAAGGTTCTTTAGGGCAAACTGTTGGGTTGTGGCAGGGTGCATTAAATACCCAGCGCCCCTTCCCTTTGCTTTATCCCCCACCCAACCAGCAGCCGGTGATAAATTCATATCAGATGCCGCACCATTCACAGGGGCCCTCCCGAGTTCACACAGTCCCCACCGGCACAGCAGAGATGCTGAAAGCTGGACATTGTGCGAGCTGCAGCTGAGTGGCCCGCCTGCGTGGCTCAGAGGCTCCTGCTGCACCGCCTTCTTCTGATCTGACTGCAAAAAAGTACTGTCTTGGCAGGCTGGCCAAGGCATGGGTCCAAATGGCCCGTTCCCCATGATAAAGGCGGCTGTGTGTTGAGGAGTGGGGGCCACGGTCTTCAGGGAGAGAGCGCTGGGGACAGGACAGATGGACTTCATTGTGTGTGCCAACTGGCTGGAGGAGCTCAAGTTGCACCACGCAGATGGATCACAAGTGCCACGCACTTGGGAGACCCTGAAATAGACGCTTTCCTGAGTTGGAAGCAAGACTCGTGATCGTGATGGCTACCTCTAGTGTGCCGCTGTCAAGGCAGAGAGGGTGCTGGCTGCTCCTCGCTCCATTCATCTCTTCTTCGGTGGGTCTGCACAGCCCCCTGCAATTCCTTGAGAAGGAAGCCCCTTAGGATGTAAGGAAGAGACAGGACTCAACTGGCTTCCCAGAGCTCTGGTGAGGATTTTGTCAGCAGAGCAGAATCAGAATCTTTTGCAGCTCTGCAAATTCAGCCATTCCCATGCTGGAACCCTCTAAGGCAATCTATGGCATTCTAGTTAATAAATTAATTTACATTCTTATAGAAAACGCATTCCCCCGAGATCCCCAGGACCTTTACCAGTAATGCAGAGGACTGACTTGAGGGAAAGGTACTACTACAGGAGGAATACAGATAATGGCACAGAAGCTGGGCTGCGAAAAGGGATTTTTGCCTCCTGGTTTGAAGCAATGTCTCCAAAAGTAAAAGGGAGGGAGGGAGAAAAAGAAGGAAAGAAGGAAGGAAAGAGGAAAGAATAAATGTGAGAAATGTGGAAGTCAGAATTAAATGGATTTTTTAGGCCTCACTCAAGTTAAGGCGTCAGTTCTCAGCAATGCTGAGCAGCTGACTGGAGTCCCCCCCCCCCCCAGTCATAGGTGATGTAATCACTATTTAAACTCAGATTCTCTGACTCGAGGTCTGGTTCTCTTTCTAGTATATTACATTTTTTTTTCTTTTTATGCTGGGGACTGAACCCAGAGGCATTATACCTCTGAGCTATACCTCTAGCCCTATTTTACTTTTTACTTTGAAACAAGGTTTCACTATGTTGTTGAGGGTCTTGCTAAGTTGCTGAGGTTGGCTTTGAACCTGGTTCCTTCTGTCTCAGCTTCCCAAGTACTGGGATTATCGGTTTGTGCCACTATGACCAGCTTTATTCGACTACTTAAAATCCCAACCAATTTCTTTTCTTTATATAAGAAAACCTTGAATAACCTTTAATAGCCACATATTACCTAACACTATGCTTCCTAAATTTTAGATTTTTGGGGGGAGGGATTGGGAGCTGAACCCAGAGTCATTCTACCTCTCTGACTGCTAGACTTTTACTTTGAAACAGGGAATTGCCAAGTCTCACTAAATTGCTGAGGCTGACCTTGAATCTGCAATCCTCCTGTCTCAGCCTCCCACGTACTGGGATTCCAGGCATGTACCATTGTGCCTGACTTTAGTTTTAGATATTTGAGCATAATATTTAAGCTTTTGTCATATACCTATACTTTCCATACTAGCTATTATTACTTAATATTTTCTTATTCCCATGCTGTTTTATTTTTAAAGCCTAATTTTTTCTTATGTACTACTATCAATAAAATCATTGGTTTAACAGGCTAGTTGTGTGTTCTAAATACATGAAAATTCATAAGCACCCCAACCAAACTTTTTGTGCCACTAAAATGATCACTACATACTTTAGGGTGTGTAATGTGGTCTACAAGCTTTTGGTTGAATTCATAAAACATAACCATTATGAAAGCTAGATATGGTGGCTCACGCTTATAATCCCAGTACTTGCTGAGACAGGAAGATCGCAGATTTGCGGCCAGCCTCAGTTGCTTAGTGAGGCTCTCTGCAAATTAGTGAGGCCCTGTTTCCAAATAAAGAGTAAAAAGTAGGGCTGGGGTATAGCTCAGACATAGAATGCGCCTGAGTTCAATCCCCAGCACCGCAAAATCAAAAACAAAAACAAAATTAAAACCCCCAAACACACAACCATTGTGAAGACCCGCGGGTCTTTCCTGTCAGGGCCTTTCTCTTCACTTCCTAGGAAAAACTGCTCCTGTGAACAAACCGTGTTTTTGAGAGTACAGTTAAGAGAAGTTATATAATTCCTTAAATCGCTCGTTTTTAAAATTTGCCTCAAGGGCGGACAGAATGCTTGTTCTCAGGTTGTGGCGTGGAGGCTGTGGTCGGTCTGTCTACAGAAAGGCCCAGCATATCGCAGGTGCCCTCACAGAAGTGTGCTAAACATCCCTTTGAGTCAGAACCACAATTGCTATTGCTCTCCAAGTTAATTAAGAAGGTTTAATTAAGATAACTCTCAAGGCTGTGGTTAATGCAGATATATCTGTTGGTGTCTTGATCAAGTTCTTTTACATTAGATAAGAAAAAAAAATCCTCGCCCGTTTTTGCATGCTTTTGGGGGTAATAGAAGATGCTTAAGCGATCACAGGATTTTCCTCTCATAAGGCCATGAAGGTCTTTAAAAGATCCTGCGCTAAGAGGGCTAAGGTTACTCTTATCACTGTCTGTGAGGTTGAAACCAGATGGTAGTGCGGTTTGGTGAGTGGAGCTACGCAGGGGCCGAGCATGTGGCAGACATGTTCTGCAGCTGAATCAAAGCAGACGACTTCTGGGAAGTGAGGTCAAGTGCACATAGCTGAGCGGGGTGGAAAACTGGGTGGGGCAGGAGTATGCAGGTGGGTGAGGCCATTTGGGGAGAAGACGTGGAGGCAGCAGACAGGGCAAGCTAAGGTGGTAGGCGGAGAGAGGACCTCGTCCGACAGCTGGCTCTGGAAGCCAAAGCCAGAGGATGGGTGCCCTTGTACACAGGTAGAAGGAGCAGCCCCTGGGAGGTGTGGCACGGGGTAGACTCCGTAGGCATTGATTGCATTTGCCGTTGTCTTCTGCCACATGGCATCGGTTGCTCACTCACATTGGATACGTGCGGACTGAACCAGAAGTTCTAACACGGGAACAAAATGAAATGCAGCAAAAGAATGGGATGTGAGTGGAAGCTTGAAACTGGACCGGTATCTGTGGATTAGTAGGATGCCATGTGCGTTTTTCTTTTTTAAAGACATAGCTACTTATTTCTCTCTCCAAAATTTCAAAGAGTAGTAAACCTGCTGAAGGAGATAATTAGTTGTTTTCTTCCCTAGTTCCCTATAGAGGACAAAATTTAGCCAGCACAGCACCTTTCCCTGTCTGTGGGCTCTCAAACTATGTCTAGTTGGGTAACTCCCTTTTCTCTTACGGGGAGCCATTTTCTTAACACGTCTTTCTTCCACCTAGATGTCTGTGTGTAGTGAGCTTAGATCAGAAAGCGCTCACCAGAATAACCTGGCAATAATTGACCCAAAGACTTTTCTTCTTTTGAGGATACGTTCTTCTCACAATCTGGGAAGGATCAACTACAACAGGGCTTCATTTATAAACAAGGGAGATTAACCATTCTCTCCTGTTACAAAGACAAAATCAGAAGTCATAAGCACCAGGAGAGCATATGTGCAGTATCACAGCTTGAATAGGACCTTTAAACTCTTCCCACGTCAGTACCTTTATTCTTAAATGATTTTTATTCCTCTTTGTTTTTATTCAAATTGGAAATGACACTTCACATTGAGCGTCTTTTAAAGTCAAAACACTTTGCAAATTTTCTCAGATCTCATTAAGTTGCTTACAACTCTGTAATGCTACAGCTCATTATGATTAGGTGCAGCTGTAAAAAGAGTCAAATCATATTTCTTGGGCCTTGTTAACTGGTGCCTAGAATAGCAAGTCCGTACGACAACAGTATTGACAGTGGTTAACATTCGTTGTTCACGTGGGCGAGGCACTGTCCTAAGCATATCCCATAGATTATTTCAACCTTTTTTCCCCCACAAAAACCCTGTGTGGTAGATAATATGATTTCCTCACTTTCAGATGGAGTGAGTAAGGTTCAGAAATGGTGACCAAATTGTCGATTGTCCCTCACTAGGAACGGGAAGAGCCAGGATTCAAATCAGGGTCATTGGGTTCCAGCATCCACAATCCCCCAGCACCCTCTGTTGCCTCTAGTGACTTAGAAATGGTCATTTGGAAGGCAGACGCTTCTCACCCTTATTGACGTGCTCAGAAGCAGCCCAGAGGCACAGGCAGAGTGGCGGCATAGGAAATCAGGCCCTCCTAATTGTCCCTACTTTTGATAACTTTTCCTCTATCTTCTTTTATACTGAGACTGCATCGTGGCATTCACACACGGAACTTTAGAACATAAGCAATCGAGTTTTCAATATGCTTTTTAGTTTTTCAATGTTTGTTTGGGGAAGGGTTCCTTCTGAAGGTGGGAACGCTTCTGTGTATTTAGAGGATGAAAAAACAGTAGAGAAAGTTGTGGAGAAAGCAGCAGACAGAACAGGTGCTGGCTGCACCAGAAGCCTTGGTTTACCAAGAGCGGTGCCTGGGTGAGGGACTAAGGAAGTCAAAGCCAACCTGTGGTGGGCACTAGCTATGCTGGGCGCGAGTTTCTCCAGTCCTAGGAGTAACCGCCATGATCATGGCTATGGTGCAGGATTACTGGTGGTGTCCTGTTTCACTAAAGAAAGTTGGATGCATTGATTGTGTTCTCTCTACTTGATTTTTTTTTCCAGCTATCTAGTTTAAAAAAATATTAGCTATTTCTCTTATAATTTTACTTATTTGGGGCTGACTAAATCATTGTGAAAAGACTGGAGTAACTTTGAAAGGATTTTTTTTTTTTTGGTACTGGGGATTGAACCCAGGAACATTCTACCTCCAAGCTACATCCCCACCCCTACCTTCTTTCCTTTTTCTTTTTTTTTTTAATTTGAAACAGCGTCTCGCTAAGTTGCTGAGGCTGGCTGCAAGCCTGCAATCCTCCTGTCTCAGCCTCCCAAGTACTGGAATTACAGGCATGTGCCACCACACCTGGCTTGTAAAGGGTTTTGATATATAACTGATAATAATTCCCTTACCAATGGATCTAAGGAAGAGGGTGTAGATATACTGAAATTTAAGCTCTTGACAGTACATTAAACAAGAATGGATTTCTATGCCATCTTTAAATGATACTGATTTATCTTTCCAAGTCTCCTGGATTTTGTTTTTTTACTAATTTGCCTTTCTTAGAATGTTATTATATATTTGAACCTTTTACTGCTTAGAAGGGCTTTCTATTGTTACAATCATCGGCACATCTTGTCCATATTCTCTTTTTTTTTCTTCTGGTAAAACCTCACATTTCTTTTTCTCTTGTCTTTTGCTTCTAGGAGAGCATGTAGCGTATAATTAAATTGTTCCCTAAGTACTGGGTACTCAGAGTAGATCCCTGTAAACTTGATTCTGGAATTGATATAGAAAAATGAAGTATTTAAATATTTGGTAATATCTAGGGTCATAACACACGTGAGAAAGGTCCTTCTTTCAAGAATTTGAAGATAGAGAAGCATGTCTCAGCAATAGAGCCCTGCCTAGAATTGTACAAAGAAAACCCTGCGTGACTTTCCTAGCATCACAAAATGAAACAAAAGTCAAACATTGGAGACCAAGTTTGTTACTGAGGCAATCCTAAATTCATAGTTACTACTCAATAAGTAATAATTGTGTTGAAAAAAAATTTGGGAACAACAACACAGCATGGAATTAGAAGTGCTTCTGAACTTTAGAAAGAGCATCAGCCGGGCGCAGTGGCGCACGTTTGTAATCCCAGCACTTGGGAGGCTGAGACAGGAGGATCGCACAGGTTCGAAGCCAGTCTCAGCTACTAAGGGAGGCTCTCAGCAACTTAGTGAGACCCTGTTTCCAAGTAAAATATAAAGTAGGTCTGGGAGTGTAGCCCAGAGGTAGAAAGCCCCTTTATCCCCTTTATTCCACCCCTAGTACCACAAAAAAAAAAAAAAAGAAAAAAGAAAAAGCACAAACCAGTATGGACAGAAGTGGATGAGTAAGAAAAAAGATGAAGTTGTTGATGAGTGGATTTATTAATAAGCCTTCAAAGTCGTGGAAGTAATGATACATTTGGGACAGGTCAAGAGTGTGTTGCCATTATGCCTGCTCTCAAGATGTGACAGTGTAAGGAGAAAGTCAAGATTCAAACATTTTATAATAGAAAAAAAAGTGAAATGATCAAAATCAAGATAAAATAATTGGCATGGTCTTATCCAGCATTTTTTTTTTGGTGAATTATTTTCTTTGCAGTATTCTGAAGCTTCTGCTTTGTAATTAAAAAGAATAATTTCTGGTCTCTCCCATCTGTGATGGAAGAAAGGGTGTAGGGTCCCAGGGAATATAAAATGGAGGGCATGCACTTGGCCATGGTCCTGAGGCTGCACCCACAGCGCTGGGCCATCCGGTGATGGGGTGTGCTGGCCCTCATGACATCTGATAAGGCAGGAAGGTAATTAACCAATAAGAGACAAGGTGTTACCCGAAAAATGGAGTTCGCGCACCTGATTACTAATTAATCAGGCGTGAGAGCACCTTGTAGATGCATTCGCTATTTAATTATATCAGCCAAGAGAGCATATGTTCCTAGCTTAATCTACTGGTTTATACTGACATCAAATTGTCATTATCGGAAGGAATCAGGCCTTTTGATTATTTCCACTAATTTATTGAACACTTAAAATTAATGAACCCCAGTCCTTTTAAATGTGCTCAGTTGGTTTGCAAGATGAGAGGAGAAAGGGGGGTGGGGATGAACCTTCATTAAAAGGGCAATTTGTTTGGATAAAGGTAAAGCAAATACATTTCATGGGTGATCTGAACTCTATTGGTGAAAAAAAAACAACACCAATTCTAAAAGGCCGACAAAATGGTGGAGAGGAAATAGGATATGGGGTGGGGTGTGCCTTGCTGGACACCATTAGCCTCCAAAGAGAATGTGGCTAAAAGTTTTCTTTTTTCCCCTTTCTGACTATGTGTGTACCAGTTCTCTCGGAGAACTTCTCCACAATTAAGCTCCATCAAACAAAACTGATCAAAATCAAATGTTAGAAACCAACAGTTAGATTGATTAACAAGGACTTTATCTTCTTATGTTGAAAACTGAGTGAGGTTGGAAAGGATATATATTGCCATCTTCCTCACGTAGGAATAGCCTTAGTATTGAGAGGACCTTCGCATCACATCTATGTTGTGGCTTTTGTATTCAGTTTCAGGTCAAGGTCAAGTTCAAGTCAGCGTCCAGGTGAAGGAAGGCGTGCCTCCTACGATTTCAGGTGAGTCTTAACCCACTGAAGCGCCTCGTACGGAAAATGTTCCCCAGGGATCCCGCAAATTTCTCCTCACCACGGTGACAACTGACAGGCGAGTATCAACCGGAATGCTTTTATGCCTGACAACTCTCTATCCGTTAGCCTATAACTAAAATATGTGTCTGCATGTCAAAGAAAGATATAAGGGTGTGTTTATTTTTCAAAACAATACAAAGAACTGAAACATGTAAATAAGCACATTTCATAAATTATAGACCATATGTGCACACAGGACTCCAGATCTGCAGATGGGCCATTAGGCCCCCTCCAAATGGAAAGAAAAATTCAGGGTGTCTCTAAACTTTAATTGTTTCTGGTAATTTCAGGAAATCAGGGTAAACAAACCCTCCCCAAAAGTCAGATGGTTTTGTGAAATCTTTCTAACTCAAAAAAAGCCAAATTCTCTAAACATCACATAACCACCTTCTAATGTATTTCATGGTTTGTTTTTGTTTATCCTGAGTTAATTTAACTATACATTTTCAGGAGGGATAACTCTTTGCAAAGGCTGAGTTTTCCTTTGATTTTCAGGAGCATTTTTGTGTTATGTCAACGCAGAGTCCATGTTAATCACAAAATGACCTCATTCCACAATTTAAATTAATGAATTAATGAGGTAAAGGTACTGGACTAAAACTGTAATATGGAAGAACTATTTATGGGTGCTCCATTTGTATTAGACTGTGAAGAATATAAATCAATGTTTTTTCATAACAGTTTCTAAACTCCTTCCTTCCTTCCTTCCTTCCTTCCTTCCTTCCTTCCTTCCTTGATTTCTTCCTTCCTCCCTTCCTTCCCTCCTTCCACTGGGGATTGAACCCAGGAGAATTCTACCTCCAAACTACACCTCGAGTCCTTTTTATATTTTGTTTCTGAAACAGAGTCTGTCTTACTAGGCTGCTCAGAGTTTTTCTATATTTCTGAGGTTGACCTTGAACCTGAGATTTTCCTGTCTCAGCTTCCCAAGTACTAGGATTATAGGCCTGGGCTAGCACGCCCATTTCCTAGCACTTTTTCTTTATGTTTCCTGTATTTAATACCTGTTTTCTTTTATCTGGCTTATTGCCCTGATTATTGAATGCCTCTGTATGAGGTGTGGAGGGTATAACAACGAATAAGGTAGAATGATCTTTGCCCTCATGGAATCTTACTGGTTACTTGGGATGCCGAACTCATGACTAGTTAATTGAGTGAGGATGAAAATTGGAAATTGAGTGAGGATGGAAAGGATGTATAATGCCATCTTCCTCACATAGGAATAGCCTCAGTATTGAGAGGACCTTCACATCACATCTATGTTGTGGCTTTTGTATTCAAAGCTTCCCTTAAAATAAGTGTTACCAAAAAAATGTATTCTATAATGTCCTTTCTAAAGTCCTGTATTCAAATTTCCCAAGAGATTTCTTGAATTGAGTGAGTCCTTACTTCTTTTAATTTTTGTGTTTATAATTTTGTTAATGCATTGTAAGTACACATCCCACTGAGGATCACACATACATGCACAGAGCGCTTGGAATTTCCCATCTGCATCCTTCCTCCATCCTCACGCATGCTGGTGAGATCGGTAGTGATACCTTTATATGGGGGTGTGACGTTACTGGAACCGTTTCCTTCCACCAGCCTCCTTTTCCAAAGGAGCACACTATGGGGAATTGCTCAGGCCAGCCCCTGAGAATGTTGGACTACTCACGTGTGGCCTTTTCTGGTTCAACTAGCTATAGTCAGAGTGCCACGCCATTCAGCACCGACGATGAAAATTTCTTTATTGAGGACTCTTTGGAAGAATGGCATGAGTGGGCAGCTTCTGCAGCTTATCAAAAGGGCCATTTTAACTGTGATATCTGGTCTGTCAGTTGTAACATGCAGAGTAAATAAGAAGCTGAGGCTTCACAGAGTAGTAGAATGTGGATAAGAGAAGGGACCTTGCAGGCCTACCTACCCAATCTGTCTCATTTTACAAGTGGATTGTGGAAGTCTAGAGATTGAGCAGTTTACATAGTCATGCTAGTAGTCAGCGGCTGAGAACTCACCTGTCCCATCAAAGTCCAGTGTTTCTTTCTGCAGTAGCATATAGCCTCCAGTATGTTTAAATTACTTTGTTGCAGCCAGGTGTGGTGGCATATGCCAGTAATCCCAGTACTTAAAAGACTGAGACAGGAGGATCAAAGGTTTGAGGACAGCCTCAGCAAGTAGGGAGACTCTGATCAACCTTGGGAGATGCTGTTTCAAAAAAAAAAAAAAATAGGCCAGGCGTGGTGGCACACACTTGTAATCCCCGTGTTTGGGAGGCAGAGACAGGAGGATCACGCAGGTTCAAAGCCAGCCTCGCTGGCTTAAGAGACCCTGTTTCCAAATTAAAAAATATAAAATAGGTCTGGGAGTGTAGCCCAAAAAGGGTTCTATTCCCAGTACCACCAAAAAAAAAAAAGAAAAAAAAGAAAAAAAATAGGGCTGAGAGTATGGCTAAGAGGTATAATGCCCCTGAATTAAATCCCCAGTCTGTCTTCCTTCCTTCCTTCCTTCCTTCCTTCCTTCCTTTTCTTCTTTCTTCTTTCTTCTTCTTCTTCTTCTTCTTCTTCTTCTTCTTCTTCTTCTTCTTCTTCTTCTTCTCTTCTTCTTCTTCTTCTTCTTCTTCTTCTTCTTCTTCTTCTTCTTCTTCCTCTTCTTCCTCTCTCTCTCTCTCTCTCTCTCTCTCTCTCTCTCTCTCTCTCACACACACACACACACACACACACACACACATTTGTTGGGACTATATTAATTTGTGAATTAAATTATAAAAAGTTTGTCATACTGGGGATTGGACTCAGGGGCATTCTACATCTGAGCTACAGCCCAAGCCCTTTGAATTTTTTTTTTGTTGTTGTTGTTGTTTTGTTTTGAAACAGGGTCTCTCTAGGTTGCTGAGAGGCTCACTATGTTGCTGAGGCTGTCCTTGAACCTGTGACTGTTCTGTCTCAGCCTCATAAGTATTATGATTACAAGCATGTGCCATCATGCCTAGCTTAAATTTAAAATTTTAGCCAGTTTTCATAGTTCAGAATGGAAAAGAATTCCAAAATGCAAGAAGTTACAGAAGTTATAGTTTTTGTTCTTCAGAAATGAATGTAGCATGGTTAACCTGGATACTCATTGTTAGAAGGGGGTAAGGGAAAGTGGGGGAGAGGGCACCAAGCACAGTCTGAATGTATGCCATTTTCAATATGATCCACATAAAAAAAAGAAAGGATTTCAAATAATGTGGTTTCAAGACATTACCTGATTCTCTTGGTTGGTATTGGTTATAGTGCTAATTCCAAATTTTAAATATGGGAGTATATTTTCTTTAATGAAGAATCCGATTGAAAAATAATAAATTATTGCTATATCAACAATCTTTGCCATGAACAGGAATGGAATGATGAATATATATATATATATATATATATATATATATATGTATATGTATATGTATATGTTACATATTCAAAGATTCAATGAATGTATGTGATATAGAGGAAATATTTTGGTATTCTGTTGCAAAAAGCCTCTTTGTGCACTCAATTTAATTGAGCTTATTTTGAGTACAAAATTCTTCTGGTGATTGTAAGGGCATTGTGGATAGGAAAATTCAGGGGCAACAAAATTATGGTACCTATGGGATAACATCAGGGAGAGGCAGAGGATTTGGGGTTGGGGATGTAAGTTGTTGTACGATGCTTAGTGGCCTTGAGGTGAGGACTTCTGCTAATTTGGGTCAAGATGATATTCAGTGTCTTGAAGACTTCAATGCAGAGCTTTAATGGTTCTCCAACATTATAGCTTTATTGGCTTCCTCTAAAAGCCCACAATGATTTATAAGGAAAGAAGAAGAGGGACAGAAGAAGAGGGAAGAAATAAAATTTCTTCCACTTTGAGAGAATATAAAAATACTTTTGAAGAGCCTGCACCTCAACCATGTTATTACTTCAGCAGAGTCTAATTGCAAACACTGTCCAGAGTCATATGAAACATATAGATCATCAGGTAGTTTGCCGACCCTTTTCCTGCAGATTAAGTTTATATCCTTTCTTCTGGTCTCCATGAATCAGGTGGCCCTTTTCTTCTTTGAAGTAAATCCACCCCTTCCAGTGTCTTCTGATTTTTACCCATCAGCTAATAACTCTGTTGTGTGATTGGTCTTTATTTCCTGGCTCCTTCTGTTCAATGCTTCTTAGTTAGAAACAAATAATAGTAGATAATGAATCTCCCTTTAGCTGATTATTTTTCCTCCTCCTCCTCCTCCTCCTCCTCCTTCTGCAAATTTCTCAAAAAGACAAATCTCCTCTTGGTGCAGAGCTACTGTTTTAGACACCTCTTCATTGCCATGATACATATCTGAGAAAAAGAACTTAAAGGAGAAAAGTTTATCTTGGCTCATGGTTTCAGTCCAGGGTCAACTGTCTCCATTGCTTTGGGCCTGAGATTAGACAGAACATCAGGCTTGATAAAGGAAAGCTGCTCAGCTCATGACAGCCAGGAAGCAAAAGTGTGGTAGGAAAGGGGCCAGAGACAAGATTTATTCCCCAAGGACATGCCCTCAGTGATGGACTGTCGCCAACTATGCCCCACTTGCCTGTACTTTCCACCCCCTCCCACTAATCCAATCAAACCATTAATTTATTAAATGGATTAATCTGTAGGTGCATATTTCAGTCAGCATTCTCATGGGTGTGACCCAATAAGCCTGTCTGCATACAATTTAGAGGAATAAAATTTATTTGTTCACAGTTCTAGAGATTTCAGAGGTTCAGTCCATTTTAGGCCAGGTCTATTGAGTTCAGACCATGGTGATAGGCAGCAGACAGAGGGAGAGGGCAAGGGCTCTGCCTTCACATCGTGAGTCTGGGAGCAACAGAGCAAGCAAGGGGAGGAAGCGCCATATATAATCCCCAAAGCCACACCCCCAGGGACTCCTCCTCAGTAACCCAGCCCCACCTTCATCATGGCTTCCTACTGTCTGTGAGGTCCTGGGGGGACACTCTAGATCTAAACCACTACAGTGAGGTATGAATTTTTGTGATACAATCACTCCCCAAAAGCACTACCCCTGGACATTGCTGCATTGAGATCAGCTCTTCAACACACCAGCTTTGTAGAGACACTCCAGATTTAGACCTTAACAGCCACAACATCTGGAATAGATGAAGGTAGAAGGCCTGGAGGGTGATATGTGGCTCATGTACCAAGCTTGGAACAATCTCAAGTTATGGCTGCTGTTATGAATACATTTTTACAGGAAAGCAGAGTAAGGCTTCAGTGCAAATGTATCTAAAGATTGGGAAGTTAGAACAAAGACTGAGAGTGTTGAATCTTAAAGCTGTCCAGTCCTCAGTGAGCTTGTTGGGTGATTTGACCCAATGTCTTTCTCTCCTCAACCCCAGAGCATTCCAAAATTCATTATAATATGGTTCCTACCTTAACCAATTTGTTGGGACCACTCTCATCCCCATCACCCAGGACCTGATATCAAATTCAATAGTTTCTTCTAATTCCCTCTCTTACCAGAACTTTGCTATTAACAAGATCACTTATGCCCTCTGGACTTGCTCTATTTCTTAAGCTTCCAAGAAAAGATAAGCAGTATGTTTCCAACTGCTTCTTCGTTAGCTCTTGTGGGTTTTTCTCTCTTTGACTTTCACTCTCAATAACAGTCATAGAGAAGACTAGACTTAACTGTATAGAAATCTAATAACTGTAACTTGAGACTTGAAGCATGTTCTTATCTTAAGGCAAGATGGTATAAAATGGTCAAATCTGTGTATAACATTCCCTCATTAAAATAACTACCTTAAGGTCTGCTTTGTTCAATTAAAAATAATTTCTTCCCTGCCATAAACTCAAGTGAAGGAGAAAAAAGTGAGGAATGTTTCTCTTCACCCTCTATGATAAAAAAAAAAAAAACTGAAGTAACCAAGGTATTTTTGAGGTTTGTCATGGGTTTTAAAGAATGTAGTCATTGAGCAATTGAATTTCACTGGAAATGAGTCTTCTCAAATATCTAGTCAGACTTTTGTGTGGCTGGTTACTGGCTACCCAACTGATGTTCCTACCTTATCCCTACTTTGAATATTTAGGGTATAAGATAAAGACAGAGGAGAAATTGGGAGAAGACTTAGAAAGACATTGTAGTGTTGGTGTTTAAAGCATTTTTAAAGTCCCTTTCTGAGAGAGAGAGAGAGAGAGAGAGAGAGAGAGAGAGAGAGAGAGACTGACTTATTTCTAAGCCATTGCCTTATTTCTATGGTTTGTAGTGTATTTTGTGCTAATTCAACTGCCCATGATTTCTGCTTAACCTCGGTCTATATACTTTTAACTTATCATGGGGCTCTTATTAGATCATAACTGAGGACTTGGGTGCTGGTAGAAGGAAAGTACCTGAGTATTCTGCATGGTTCTGACATCACACATTTTACCTTGTAAAGCCACTGAAGCTCACAATCACTACCAGAGAAAGGAGTCAAACCTGTAAGATGCCAACTCTTTCTCACTGGGTGGGGCTCCTTTCCCTTTTTCAGACTTATATTCATCCACTGCTTGCTGTATATCTCCACCGCGAGGTCTCTAAAGTACCCCAAACACTCCACAGGCAATTCATATAGAGGCTGATAGGACTCGTCAGATTCTGTCTTCATGGTCTGCAGATCCTTGGCCCTCCACCATGTTGCCCTTCACACTCTGGCTCCTGATTCTTTCTTCAGCCTCATCAGTCTCCTTCTGGCTCTGTGGTTCAGCAACACCAGTCTTCCCATGGCCTCTCATTCCTGGCCTTTGTTTATGCTCATTCCTCCAGGTATAGTGTGAATGCTTCTCCAAGCCTTCATTACAGCCTCTTTTTTACCCCTGTCACATCTAAGTCTTCAGAAATATGACTCTGTTACTGACATCTCCTTTAGAAACGTTTCCTGGCCGAGTCTTGTTGTCTTTCTTGGTTGGGGACTAATAAAGTACTCCTCAGTGCCTATGTGCATTTTCTCCTCTCAATATTTACTGATAAATATTTACTGGGAGAAAGACAGTCATTTATTTATTTTTAGATCTCTACCCTTTTAGGGCAGTCTAATAATGAGGGTACTCATTATTTAGGCTTACAAAAATCAGTCAGTAGTGTGTGGGATTCCTACACCTTGTCAAAAGAGAAGGTCTTTTCATCCTTTGTTTTTGAGACAATCATTCTACCCCTCCAACTCTGTACCAGTGATCACATCCCAGGAAAGAACAAGTCGATACAGTTCAGTGTGGAGCTGAGCATATTGTGGTAGTAGGGGTGCCCATTAGGAATTATTAGATTCATGTTTAAATTCTGTGATAGAGATGCCAGTGAAATAATTGAAGAGAAAATGCTACTTGATCATCAGAGGAAGAATCAATGAGAACTACTCAGAACATTGGATCTGTGTAAATTTCCGCCCTGAGAATCATCCAGGTCACTGTTCTGCCATTAATATGCCTCGAAAGCCAAGTGTGGTGGAGCACACTTGGAATCCCAGTGCTTGGGAGGCTGAGACAGGAGGATCAGGGTTTGCAGCCAGCCTCAGCTACTTAGCGAGGCCCTCCACAACTCAGTGAGACCCTGTTTCAAAATAAAGAATAAAAAAGAGGGCTGGGGGTATAGCTCAGAGGTAGAATGGACCTGGGTTCCATCCCCAGTACTGATAAAAACTGTGCGCTGAGAGCTGTGTGATCATACTCTTGACTCTGCCATTCCATTGAGAAATCTGTTTGCGAAGATAATTAGAATTATTGGCAAGTTTGCATAGAGATAGTTTAGAGCACATTATTTAAAATAAAAAGGAAGTGGAAAGGGCCTAAATGTCAGATATCTTAGGGATTAAGTAAATTATGATTTTTGCCTTATAGAATATTATGCAGAAGCTAAGCAAGATAAAAACTGCATGCAAAAATAAGAACTGAAAATGATATAATTTTAACTATATAAAATGCTGAGAAATTCTGCAAGGAAACATAAATAAAAGGTTGATGGCAGTTACCACTATGTGGTAAGATTATGGGCAATTGTCATCTTTCCTTGCTTTTCCCATATAATCCACAATAAGCATGTATATGTATATATAAAATAAAGTAAAACACAAATGTTAATAAGATTGGAATAGGTTTTACCCAGAAATTGAGATAATGCAAGAATTGGATGATTACTTGCCTTCTAGATAATAACTTTTTAATAGAAAATACTCCCAACTTCCTAAAATAAGGATAGAATTTGGAAGTTATCAGAATGAATCAGATTTTCATAGTTGCCTTTCTGGTTTTCCAGCTTGTACCTCTGCACCTGAATCAGCTTTAAGATGGTCCGTCCCTGAAACATGGCAAGATGTTGAAGAGGGCTGGGGAGGACACAACCATACCATCCCGGGTCCTGGGGATGATGTCCTGATTTTACCCAGTGAGTAAAACAACCTCCAAGATTAATCATGAACAGATTGAATCAGGCCAAACTGGATTGAGGATTATGGTCAATTCATGTTGTACAATACAGTATAGGTAATAGAAATAAGTAGGCACTTTATAGCCCAATTTGTGTGTATTTTTGGGGGGGTTAATATAGGAGAGAAATTTCATAGTTTAGTGGAATCCAGAACAAATACCAGATCTGCTTCTGCTAGCTCCATAACTTTCTCCTTGTTTCCCCAAGGCGCGCGTGTGTGGGTGTTTACAGCTTTGAGTAGCCTTAAATTTGAAAGACATAGAGAAAATGAAAGAGAGCAATATCTAAATGCCCCCTTATTTTTTGCTTTCATAAATTTTCACAAAAAGGACAGGACAAATGGAAATAACTCTGTTTTCATGATTTCTCAAATCCTGGGGAATAAAAAGATTGATAAGTTAGAAAACATCTATTCATTCCTTCATCTAGAACCACCTCCCAGTATACACAGAGATAGAATTCCCAAAATACATAGAAACACCGCAGCCACATTTAAAGCCTTCTTTTTCCTTAAGAGAAAGTTAATAAAAGTTACAGAAAAATCTCCCTAGACAAAGAAGAAAAAATGCTTTTCATAGAACAATTATATTTTCTACCAACAACCCGGTTCTATTTATAGTTTAATTTGAACCTCTTAAGGTAATAGTAAATAACAGATCTATAATAGAAGAATGTTTGGCCATCTGTGAAAGAATGATGATAATGTCAAACTTGAACGCTCACCAACACACAAGGAGCTGCTCTCCATGTGATAAGTTAATCTTCCCAATGACTTTGTGAAGTAATAAGTAATATTAATGCATGGATTACTACTGACAGAGAAAGAGACCCAGGGCAGTACGTCATTGTTCAGAGTTTATACTTCAGCAGAGCCAAGATTTGAGCCTTGCAGATTTGAGCTCTAGCAAGCTTGAGCCCTAGGAGTCTGATTCAAAATCCTCATTACTTGTGTTTTCTTTCTTTGATTTTTTTTTTCCTGTACTACTGGGATTGAATCCAGAGTCATTCTAACTCTGAACTATGCCCCCAGCCCCCCCCCCTTTTTTTTTTTGGTAACAGGATCTCACTAATACTGTGCCCTAGCCTGGAACCTGTGATCCTCCTGTCTCAGCCTCCCAGGTCCAAGTCTTTATTCTAAAGCAGTTAGGTACATTCCTTTTATAAAAGGACCGATGGTTAAAAAAGAGTAGTTATGTTGTTTGTCTTACTTAAAATGGAATAACGAAGACAAAATAAACCCCAAACACTGGTGACCTCTTGGGCTTTGTTGATGTGTCTGTGTAGCTTGCCAAGGGATGGGAGATGTATGTTACACACATACCCCATACAGTCTTGAATTATTATCATCATCTGACTTCCCCATCACCCACATCTCTTCAATGGAGGATGCAACTTTTTGAATAAACAAGCTCATGAGTCATTCCAATACGGAAAAGGAAAATCTGTTTTGTCTCAGCCATCTCTTTGAAGAATCTAGCCAGCGGATTCGCCCTGGGCTATGGTTTTCCCCCCACTAACTAAGCTGTCTCTCCACCCAGTACAGGAAGCAAGAGGCACTTTTGAAGAGAGCCAGACTTTTAGGATGCTCTGGGGCTTCTGTGCGGAGCAGTGAGCAATCTCAGCCATGGTGCCTGCTTCGATACTTGACTGTGGCCTCTGTGCCCTGGTTCTGGGAGCTTCTTCCTTTTCCGCCACCCTTCATTCTGGGTTCAGGGTCAGCTCAGAAAAAATGGATCTGAATTCTCCATACAGCTTCTCTTAAATAGTAAAAATCTATGCTGTGGGGCAAGGGGGAACATGGGCACTGGATATGTGGGGTGCCTGTAGCCCGCCCTCCGAGACAAGCAATGATTTTGAAACCTGCATAGGCATTGTTCATCATGTTCAGCTCTCAGGTGAAAAGACAGACGAGGGAGAAGGGATGTACAACCTGGAATGCCACTCTTGCTCTTTGCCTATTGCTGTCTCTTCTTTTTCAATAACCTGTCTCCTGATGCCAGCCACTGACCTGTTACTTGCCAGCATTTGAATCCCTGGTGCTGCTCGGTTTTGAGTCTTCTGCAGGAGCTGTTGTGCAGTCTGTTTCACCTGTTACTTGGGCAAACCTTTCCTGATACCGCGACTCCTGAGGGGCTGGTGACTGCCTCTACCTCCTCTTTCTGCTGAGGTTTTCCTCTCTCCGAATTCTTCACCTTCTCTTGACCGTCTTTGTTTCCTTCATCCCTCCCCTCTGTTGAACATGTGTTCACCTGAGCCTGGCATAAGACAGATACTTCAAGAGTGATGCTTGGATGAACGGTAGGAGTTCATTGCCACCATCCGTGACCTAACAGCAAAAATCAGTCTTTGGCTTCAACAGAGCACAGTTTCCAGCCTTTAGGAGTCAGTAGAAAATAATGGTGTACCTTTTGACAGATTCTTAAGAATTATGAAATGATTTGATGATATTACTCAAATTAATTATAATGATAGTTACCAGTGGAACCAGACTGTTTGGTGTGTCCATGCATGATGCTAAGTGTTCTGCAGTGATTTTCTTACTTAATCCTCGTGACAACTCTGTAAGAGGAGCCGATTATTACCCACATTTTTACAGATGAAAAATCACAAAAGGGGGTAACTTGTTCAGTTTTAATTCATTAGTAAGTAAAGAAGCTGGAGAAGAAAATTTGGGCGTTTGATTCAGATCTGTAACTCTATTATTTTTTTTTAATTTTATTTATTTATTTATTTATTTATTTATTTATTTATGTATTTATTTATTGTACTGGGGTGGAACCCAGGGTCTTTTCTACCTCTGGGCTGTACTCCCAGACCTATTTTATACTTTATTTGGAAACAGGGTCTCACTAAGTTGCTGAGAGCCTCACTAAGTAGCTGAGACTGGCTTCGAACCTGTGCGATCCTCCTGTCTCAGCCTCCCAAGTGCTGGGATTACAAGCGTGTGCCACCACTCCTAGCAGTTCTCCTTTCTTAAAAGTAACTAACTTTCCTTGTTCTGATTCATGCAAATTAGGCTCCATATTATACTGAATTTATGTTCCTCTGTTTATTGTTCATGTTGTTCTTTTAACTAGGACTAAAAGCAAAAATACACACACACACTATATATATATGTATATATATATATATACACACACACACACACACACACACACTCACACACATACAAACTACTATTGAATACCTATTGCATATAACATGCTCTGCCTGAATAATCTCATCACAATCTCTTGAAAATCAAAAGAAACTTCTCAAACAGGGATCCAATATGATAAGCTATTAGTAAAAG
This sequence comes from Muscardinus avellanarius, assembly GCF_963383645.1. Classification (NCBI taxonomy): domain Eukaryota; kingdom Metazoa; phylum Chordata; class Mammalia; order Rodentia; family Gliridae; genus Muscardinus; species Muscardinus avellanarius. The sequence goes on along the minus strand of NC_137794.1, from coordinate 9,846,492 downwards.
CATTTTCCTTGCATCTTCCAGCAAATATAGTTGTAATAAACATTTCTTCCCAATGCAGTCTAATAAGTATTTACTAAAAACTCACCATGTTAAAAGGACAGTACCAAGTACTCACAGTCTGAGCACCAGAGGCAAATTGCATACGGCCATGATCTCAGACCGCTGGTGATTGAGCTAGGTTAATAACACACCTACGGAACAATAAACAAATAGTTCTACTTGGCGCAGAATGTAGAATGTGTTTAGAATCAAAGCATATTAGTGAGTACAAAAGGGGCTTTGTGGAGGAAGAAGCAGTTGGAATGGACTTTGAAGGATGGCATATGAATCTGAGGTGCAGCCCTGAGACACAGGGATATGGAGAATTCTGCAGTGGGATATATAAGAAGCTGTCAATTAGAACCAACCTGGGTTTGCATTAGGATTTGACATTTACCAACTGCGTGACATGGGTGCTAGCCTTCCTGACTCTCATCTCTAACATGAGGATTATAATTAATATATCATCACATTATGAAGATTTAAGGAGATAGCACCAGTGCACAGGACCACTGTGAAGAATATGGGTGGTAATGAAATTATAGATGAAAGCTGTGATTTGTGATAGATCAGGTGGTCTTTTCCTTCATTTTTCCATCTGACTGCCCCTCTTGGCCTCTGGTATTAGCAACACTTTGTATTTGCTTTCCAATGGCTTATTATTTAATTTTCACAACATCCTTGGGAGCTAAATAGGTAATAACTATTATTACAGTAAAAACCCATTTTTACATAATACGATTTTAATGGAACTGCTGATTTTACAAAATGAAAGTGACTGGTAAAGAAGATTTAAGTGATACTTTTGAACCTCTAATATAATTTTATGGTGTTTTGTGTATTTTAATTCATTAATAAAGGAAACGTGTAGAACATTCCCATCATTATTCAAATAGAATAGCATAATTTTTCAATAAAATTCTTCGGGTAAATTGCCTATTTCCATTTTCTGGGAAATCAATTTTATGGAATGACCTCAGACCCATCCTATTCCATAAAAATAAGACTTTACTGTACTAATAAAAGATATCACTATCTTAAGTATGGTACCATTTTCCTTCAAGGCGTTCTGTCTTTATAGACATTGGATTTTGAAAGAGCTGTAAATTTTTCTCTGCATTACACTGGGGTGATCATGAAGAATTTGTTCTTATGGTTTAGTTGATGATAATTTTGCCTCTTACAAGCACACATATCTGGATGTCTTTGCCCCCTAAATACTGGATGAATTGGCCACTGAATTCTAGACATCATAAGTAATAGGAATAAGTTCTATTTAACTTAGCACAAAAATATTAAGCCTTTTTAAAGAACAACTGGTCAGTTGGAAAAATTATCCCTTTAGTTGCTTCTCCATATTTGTCCTGAGCTGACCCAAGAGGGATTGTGTAAGACAGTTCCAGAGCTTCCTCTGAAGGAGTCTCAGCCTTGGCAGGATGACACCATTTTTGCACAGGGCAGGCTTAATGGAAGGAGGATGTGCTATAATTCCAAATGATAGGATTCTGTTTTGAAGGGTACAGATATGATATCATGTACCCTCCAGCATCTTTTCTAGCGCGTGTGTGTTGTGGTAGCATTCGCCGTTTCATTTTCTATATTACTTTGAACTGTTCTTATTTGAAGAGATGAATGAGAGTGTACTGCTTTCTTTTTACAATAGTCCTTCTGTTTGTTCTGGTTTTCAATACGTGGATACTTTGAAAAAGCAGAGAGGCTCATCAGAGCCACACGATATTCAAAGATAGAAATATCTGATGCATTTCCTCGTTAAATTGCAAGGCCTACCGGATAGGTGATATGAGGTAAGATGATCGTAAGTCAAGAGGTAATTTTTCAGGAAAGGAGTAAAATATTGTAATTATAGAATTATTAGCTTGATTTATTTTTTTCTCATCTTTAATTATAGCTAATTTATGACAACGAGCACACATAAAGATTTAGATCTGCACCAGCAATCGGAAGGCAAAAATTATAAACATCGGTGTTGTTTCTGTAGCTGAACTAGTTCTTATAATGTTGGCCTTGTACCATTTGGATGGGAAAGAAACATCCTACAGTTACCACCCACTTTAATTTTCACAAATTAACAAACAGGAAGGGAAGGAATTGATGCTTAAAGGACTGGCAGTTTTTCAATTATGCATGGCATCAGAATGGTAGCAGCTGTACTGTGGATGTTTGGGAACGTTACCATAACCTACCAAACTGCAGAAACCTCACAGCTTAAACACAGACATTTTATTCTTTACATACTTTTACAGGGAAAGGCTAGCCCAGGATGCTTTTGTTTAGATTCTTCTACTCATTTCAGTGAGATAATAGCTGAACTGAAGTTATCGAAGACTACGTGGCTAAGATGACTCATTCTTTTTTTTTTTTTGGTGGTACTGGGGTTCCTGGAAACCTTCTACCTCCAGGCTACACTCCCAGACCTATTTTTATATTTTTATTTGGAAACAGGGTCTCTTAAGCCAGTGAGGCTGACTTTGAACCAGTGCATCCTCCTGTCTCTGCCTCCCAAGTGCGGGAATTACAAGCGTGCACCACCACGCCCAGCTAAGATGACTCATTCTTATGCCTGGCTTTTGGAGCTGGTAACTGGCTGGGAGCTTCTCTACGGAGATCTGCTGGGAGGACTCAGTTCCCTCCTTCAGAGGTTTCTCTGTGGAGCTGTTGAGCTTCCTCACAGCATGGTGTCCGGGTTCCAAGAAAGAGTAGCTTAAGAGAAAGAGTGCCCCAAAGTGAGTGGTCTAAGACAACCAGGTGGAAGCTGCATGCCTTCTGAGCCCACTTAGTGGCCCTCACATTCTGTTGGTCAAGCAAGTGCAGAGGTCAGTCCTAGTGCAGGGGAGGAAGATCAGTTTCCATCCCTCACTGGGAAGAAAAGCAGAGAATTTGCAGCTGTCTTTACTACCGTATATCTGTTTATATGTGTGTGTGTGCGTGCGTGCGTGTGTGTGTGTGTGTGTGTGTGTGTGTGTAATTAAGAGCAGATGTATCTGACTTAATTTAAAAGGTGTTTTAAGGATGCTAAATTTGTGCTTTTTTTTTTTCTATCTAGGTAGACCTTATTCAGATTCTGTTTGCTTGTATTAACCAGAAATTACAGAATTCCTGAAGACAGATTAGTCAAAGGATCCCTTTCTTCTTTCCTTCCTTCCTTTCTTCCTTCCTTCCTTTCTTCCTCCCTTCCTTCCTTCCTTCCTTCCTTCCTTCCTTCCTTCCTTCTTGTCTTCCTTCCTTCCTCCCTTCTTTCTTTCTTGTCTTCCTTCCTTCCTTCTATCTTGTCTTCCTTCCCTCCTTTCTGGTCTTTCTTCCTTCTTCCCTTCCTTCTTTCTTGTCTTCCTTCCTTCTTTCTGGTCTTCATTCCTTCCTCCCTTTCTTCTTTCTTGTACTTGTCTTCCTTCCTTCCTATATCACTCTTCCTCTGAACTACATCATTAGCCCTTTTTATTTTTGAGACCAAGTCTCACTCAATTGCCAAGGCTGGCTGGCCTTGAACTTGAGATCTTCCCATCTCAGCCTCCTAGATGCTGGGATTACAGGCATGCCTCAACAATCAGACCTTAATTTTCTTATTTATTATTATTTTAAATGTTCTATATCAGTACACTACTTCTCATCTGCCCGAAAGTGCTTTTCTTTATCCCTAGAGTAGAAAGCCAGGAAATGAAATTAAGGAATTAAAACCAGGCAAGGTGATACTCACCTGTAATCCCAGTACTTGGGAGACTGAGACAGGAGAATTATAGTTCCCAGGACAGCTTCAGCAATGTAGCAACACTATCAGCAACTTGGAGAGTCTCTGTTTTCAAACAAACCAATACAAATAAGTAAAAAGTTCTGGGGTGTACATCAGAGGTAGAACGCCCCTGGGTTCAATCTCCAGTACCAAACAAACAAATACAGCTATGTATATATATTTTACCAAAAAAATGAGATTTTAATTAAATGTCAACTATTTAAAATTTCTTATAAATGGCAAAAAGAAAATAACAATGTAAATATGTTGAAATGGGTTATCACCCTTTCCTTAATCCCGATGTGTCAATCTCTGCTAGACTCAATTGTAGTATTTGTTTCTAGGCTAATTAGAACTCACTTAGAATCTCCTCTTGGGATCCAAAGTCATGTCGGCCCTGGCACTCTTTATGGCTTGCTAACTTGCTGGAACTAATTAGAGTTTTACTCTCGCCAAATGGTTTTCTTCAAGCCCTTTCCTGTTCTCACTCACCTGGGAAGCATACTCACTGTCAAAGTATATTCGTATTAGTACCATAAGTTACAGTGATTTTAGAAGAGAACGTAATTCCCTGAGGTAGCAGATCCCAATTTGGGTGGGAATAGGGGAGCAGGTTTGGGTAAATGTGAGATATGTAGCAGACCCAGGTGTAGTTTGCTCATTACCCTCACCTATTTTTTTTTTTTTTTTTTTTGGCGATACTGGGCATGGAACCCAGGGGCTACACCCCCAGCCCTATTTTTTTAATTCTTTATTTTTAAACAGAGTCTCACTGAGTTGCAAAGGGCCTCACTAAGTAGTAGCAGAGGCTGTCCTTGAACCACGATCCTCCTGTCTCAGCCTCCCAAATGCTGGGATTACAAGCATGAGCCACCATACCCAGTGTCCCTCATCTGTGTGTGTGTGTGTGTGTGTGTGTGTGTGTTTGTGTGTGGTACTGGGGGTTGAACCCAGAGGCATTCTATCTTTGAGCTACACCCCAGCCCAATTCTATTTTTTATTTGGGAACAGAGTCTTGTTGGGTTGTTGAGAATTTCACTACTTGCTGAGGCTGGCCTTAACCTGCAATCCTCCTGTCTCTGCCTTTCAAGTACTGGGATTACAGGCATGTATCACCATGCCTGACTACCCTCATCTAGAGAAACAATTTACAATTTCATATTCTCTTCCCTCAGTGTCCCAGAGGTCTAGGGCTACTAGAAACCTTATGTCTCAACCCAAGAGGAACCTAGCAGGTATCCCTGTAAAACACTCATGATGTGTCCCATCACTTTCGATATATGCTGGTTTGGGCAGCTATAGCATCTTTTTACTCTTGCATAACCTCTACAGACTTCCATCTGAAGTTTACAACTAATTCTTAAATAAAATAGGACTGGGGGGGTGTAGCTCAGAGGTAAAATGTCTCTGTGTTTAATCCCCAACCCCATGGGGAACAAAAAGGACTATGTATTAGTCTCCTTAAGATTTTAGGGTATACCCTGGAATTTGTCATATAGTTAATGAGCATGATGATAGTAGTAAATGCATGGGGTGATTGCTATGAAAATCCACATATATTGTAAGCTTAGTAGGGAAGCAAGATTGGCAGGAGTTGGCATTTGATCAGTTAGGCAGAGTGAAGGAAAATTAGTCATTTAATAATGACCAGAACTCTTGCATGCAGAAGACTGGACATGGGTGGTCAATAGAAATAGAGAATTCAGGGGAAGGAATGGGTTTAGAAAGGAGAAGACATAACCCCCATTATATAGAAATGTGCTAAATTTCATGTGCAGATGCCTAGTTGGTAACCGAAAATGTAGTCCAGGAATTTGGGAGGAAAACCAATTACAAATCTGGCTCTAGATTTGGCAAACCTCAGAAGAATTTACTCAGGAAGAGTTGGGAATTATCTGAGGGTTGGAACCACCAACATGCCAGCGATTGCAGAGAAATATACAGAGGGAGTAGAGGATAATATCTTAGGGAAACTTCTAATTTAAGTGGCCAGTAAAGATATCAAAGGAGGAGCAATGATGGAGGTAGAATAACTACAACAGAGAACAAGAAAGAGCCTACCAAGTCGACGCAGGCTGGCAATGCTAGACCAAGAATTGACTAGGAGGTTAGTAAGTTAGAAATTGTCTGGGAATAAACTTCATACTCTCTGGTGGGTCCTACAAATCAAATGCAAATATAACGTAACATCTCTTGTCATACCATCGCACACATTTGGTTTTGATCAGTCTCTTCGAGAATGCAGCCTATCTTTATTAAAATTAAATCAGTTACTCTGATGAGACAGTAGACTTGTAGAGTGACAGCAAGGTCGTCCTTAGTCACTTTCTGGTTAGAATGCTGCCAAATATAACGTATTAATAGGCTCATGGGATGAGTTCAGTCTAACCAAACTGGTTTATTTGCATAGCTCAGTCAGTTCACGTGGAGGAAATAGAATAGGCTGTGTCTGTAAGATTCCACTGTCATTTTCAAATGTGTTACAGAAATCCAAAGCAACATGATAAATATCTTTGAAGATGATTTAGGGAATATGCACACCACTAATTAGCTCAATTCCGGAGGTAAGAATTGAAGTTGTATTACTTAGAACAGGTAGCGTTAGTCTATCGGAGTTCATTGGTTACCTCTTTTCTTTCCTGGAAAAATCAAATAGCATCTAGAGATTTTTATCTTTATTCAGAGATGCTGGTATTAGAAACTACTCCCTTTAAAAGTACTAATAAATTGGTTGATCCATGATCCTGGTTTTCTCAGGACTGAGGGATTTCTCAGTACACAGGGATTTTAGTGGCAAAACCTGGAAAGTCTGAGGCCAACTGGGATGTGTGGATCAACCTGGTAAGAAATCACCTTCAAAATTCATAGCAATCTCACATTCTATGATTTGTGCTATAACAAATTTTCTAAGGGTTAATGGCATTTTTTCTTGATTTAAATGCATAAGCGTGTATTTCCCCAGTTTTATTTCTCCAAGCACCGTGTTTCATGGACTTAATATTCTGTGAGGAGACAGAGGCATTTCTTGCAAGAGAAGGGGGCCTGAGTGGTTGCATATGTATTTACCCTCCTGGTTAGGGCTGGAAAAGTAAGAGCCGAGGAGGAACACTGCCCATGGAAGTTTTTAATGTGGAGCAGAATTTCATTCACTCGCTCTAATTGAATTACTTCTTTTTCTCTTTGCTTTATGGTCTGTTTTTCATGCAGATATTTTTGGAATGTAGAATTAAATAATTCATGATTTCCCTATTATTGGTTTAGGTATAGTTGCCATTTCTTGAGTTGATTATACTTCCTTAAGGGGGCTTTCAGAGTCTCTTCATATGCAAAGGTTTAAAGATAAGAATTTGGCCAAGTGACTAGGCGTTGTAGGTACAGATGTGCCAACAGGCGCAGGAATAACCTGATGGCTCATTGTTGGTCTTTAGGTTACCATGCTATTCCATCGCCCTGGGCTTCTTTACGTTTTTTGTGCCCTAACTCCCTATAGTTATCCAGCGAAGACTAGATCCATTCTCAAAATAATGTTTTTGATAAAATAAATCAGTTAGGATTAAAAAGGAAACTATATTGATGCAGCTATAAAACTATTAGAGATAAAATTTGAGCTATAGTGTATTTATGAAGATTAATAATAATAATAATAATAATAATAATAATAATCTGGTGCTAGTTCTAATACCTGTCATACTTTCAATGTCATTGCAAAATTTTTCCAAAAAAGGCAGCCATAAATGTTATCCCTTCATGTGAATGCATACTAATCCTTCCGGAACCTTGTGAATCTGGGTTGGCTTTAGCCACTTGCCTGACTGGTAGAAGGTAGAGGTAATGTTCTAGGAGTTCAAGGCCGAATCACAAGACCCTTTTGCCTTGGGTGTCTCACTTCTACTGAAATGCTCCTTTTCTGGAACACCATCCTTAGGCAATGGGAATCCAAAAATTATGTGGAGAGCCCATATTTTTCAGGGTGGTTGACAGCCCCAGATAAGCTTTAGCCAGGAGCCAACATTAATTCTCAGCCAGGTAAGTGATCATCTGTCTTAGACATGCAGGTTAATGGAGCCCAGTAGTGGGGTATGCTGACAATTTTGAAGTATTCTTTCTTTTTTTCACAAACCTAAGTCCCAGTTTTATCCATCAAAAAGCCTGTTCCTCAGGCTTGCTTATGTTTCCTTAAATAATGTTTCTGAGGAGGGGAACTTAAAGTTTGGCTCATTAAGATAACATACAGGGCACTCCAGGCAGAGTTAATGGCCTATGTGCTATTGAAAGGGGATAACAAAGATTAAAATCTCATTTTGGAATGAGTATTGTTTCTTCTTCAAAATTGATTTATACTTCATGCCATTTGCATAATGTATGTGATATTAAAGCAAAGTTCAGAAATCATGCATTTATTGAATAATTATTTACTGACACACCTCTTATATGCTAGATACTTGGCCTTATGTGGGGAATAAAATGGTAAGCAAAACAATTCCAATACTCACCTGAGTCTTCCTGCCTAGTAGGGAGACAGAAATACAATAACACTTGTAGTTAAGAATCAATTAAATTAGCAAATGAGCTATAGGAACATTCAGGTGATGAGAGCATATACCATGGGGATCTGTACTGGAGGGAAGTGAATTAAATTATAAACTATATTATAAGCATTAAAACAACCATTTAAATATTAACCATTATTAGCTGTACATTTACTTAGCATTTTTCAAAATATTTTCCATTAAGTTGGATCCATATAGTGGTCACGTGAGGAATATTAAACAAGACATGGATTTTGGAAATTTTGGACTAAGCAAAGATAAATTTCTTTCTTTGCATTAGGAATTTTCAAATTCCTCTCTATTATCATATGAGCTGTGCAAATTTCAGAGGAAGATATATTATATGCTGTTTTTCACATATACATATGTATATTTTTTTGAAAATTATATATATACGTATATAACCATGTAACCCTCTTATTACAGAGCAGATCATCATGCCAGTATTCCAGGAAAACTCTTTGAGCACAAAGTACTTTCACACCTAATCTAACACAACCATACTGTGAAGTTAGGTGCTCAGTTGTTAGTAAGATCAAGTCTTCTTTGAGGAATAAAGATCTAAAAATAGGAGGTGATATTTCTCTTACATGAAAAATAGTCGGTTTAATGTTTTCATAGTGTTGGACTATGTGCTATTCAGTTTTTCATCGTTAAGACAAAAATATCCGACCGAAACAACTTAGAGGAGCAAAAATTTATTTCAGCTCATGGTTTCAGAGGATGCAATCCATGGTTGGCTTACTCTAAGGCAGAAACATCATGGCAAAAGGACAAGGTAGAAGAAAGATGCTCTGCTCATAGCAATTGGGAAGTAGATGAATCCTTCTAATGCATATCCCTAGTAACTGACTTCTTCCAACTAGGTCCCACATCCCATTCATCCATTCAGATCTCAATGGATTAACCCATCAAAAAGATTAATGAGGTCAGAGCCCCATGATCCAATCATTGCCCAATAGGCTCACCTCTGAACCATGCTGCCAACACATGAGCTCTTGGGAGGATACTCCAGATCAAACTATAACAGAATCCTGTCTTCTTGCTCCATCACTTGTAGCTTCTATTCCAAAATCATCCTGTGGGCCAGCATGTCTGATAGAGCTCCAGTCTTTGCAACCATATTCCAACAAGCATGGAGAGTGGACTTTTCTTGTGAGTCTTGTGACCTTTCTGTTTGTACCTAATTGTTCTATACTAAGCCAAATGGCCATATAAAGCTGGAAGGGAGGCTGGGAATTGTAGTTTTTCAGCTAAGTGGCAGTGTATTCAGCTTAAACTTAGATTCCATGACTCAGGGAGGGAAGAATAAATACAGAGAGGCAACCTCTTTGCTGTAGTTTTTACTCATTTTAGAGCTGTGGGAAATAGATCCAAAGAGGTAAAACCAAGAAATAGCTCAGACATCATAGAGACAGTAAGGAATCAAATCTTGGGCTTGGTATTCCTTGAGTCTCTACTTTATTATGCTACATCTATGTCAACATAAGAAAATAATTAAAATGCAGCTTCTCAAAGACTGCCACGTAAAAGGGTCAAGATGCACGCACAGATACTACCATTGCGAAATAGATTTTAAAAGAAAGGAATAAGTATTTCTTGGAGGCATATCCCCACATTTGGGAATAATAGCACTTGATTAACAAAATACCTTAAGTGGTATGTGACTCCCTTTGGCTTTAGTTTCATTATTCAGGCTGGGCTTCTGTCTATCAGTGTGCTATGCACTCCGGGGTCTAAAGGCTTCTCCTCCCTCTTCTTCATTTGTAACCTCAGTGCTGCCCTGCAAGCCCTGGACCCAGTATGAGACCATCTCTTTATCTACAAGATAATATCACCTGATGGCAGTTTAGAGTCTGACAAAAATGAATTTTTTTTTCTAGATTGTGTTGGACTTTTGTCTCGTTGGGCAGCAGTGGGATTACTCATCTGATTGCCTTTCTCAGGTGGCAGTCGTGTGTGGGGAGGGGGTGTCTGCAAAGCCCATTGATGAATGCAGTGTGCCAGGCTTGGCTGTTTCCAGTGGTACAAGTGGCAAAGGGCAACATTGCTCTGCTGGCTTCTAGTACACTATTGCACCAATAATCTTTTTCGCTTCCATTGTTAGTGTTGTGGCTCCAGGACAGTAGATTTGTGGAATCACTTTCTTCATGAGAGGTCCAGGGGAATGAGTGTTCAGAGCAGAATTTCTCTCCACTGAGTTCAGATATTGGTAACTCTCATCCTTACCACAGTGGCATTTTTTTCTTACTAAAACCCCATGGAATGGGCACAGTCCAATGAAAAATTATATAAATAGGATTGTATTTTAGCAAATACACCTCTGGAAAGGAATAGAGAGACATACCTCTGATGTAGAGTGGTTCCCATATTTTTGACTTGTGAATATTCCAGGGAGGAGGTGGGAAAGAAAAACTTCCCATAAAAAAAAAAAAATCTGTTTCTGATAGCCCAGAATAAACAGAGGCTATTCTGGAAGCCTCCTGACTGCCCTCAGGTGAAATGTTCTCTTTCTACTCTTCTGGCTCAGCTCCAAGTTGCCCTTCTTAGACTAGAAAAGGAATCAAGAACTCATTCTATGGTTTTTATCATATTCTGTGTCTGTCTGTCTATCTGTCTGTCTGTCTGTCTCTCTCCTGAGGACTCACCTCAGGGACTTGCACATGCTAGGCTCTACCATTGAGCAGCGTTCCTAGCCTTATCTCAACGTGTGTGTGTGTGTGTGTGTGTGTGTGTGTGTGTATGTGTGTGTGTGTGTGTGTGTGTTTTAGTTACTGGAAACTAAACACAGGGACATTCTAGCTCTGAATTTTAAAACAGGGTTTCACTAAGTTGCTTAGCCTTACCGATGTTGTTAGGCTGTCCTTGAACCTGTGATCCTCCTGTCTCTGCCTCCCAAGTACTAGGATCACAGGCGTGCACAACCATGCCATAATCTGCTCAACCTTTCATTGGCTCCATAGCACACCACATAGACGCAGACATGTTACCTCATGAGTGCCCCTGATTCCTCTTCTGTCTGCTTTTCTTCATTTAGTTGATGATTTATTGACTAGTGTGCTGGCACCCATATGCAAATACACAAAGTGCAGGGGAGGAGGGTCTGGTCTGTGTTAGCTGTCTAGGAAGGCACTTCCAAGATGATGTAAAAGAGAACTCATCTCAGAGAAGATAGTAAATATTACAATTTATTCTTCATCCATTTTTATTATATCCTTTGAAAGTCTTCTCTTTGTGTATGTTTTATTATGTAGATAATATTCATATACTAATATTGTATATATACATATATGTAATTATCAACTTATCACTACATGTATAAGTAAACAGTACTGGGAACATATGCTTAAAATTTTACTCTTCTAGAGAAGGAATATTTAGTATTTGAGTTTTGAAACCACATTTGTGTTTATTTACTACAAAATTTTCATTAAAGTCTGTGACAGCAAACTATATGCATCTCTCTCACACACACAAACACATATATATCATATAATATATATATAGTTTCAATAATATTCCAAAATTAAATCACAAAATATAAAATTAGCAAATTGACTTCAGGAAACAGAACTAAAGTCAGAATATGAATTTAATTATTTTTTTTACTTTACTTTTAGAACAAGCTTACCTTTATAGAAACCTGAGTATTTTGGCCAAGTGGTCCAAAGCAGACTCTCTTCATTTCAATGAGCCTTCCTCTTATATAATATTTGTGGGACTTCCTAAATCTTTGAGAGTAAAGTTTGTGTTCTCTTTTGGGGTGCAGATCTGGCTGTAAGGTGCCCCTCTAACTACTTTTCGCACCCTTTTTGATGGTGTCAGCTCTCTTGTTATTTATCCTTGCTCTTCTCTCTGCATATAATTTTTTCCATCTCCCCTTTCTTTTTCTTTACCACTCTCAACCCTAATACTGTCTTTCAGCGAATCTCTTTTTTTGTCATTTAACATTCAATGTACTGTCTTTTCATCTGGAGTTTGTCCTTGAATTTCCATTTGACTTAATTCTCCTTCCCTCCTGTTCCTACAATACCTTGGGCATATTCTCTCCTAGGCTCTGGGCTGTAATTATTATTTTCTTTTCTGTCATCTTGAGGGCCGAGGTGTCTTACTAGACTTTTTGTGTCTCCATTGTACAGCACAACGGTTGGTAAGTAGCTCAGACTTCATAGATGGTAGAGTGAGTCATTGGGAGAGCGAGAGGCAGTTATTGACCAATCGGTTCCTCCTAAAGTATTTTTAGGGACTTTGGAAACTTGAGAGGGACATGCATTTCACTGCTGCACCAAACATCTTGGCAAACAAGGAACGAGTGGAGGGAGGTCAGGCCTTTAATCTTCTAGCAACTGACAACCGAGGAGGAGGTGGAGGATGTGCACATCTTGTCCAGGAGTCCTCGAGGTCAACCGTAGAACTTGGTCTAGGACTCTTTCAACACAGAATTTCTTTAGAACCCCTGGGCCAGAAACTTTCCCTTTGTGAGATGTGCTTTTTCTGCAGATGAGAAGTTGCTCTATGCAAGCGAGGCAGGGCTCACTCTGTTCTTAATGGCATTCTGTGAACTCTGTATTCCCAGTAGGCACCTCTCATTTACCTTCACCCCTGGTGAGCTGGTGGCCCTTCACTGAGGCTCCTGCACACAGCTTGCTTTTTCCCTCCTCCCACCCCTCCACCTGAGCAGTGGATGGGCCTCCTGTGGCTCAGCACCTGAGGAACTGATGGGCCTAGTGTCTCTTGCCAATCAGGAGTTTAGAGCTCTCAAGGGATTTACTGCCTCCCCAGCCTGCAGGCCTCCTGTGGCTTAGAATCTAGGCAGCAGCCACACACCTCCTGTGGTTTTAGCTCCTGAGCAGCTTGGGGATCTTCTGTTTGCTGTGAAATAGTTTCAGAGGTTACCTCTTCTCATTTGCATAGGGTAGATGCACCTGTTTCTGTTTGTTTTCTTCTGTGGTGAAACTATAAAAGAAGAGTGCAAGTGAGAAAATATTGGAAATGTCCATGTGGCTCAGAGCTACAGTGCCTACTGGGAAGGGGCCCAAGCTTTCCTGTTTGGAGAACAGTTGAGGCCTAAATCCTAGTAGTGAAGAGGAAACGACTGTGCTGTATGTACTTGGCGTTATCTTGCCCATCTGAATGAATCCAAAAACCTTCTTCCTTCACTTCTGAAATTATCTTCTATATCAGAAAGTGTGACTTGAAGGGGTAGTCCTTAGGCAGAAGGAGCTGGATGAGGTGGTTCTAACAGAGAAGGAAGGAAATAGTTAAAGAATTTTCGACTGGTAAAGAGCGCTTTTACATTTTTCTGGGAAAGCAGCAGTTTGTATGGAAATCACAGCTTTTATACATTAAGTATGGTTATGAGTCTCTTCCCTAAAGCTGTGTGAGAAATGTGGGCATCCCCCCCCTCCCAAAGGAGAAGGAGAACCAGGACCAAAGACTTAAATAGTTTCCTGCCAAGGATTTCCAGATAACAAAAAGAAGGCAGAGACTGGTTGATTCTTAGAAAACAGAAGATTTTATTGATAACATAGTTTTTTTTTTTTTTGCCATACCATGATTAGTCTAAGCCTCACCTATAAAGGAAAAACTTTAACTACAGTTTTTATAGGCTCCACTATCTAGTTTATTTTCTTTTCCCACCATAATTCTACTATCTCCCATTGCAGACAAACACAACTCACATGGCGTTTATAAGGACAACACCAGGATGCCAATACTGTGCTTATTTTTTTTTTCCAGGATTCCAGGTTATTTGAGTAGTAGCTGTCAGAGGGATGAGTTAAAATCAGAAGGTCACAAAATATTACCAAGAGGAAATTGTAGATGTATTCAAACTTTCTATTTTCAGCCCCCAAGGGATCAAGATATGTAAACATCATGTTATAGAAGAATATGACACATAAAGAGATATCAGATCTTTCATTTATTGATAGTAGCCATAATTAGAGTATGTTGAAACCAGTGATACTACTAGTAATAATGATACCCATTTGCGACGGTTGATAATATGAGCTTAAATTTTTTAAATATGTCAGGTGCTATATTAAATAATTAATCTCAGTGAAGCTTCATGAAGTGGTGACATTAGCACTATATTTTACAAAGTAGGCAAGATTATAAACTTTAACATGCATGAGTATAGATTGAGATAATTTAAAAATACTATTGATCTGCATTTGGAATCAACTCTGCCGGTGGTGCTGAAGCAACACATGCCTGGACCATGGTCTTGGAGGGGCCTGGCCTAGGCACTAGGCAATATTTCTCTTGGTCCAACCACAAGAAAGTAGCTGAGCAGAAATGATGTCCAGGTTGTTTTTACGTTTTTAGTATACCTGTTGTCTTGTCCATACAGTTGTTCCTGTCACTGTGTCCAAGAATGAAGGTTCAATGTGTTCCTTGTTTGTCTTATACATCAAGTTTTATATAACTACTGGACATCATAATTAATAATATTGAGCTCCAGTAACTTTATTATTTAAAAATAAAATAAAATAATGCATGAATTTTTCTGTGCCTGAAATAAAGATTGATAAGGGTCTCACTACTTATTCTGGCTGTCCTCAAACCTGTGACACTCCTGTCTTAGCCTCCCAAGTACTGGAATTATAGAAGTGGACTACCACATCTGGTTTTATGATGTTATTTTTAATGCATGCATTTATTTGATGGATAAGTTTTTTTGTGGTACTGGGGTTCCTGGAAACCCTTCTACCTCAGGGCTACACTCATAGACCTATTTTATATTTTGTATTTGGAAACAGGGTATCTTAAGCCAGTGCGGCTGGCTCCAAACCAGCACAATCCTCATGTCTCTGCCTCCCAAGCGCAGGGATTACAAGCGTGTGCCATCACGCCTGGCTTGATGAATAACTTTTAAGATATTTTGCTATGTCAATTTCTATCACTTTGGAATATACCAGGCCATCAAAGGAGCACCTCCCCCCCAAGGCTGTGGGAGCGAATGACGAAAGTGTTGCCTGTTTTAGGGGACTCGGAGTGTGTGAAAAGAAAAAATATATCTAGGACAGTAAGTCAGAGATTCAAATGAGAGAGGGCAGGACAATGAAGAAGGAAATAAATTGAAAACAGAAATTTAGATTTTAAATGATATCAGCCACCATTCTCTCCATGTATTTAGAACACTGAGAGGGAAATTCTATGATATGTCATAGGCAGATCTAAGGCAAAGATATATGGAGAGAGAGTGTGTGTGTTTGGGGTCCTGGGGATTGAACCCGAGGGCTTTTTACCTTTAAGCTTCCCTCAAGCCCTATTTTATTTTTTATTTTGAAACAGGGTCTCACTAAGTGCTGAGGCTAGCCGAGAACCTATGATCTTCCTGTCTCGGGCTCCCAAGTACTGGGATTACAGGTGTATACCATCGCACCAAATCTGATTTATTATTTTTTTTTGGGGGGGGGTACTGGGGAATGAACCCAGGGGCATTCTACCTCTGAGCTACACCTCCAGCCCTATTTTTTAAAATTAAAACATAGTCTCACTGTGTTGCAGAGGGACTAAGTAGCTGAAGCTGGCCTTGAACCTGTGATCCTCCAATCTCAGCCTCCCAAGTACTGGGGTTACAAGTGTGCACCACCATTCCTAGCTTCCAATTCATTCTTAAGGATATAAATTGGGTTCTAAAATTAGGTGAAATTGTATAAAGAAGAAAAATCTGAGACTAATGCAATTGACATTGATGAGAAACCTCAGCAAATTAAATGTTCATAGGAGTCCTAAATAGTGATTAAATACGCTTGTATCCTGAGAATGCTTGAGTGGTTATATTCAGAAAAAGATCGATTAGCATGATATATTAAGATAAAATTAGCTGGGCGTGGTGGAGCACACTTATAATCCCAGCATTCGGGAGGCTAAGACAGGAGGTTCCAGCTTTGCAGCTACTTAGTGAGGTCATTTGAATTCAGTGAGACCCTTTTCCAAAATAAAGAATAAAAAATAGGGCTCAGGGTGTAGCTCAGAGGTAGCCCCTGGGCTCCATGCCCAGTACCAGAAAAAAAAAAGATAAAATTAGAAGTCTGTCTCCTTCCTCTGATTGTACTTGGACTCTTCTGTGAAAAGGAATATCTGTATCCTTCAGCATTCTTGCAGCTATTATCTAAAAAAACTGACAATGAAACTTCAAGGAAAGAAGATTTATTTTCTTACAGTTTCAGTTTCATTTCTGGTGAGGCTGAGGACAGAAGTGGAGAGAGGGAGGGCACACGGAGTGTGCTCAAATCATGGAGGTTGGAAGCAAGAGAGAGAAAGCAGGGGAGGAGAATATATATATATATATATATATACCTTTTTTTCCCAATCCATACCCTAAAGGACCACCTGCTCCAGGCAAATCCTACTGGTCTACCAAGTAGCACTCAGGTAAATCCAGTACAATGCATTTATCTACTTCTGGGATTTCATTTCTCATGACTCAATTGCATCAACCCTGAACACTAATAGATGATCTCTTTAGGGCACATTTTGTCTCTAACTATGACAGAGGCATAATGTTCAGTATAGGAATGGCCAAACACGTCTCACTGTCCCTCTCCACTTGGTGGATGTGATGCCAGCTCCTTCCTCCTCTCCTCTCTTCCTCCTCTCCTCTGTCTCTTACTGACTACAGGCTGCTGGAAAACTCAAGCCATACAAGGTACCACAACCCCCAAGGCTATGGGGGCAAATGCTGAAAGTGTTGCCTATTTTAGGGGACTCAGAGTAGGTGAAAAGAAAGTTATTTCTAGGGTGGTGAGTCAAAAGATAAAATGAGAGAGGGCCAGTAGAGGAAGAAGAAAATGAATCGGAAACAGAAATTTAGATGTCTAATGACATCATCACTGGTCTCTCCAGGTATTTAGATCACCAAGAGCAAAGTTCCATGATATTTCATAGGCACTTCTAAAGCGAGGTTACATGAAGTGTGTGTGTGTGTGTGTGTGTGTGTGTGTGTGTGTGTGTGCTAGGAATTGAGCCCAGGGTGTCCTATCGTCTATACATAGCCCTGGCCCTTTTTTATATATCTTATTTTCATCAGGTCTCACTATGTTGTTGAAGGTCTTGCTTAGTTGCTAATGCTGGCCTCAAACCTTCAATCCTGTTGTTCCCAAGTACTGGGATTACAGAAACGTGCCATGCTTGGCTAATAGATTATTCCTTCCTTCCTTCCTTCCTTCCTTCCTTCCTTCCTTCCTTCCTTCCTTCTCTCTTTCTCTCTTTCATATTCCTTCCTTCCTTGTATACAGATTGAAAGTAGGGTCAATCTACTTCTGAGCTATACCCCCAACAGTTTATTATTATTTTTACCATTATCATTATTATTATTTTAAGTTTTGAAACAGGGTTTTACTAATTTGCTGAGGCTGGTCTTGAACCTGTGATTTTTCATTCTCAGCCTCCAGGTGTTAGGATTACAGGCTTGTGCCACCATGCCCGGCAAGAGATATACAACATTCTAAGCAAGATTTTTGAAGGTTTTTATGTATTTTATTTTTTGTCCTTTGTGTGTATGTGTGTGTGTGTGTGTGTGTGTGTGTGTGTGTGTGTGTGACATTATTTTTCTCTCCGATAGGACACAGGACTATTTGTATGTCTTGAGGGAAAAACTGAATAACCACAGTGTAGTACAGTCATCTTCTTCCCATCAGAAGAAAAGATGTTTCCATGGTGTTATCAAGTGGATTTTGTAGAATATTTTTTCATAGGTTTCTGAATCTGTAAGAGAACATATATATTGTAAATATGTACTTACTCAAGATAACAAATTATTAATCTAGAAGTAAAATAAAATTTATTTTACCTGATGTAAAGTATTTATAAGATGTTCATATTAAATCTAATTAGCTGTAAAAAATTATTTGCACTCCTGGTAAAGTGAGGATTAAAACATGAATACCTACCATCATTTTTATTAGTAGAGGTGCCAGACACTGAAATAGAACAAGAAAAAATACAGTAAATGAAATAACATTAGAAAAACAATAAAAGTTATAACCATTGTCAATTATTAATAAACTAACATTATTTTCTAGAAATATATAACAGATTCAGGGAAATACTGTTAAGCTAGAGAGATAAGTTAGAATCATCATCACTTAGGAAATGTAAGCCTATATATTAGCTCGCTCCTGTAATCCCAGTATGTGGGAAAATGATACTGGAGGATCACAGGTTTGAGGCCAACCTCTGAAACAGGTTCTCAGCAACCTAGGAAGACTGTTTTTCAGAACAAAACATAAAGATGACTTGGGTATAACTAGGAGATAGAATGCCTCTAAGTTACACACACACACACACACACACACACACACACACACACACACACACAGAAAATGCAATAGGTAACTGATTTTAGTTTTGATAGGGAAAGATAAAATACCTAAATATAAACTTAAGAAATACATAAGTCATGTTAAAAATTCTCAAGACGTAATATTGCAAATAGTCTCCCCAGCGTAAATCTATATATTAAAGTAATCCAAGTTGAATTGCACCTGAGTTTCAAGAAAGCTAGAATGTGAGAGAAGTTGATTTTAATATTTTGGGTAAAAGCAAGTATATAAAACCTGGCAAGAAGTTTTCAAGAGATGGATTCAGAGAGGCTTGTTCTAGATGAAGTTTAGCATTGGAAGTATTTTGGTCTTGTTATAGGAAGAGACAGAGGTGAAATTGAATGAAACAGAGACCAGAAACAAACCCAATGAGAATTCCCTTGGTGATTTTTTAAATTATTTTTTTAACAATTT
This sequence comes from Muscardinus avellanarius, assembly GCF_963383645.1. Classification (NCBI taxonomy): domain Eukaryota; kingdom Metazoa; phylum Chordata; class Mammalia; order Rodentia; family Gliridae; genus Muscardinus; species Muscardinus avellanarius. Next base: position 9,827,410 of record NC_137794.1, on the reverse strand, counting down.
TTTATTGAACATAAGTAGTATAGATGCCATTTAAAATCAGTGGGAAGCCGGGCGTGGTGGCGCAGGCTTGTAATCCCTGCGCTTGGGAGGCGGAGACAGGAGGATCGTGCAGGTTGCAGCCTCTCTAGCTTGAGAGACCCTGTTTCCAAATAAAATATAAAATAGGTCTGGGAGTGTAGCCCAGAGGTAGAAGGCCTCTGGATTCATCCTCAGTACCACAAAATAACTAATTAAATAAATAAGACCAGTGGGAAAAGACTAAATTTTCAGTAAATTATGTTGGAATATATATGTATCCAAATATTGAAGTCATAGAATATTATCAAGTTATATCATTCAACATGAACTAAAAGTCCTATGTTAAGTATGAAAGAATTGAAAAACACAGGAGACTCTCTTATATTCTTTTAATATTCATGTTTCTGGGAATGTACTTTAGCTAAGTTTTTCATTTATTCTATTTTTTGTATATTTCTCCATTTAGGGTATTCGTTCTTTGGATAGCGAATTGATTGTTGATTATCCACTGTTTCTATTTTACAGTTCTCTGATAACTGTGTTTAAGATTGTGTGATTGTCCATGAATCCTTATTTCGGGAAATTGTCTTTGGAAATAATTTTCTTACTTCAGGAAATTATAGATGAGCAGTTGAAATAAGGACACTTTCTAGAGAGGAGTCGTGAAGTTTGATTTTGCCCTAATATTAATGTAGCAAATAAGAACTGATGTCAAAACATCGAAACCTCCTGCCAGACTCCAATTCCAATGGTTGACTTGTTATTCTTAGAGTGATAGACACAACAACATTATGAAGCATTTCACTCTTACTCAAATGTAAAATTGAACTAGGTGGAAATAATCCAAATTGTGAACTAAGAGAAACTGGAAGTCAACAGGAAGCAAGAAAAGGCAGGTCTAGTAAGAACAGATTATACAGTTTACCGTCTTAAAGTTTTCATGGCAGTGGAAGAAAACTGCGAATTCCTCAAGGTTTATAAAAAGAGAGAACTCGAGGAGAATCACGTATACAAATAAAGGTGTACTAGCATACATACAGGGAATTAAAATATTTCTGATAGCAAATAAAAGCTAACGGGTCTCACCTTTTAATTTCACTTTCAATTTTTGAATTTAAAAAACAGGCAATGTCTTCTTATTCAAAATTTAAAGGTTATAAAAGAATAATCCTTGACAATTCTCCATTCAGTTCTTTTTTTCAGCCATCTTGCTTTATTTTCTGTAAATAACAAGATTACTAGTTCTTTGGGTATCCTTCCAGAAATATTCTATGCGACATGTACAAAGTTAAAAAGAAAATTATACATATATTTTCTTTCACCCTTATTTACATAAATAGAATAATATTTGAAATGTATTGCATCTTGTTTTAAAAGATTACATATCTTGAAGATTGTTGCATATTAGTATAAAAAGTACTTCTTCATTTTTAAAGAGCTTTCCTGAGGTATAATTCACATACCATACAATTCATCCGCTTAAAGCATACAATTCATGGCTTTTAGCATATTTACAGAATTATACAACCATTGCCACAATTAGTTTTAGAACATTTAATTACTCTCAAAGAAATTGTACCCTTTAGCCATAACTGCCCAACCTCCCATCTTTCCCAGCCCCAGGCAACCACTCATATATTTTCTTTTTGCCTATTCTATACATTCTGTACAAGCGAATCACACGATGACTTCTTAAATTGTCCATATGGCTTTCAAGGTTCATCCATGTGATAGCATGCAGTCAGTTTCTAGCTGAGAATAGATGGAGGGCCACAAAGATCCTATGTATAAAATGCATGTCTGCCATATGGATCCACAGACATAATACACTCAGCGTATTAACTATTTCATGTGTTTATACACTAGTTATTCTTATGCATTAAGTCTCATTAATTACATTAATTCAAATGCATATATATAGTTTTGTATATATAGTGTATGTATGTATATATATATATAGTATATATATATGTATGTATATATATATATATATATATATATATATATATATATAGTAGTTTTTCTTCATCAAAGTTTTGTAAGAGATCATCCCTAATTGGGTATTGGCAGGTGGCGTCTAATGTTTATATTAAGTGAATTAAAGGTGAACTGCAGCCGTCCCAAACTCACAGCCTGTTGAGGGCATTTCAATATTTAATTTTCATACAAGTTTTCAGTTTCTTCTTGAAAGGAAATAGGGGCATATGGATTGCAGAGTTCCTGCTGGAATAGAGAAAGGGGCCTGGCTTCTCTGCAAGACAGTCACACCTGCTGTCCTCTGCCTTCAGTTGCTCTTCCTTTTCAGGCTTCTCAGCCCTCAGTTGTCTCCTTCCTCTCTGTCTGCAGTCCTGACCACTCTACAGATGCAACCTTGGTTGTTTGTGTGCTCCATTTCGTCACATCCCCTGGAGTCCCCATCTACTTCTAGACCTTCATTCTTCTCTCCACACTCTGTCTTTGTTCTCTTGTTGATTTCTAAGAGCACAGAAACCATGAATGTATTTTCTTTTTCTCAATATCAGACCCATTTGTCCATCTGTCAACATCTCTACTGGGATTACCTACAGGGTCAGAAACTAAAAAAAAAAATCCTCTCTGCTCATAGGTCTGGCCCTCTTGGCTGACATCTGCTTCTTTTCTCCCCCCCAGCTTTCATATTCCAGTACAAGGTATTACTTTCTATTACAGATTACTCAGAGTCCGTCCTTCCTTCCTTCCTTTCTTCCTTCCTTCCTTCCTTCCTTCCTTCCTTCCTTCCTTCCTTCCTTCCATGGGGATTGAGCCCAGAAACATTCTACCTGTGATCTGTGAGGTCCTCCTTCCTCCAGCCTTTTTATATTTATTTATTTATTTATTTATTTATTTATTTATTTATTTATTTATTGTGGTCCTGGGATGGAAACCAGGGGCATTCTACGTCTGAACTACACCCCCCCCAGCTCTATTTTTTAATTTATTTTGAAACAGGGTCTCACTGAGTTGCAAAGGGGCCTCACTGAGTAGTAGCTGAGGCTGGCCTTGAACTGTGATCCTCCTGTCTCAGCCCCAAATGCTAGGATTACAAGCGTGAACCACCACACCTGGGTTTGATTTTTATTTTGAAACCAGGATCTTGCTAAGTTACCGTGCACCTGGCCTTGAACCTGTGATTCTCCTGTCTCAGCCTCCCAAGTACTGAGATTACAGGTATGAGCCACCATGCTTGGCTCGGAGTTCATTTTGACGCTTTAATCCATCCTGGCTATTCTGATCCCTGAGTATGCGTTTTTACCATCTCTCGTTTCTCCACCCTAACATAGGCGTGATTACCTCCTGAGTGGACCACTAGAATGCCTCTTAATTAGTCTCTTGGTACCCTTACCGTCATCTGCTCCATTCTCCCCTCTGCAGAAAGAGTCATCTTTGCAGACTACAAATCGGTCTCCCCCAGTCTGCGGTCCCATCATGCCTGCAGTCCTGTATTCTGTACCCCACTTGGGTTCCTTCCCTCCCTCACTAGAGCTCTCGCTGTTACTCTCAGAGTTACATGATATCTTTCCTACTGATATGCGCAGTGCGTGCCTCTGTAGCTATCAGTATTGGGTTTTATGTCCATTTCCTGCATAAAATATTAAATTTAATGAGGGTGGAGTCAGTTCTTTTTGGAGAGGGTGGAGTCGGGCCTGTTTGGAGAGAATGGAGTCGGGTCTTTTGGAGAGACTGTTCTTGGTTCTCTTTGGCCCACACAGCAGAAGAATGATGAATGTGGAGTGAACAGTCACCATATATATTTGACATGACAGAGGTGATCCTCGTCACGGAAGGCTTGTTACATGCCAGGCACCGGTCCCGTCATGCTCATGAAGGATCTCTCTAAGTAGGTACATAGCAGTGAGCAGAGCCTGGAGGAAATGGGGACGCGGCTGAGAAACGACTGGAACTGTAGAACCACGGGGACCCTGGATACGTGTGGGGTGCGGGTGAACACGGCAGCAGTGGGATTCTGGCAAACGGGGACTTACGAGCACAGGAGGGAAATGGTTTCTAAGAGGTGGATGGACACTGGAGCAGATTCAGTCTTTCTTAATTCGAAGTGTTGCCTGAATTTGACATTATTTTTATGCGGTGGTTATTCTGGCCACTGCATCAGGCTCAAATACTAAAACAGCTTCAAACCAACTTCCTTCAGCCAGAACTCACCTGATCAATCTCACAAAAATTGTTACTTCTTTATGTGAAGTGGGAGCTTTAGTTTTCTTTATTTTATCACTTTGCATGTATCATGTGTCTGAAAGGGCACATGATAGTATTTGATGAATTAATGACTAAACATATTTGTTGGTCAGTGATAATGCTTTTCTGTATATACTGTTCTTCTTTTGGAGACTTCTAGATAACCCTGGTTTTAAAAGAGGAATCAAAGCCAGGCCTGGTGGTACACTCAGAAGACTGTAATCCCAATACTTAAGAGACAGACTCACAAGTTCAAGACCAGCCTAAGCAACTTATCAAGGCCCTCAGCAACTTAGTGTGGCCCTGTTTTAAAAAAATTAAATAAAATAATATAGGGTTGGGGTATAGCTCAGAGGTAGAATGCCCCTGGGTTCAATTCCCAATATTACAAAAGAAAAAAAATAGGAATTAATTTTAAGGGCAGAGATTTCAGTATTTTTGCCAGGCACAGAGACATTTTAGAATACTGAGATTTTTTAGTGCCTACTGTAGAATCTGGGTAATTAGAATTGTGAATAGTAATTTGAGGCACCATAATCTCTGGAAGTATTTAAATTTACTGAAATTCACACACACACACACACACACACACACACACACACACACACAAAACATACATATACTTAAAAGTTTTGAGACATATAAAAATACAGAAAATATAAAAATATTGAGAACATTAAAAACTTTTACAAAAATATTTTGTATTTATATAGAAGATAATCACTTTACAAATTTAGAAGCATGATATATAAACTGTTGTGCTCAGAAATCTGAGATAACATATTAAAATATATTCATTTAATATTTATGAGCCAGGTACTATATTCTAAGCTCTTTCTCAAGTATCAGCTATGCATTATTGTACTAAGTATTGAACCCAAGGGCATTTTACCCCTGAGCTACACCCCCAGCTCTTTTTATTTTATTTTATTTTTTAATCTCGAAACAGGGTCTCCCTAAGTTGCTCAGGCTGATGTTGAACCTGCAATTCTCCTGTCTCAGCCTCCCAAGTACTGGGATTGCAGGCATGTACTACCAATTCTGGAAAGTATGTATATAATTGTGAAAAACAATAGGATATGAGGATCTTATCTTTAAGGAATTTAATAATATTTGGGGTATTTTTTCAGTTAGAAGAAGCAATTGAAAACGTGAGCAGAATAATAACATTAAAGAAAAATAAGGAATTTCTTGGTTTCCTCAATGTGTTGCTCACTATAGTGTCAACCAGAGACAAAAAGAAAAAAAGAAAATATGTATTTTTTAAAGGAGTTGATGGGGGAAATAAACCCATTGTAGATGGTGTTTGCTGCATGAACTTTTGCCTAAAAAGAGTTCTTTTCAGGAATGTTCACTTATTTTGTAGAATTTCATGTTTTTATTTTTCAGGGTTAAAATGTAAAAATTTAGTAATTTATCAGAAGTTGGTTTCTTAAGGAAACAAATAAAAACAAAATCCACATTAAAAAAAGAGTGGCATACACTTGGCGTCAACACTAACTGTAACATGTAAAAATTTAATAATGATATCACCTGAGAGTTACCAGTTTATACTTTCTAGCCTATGTAAGAATTCACAAATTTGCTATTAGGGTTGAAGAAAGATTTTCTCCCCAAACCTCAGGACAAACTACATTCATTAACTATGAACAGAGGTAATAGGATTATGTGGATAAAGCCTAACTGGAGTTTAACATCTGACCTCAAAGTCATCAAAATGAATATTCTTTATTTTTAGATCTTCTGGGGATTGCAGGTTCTAGTTTTTATTTTTAATTGTTTTAAAAACCTATGCAAGAAAGCAGAGAATGGTGTACTCATTGCATCTGGCAACACCAAAGGAGCTATTTTCCAGTCTTTCAAGCCTTATTAAGAAAACAGAGTAAGTTCATCTTCAAATTAAAACCCAAGCCCCAAACAAAGCCAGGCAGGGAAGAAGGAGAGCACAGACTCCATGTTTTTGATAACAGCAGCACTTCCTGGCTTTTCCCTCTCAACATTTGCAGTCCAGAGGATTGATCTGATATCGTCAGTAATTTCACTTAAAATCATCCCTACTCGCCGGGCGTGGTGGCGCACGCTTGTAATCCCTGTGCTTGGGAGGCGGAGACAGGAGGATCTCACAGGTTCAAAGCCATCTGCTCTGGCTTAAGAGATCCTGTTTCCAAAATAAAAAGTATAAAAATAGGTTTGGGAGTGTAGCCCAGAGGTAGAAGGGCTTCCAGGAACCCCAGTACCACCAAAAAAAAAAAAAAAAAAAAGTCATCCGTACTAAGTAGTTTCAAAATATTTTTTAAGAACAGATGGTAAAGGCTAGAGAAAGAAAGAAACATTGCATGCTAAACACTTTATTACTCAATTAAAATATCATCATTTAAAGTGTTGACTCTACTAGGAGAATTAGGCAGGTTTGCTATAGTGAAATGGGATATATTACACCAAGTTTATTTATTTTTTAATTTTTTTTAATTTTTTTTATTTTTGGTGGTGCTGTGGTTCCTGGAAACCCTTCTACCTCTGGGCTACACTCCCAGACCTATTTTATGTATATATTTTTTATTTGGAAACAGGGTCTCTTAAGCCAGCGCGGCTGGCTTTGAATCTGTGTGATCCTCCTGTCTCTGCCTCCCAAGCGTGGGGATGACAAGCGTGCGCCACCACGCCTGGCTTTATTACACCAAGTTTAAATGGGACTCTTCCCATGGGGTGAAAATGAGAGAGACTATCCTCTCTCTCTCTCTCTCTCTCTCTCTCTCTCTCTCTCTCTCTTTCTCTCTTTCTCTCCCTCTCTCTCTCTCCACACAAGTGCATGAGTGCGCACACACACACACACACACACACACACACACACACAGTAAGCAGATTGTGTGTGTGTGTGTGTGTGTGTGTGTGTGTGTGTGTGTGTGTGTAAAGGTGTTAGGAAAACCTGGCTCTCCATTTTGAATCCTGTGCCTCTGGGCACTTTGAAAACTGCCCCCCTTTGGCCTATTTTTAAGACCAGTTTGAAGGAAAAAATAGGCATATAAACAGAGTAGAATAAAGGAACCACCTGTGTGGATTTGAGAACTATGCAGGCTACAAAGTCTGTAGCTCTTTGAAAAGAATTTAGTTATAAAAAGAATGTAGCCTTGCACCTTTTGTTCTGACTTTTCTACAAGGGAATGAGCTACCAAGAACAAAATACCACCATTTCAGTAAATTTGTCTACTTGACACTAATTTTCAATAATGTTAACCTTTCATCCTTGTGAATGATTTATGTATGAGAGCTTTTACTATTTTAGGAGTCCTTTTCTTGGGCGATTCAGCTCTTTTCCATTAGTTATGATAGACTGACTATTTGAATAAATGATTTGATTCCCTCAAAGTTAAACAAGACCACAAAGGAAAGAAAACACCACCAATCATTGTGTAAAAGATATATTTACAGTATTTTCAAGTAGTCACTTTTCAGCTAAAATATTCTTTTTTTTTTCAAAAAAAGAGGAAGATTAAATCATTTAATAGTGATTCAAATGGCATCCGCATTTGCTTTTCCTTTGCTTCACATATTTACAGGAAAATATCGCAGCCAAGACTGAATGTTGAAACAAACCCATTAATTATAGAAAGTGCAGGAAAATAACAGCCTACAAATGGTCCTTGTGTGCCCTGTTGTGTTTTTGCATGCCATCGCTCGCCCTCAGAAGTCGCAACCATGTCCAAAGTTGGTGTAGGCTGAGTTCCCAACAATGGTAGGGTTGTACTGGCATCTGTCTTCACCACCTAAGTTATGGGGCCTGAGACAGTGAAGACCATACAGTGGGTCTGCCTCCCCTAAATTATGCCTGTTCACGTGACCCCATCATTATTCCCAGGATCTGTGCCCTTTGCCCCTGATCTCATTTCTACAGGATTTAGACAAGTGTCAGCTCCTTGGAATGCCACACAATAGTGACCTTGATCACTATTAGTGAACTTTGCTGAGAAAAATAAAAAAGACAACTGAGTTTAAATCTAGTATTGAAATTATACGGCATGCTTTGTAACTATTGTCGTCAATTTATTCCTGATATAAAATTAGCCCTAGCCCTCTGTCAGAGACATCTGTCTTTCAATTTGGCTCAAGTTTTCTGCTCTTCAGGGTAGCTAGGCATTTATAAGATTAGCTTTCTCTGCTTTCTTTCTTTCTTTCTTTCTTTCTTTCTTTCTTTCCTTCTTTCTTTTTCTTCCTTTCTCTCCTCTTTCTTTTTTTCTTTCCTTCTTTCTTTCTCTTCCTTTCTTTCCTTCTCTCTTTCTTTTTTTCTTTCCTTCTTCCTTTTATTTCCTTTCCTGTTATACTTGGTACAAAGGGAGATTTCGGGGTTTCTCCTTGCTGTTAAGTTTCCAGATATTAGTTCTAATTAAAAAAAAATTCAAAATAGAACACATTCTGAAACCAACCAACCAACCAACAAAAAACACAGCTTGGCTAAACATACTAGACTAAAGATGGTGGGTGTTTTTACTTGATGGATGGATGAGTGGTAAGAGGGTGTAATTCGGAACCAAGAGACACCGCCCCTTGGCGGGTCCTGAGCCCCTTTGGGGGAAAAAACAGTCTTTAATTACATCTGGAACTCATTAATTCTTTTTGGAGACACTTTCCAGATCAGCTCCCCCATCAGCCTCCCATTGAGTAACGGAAATTCCAGATGGTTCCCTCCATATGCTAGTTCTCATTCTCTTCAAGTAGGATAGATGGGTCACTGACAGAGGAGGCTGGAATAGCCTTGGCTGGGACGGGGCAAAGTGGAAAGCACTGGGCCCCAGAGAAGTTAGAGAGGGTCCAGCATTGATGTTTATTAAGGGGTTGTCTAAAGAATATACATCTTCTAGCTTTGTTCTTTTTCGAGATGGTTTTGGGTATCTAGAGTCCATATTCCACATTAGGATAGATTTTTTCTGAAAAATAAATAAATAAATGTATGATAGTTTCACCAAAAAAAAAAAAGAAAAAGAAAAAAATATTCTATGGTAAGAAAGAAAGCAAAAAGAAATATTGAAATGTTATCTTTAAGTCATCAAAAGCTTGGTATCAGACAAATGAAACTGTTATGTGAGATATCATTGTTAATTTTGGATAAATTGCTATAATACTAGATGTCAACCACTAAGCCAAGCATGGGAAGGAGGGAAAGGGAGGGAACGGGGTGAGGATCGGGTAGGGGCTAATTGGGCGATGTGTGCATGTATGTCTACAGAAGTTTTTTTTTTTTATCCCATTATGATGTATGAATACAGTGCACCAATAAAAAAATAAATTAAAAAATAAAGAACTACTTCAGGGTGATTAGTTTTAAAACGCCTTCATTATTTCATATAAAAGATGCTATTTCTAGAAAATGTGGCACATTGGTCCTCAATGTGCATCTAGGAAGAAGAGAAAGCCTCCACAAGCCATCTATGGAAATAGAACACTGGTTGATTTGGACTTACAGCTGAACTGCTCTGGGGGCTACATAGTGTGAATGCTTCTCTCCATGTGTCACTGTAATTTCTGTCACTCTGATGCACAGAAAATTCTCTTATTTATTAAATTTTTGGTACTGGGGATTGAACTCAGGGCATTCTACCTCTAAGCTACACCCCCAGCCCTCACTTATTTTTATTTTGAAACACGATCTCATTAGGCTGATGAGAGTCTCACTACTTGCTAAAGCTGGCCTCGAACCTGCAATCCTCCTGTCTTAGTCTCCCAGGCACTGAGATCAGAAAATTTCCTTATAACAACCTGGCTGGGCATGTGTTTATTTCATTTTAGCAGAATTGTGTTATAACGGGTACATTGATAGACTTTCCAGTTTAAAATAGTTGGGAAAGAAGATAGGATCAAGCTCTTCTAATTAAAGGCTATGTTTTTATTTCAAGTCTATCACATTATACTTATATAAATCTGTCTTTGTCTGAAGGTGGAAAACACTCTCTCACTTATCCAAATTCCTGCCCCTTAACAAGAGTTGTTCTGTCATAAAGAAGGGAAGAAAGAACAGCAACAAAAAGGTCAGATAGAAAGCTGAGTGTGGTGGCGCACGCTTGTAATCCCCGCGCTTGGGAGGCGGAGACAGGAGGATCGCGCATGTTCGAAGCCAGCCTTGCTGGTTTAAGAGACACTGTTTCCAAATAAAAATATAAAAAATAGGTCTGGGAGTGTAGCCCGGAGGTAGAAGGATTTTCAGGAAACCCAGTACAAGACCTCCCCCCGCCGGCAAAAAGGGGTCAGATAGATGCATCTAGGAAATGTAAAAGTGAAAAGTGTAGCTTAAAAAAATTAGAATAAGCCAGACTTGGTGTCACAGACCTATAATTACAGTACTTGTGAGGCTGAGACAGAAGGATTGCAGGTTTGAAGCAACTTAATGAGCCTCTATCGACTCTCTGGGTCGGAGACTCTGTGATACAACCCAGCAAAGGAGTAGTGGGGTCTGAGATACTACTGACTCGAGATCCAGAACACCTTAAGTGAAGTCATAGTGACCCAAGGGAAGAACCCAGAGAAGGCACAAACTTCCGAAATCATGGGAAAGAGGAATAATACTGGAGCAATGAATGCCCACAACCCCACAACATCAGAACCCGATAAAACAAAAATCAGAGATTTCTAGAAGATCAAATCAGGAAAATAACTGTAGAAATAATAGAGGTGCTTCGAAAAGAACTCAGAGAGAGCCAAAAAGAGATAAAGGATGCAATTAATGAAGTAAAGGCCTCAATTCAAAGCACAAACAACCGAATAGAACACATGGAGAACAGAATCTCGCTCTTAGAAGATGAGCAATCCAAAAATGAACTCATAGTTTCTAATCTAGAAAAAAATATCCGACAGCAGGAATCTGATATTGAAGAAATATGGGCCCATTTTAAGAGAGCTAACCTAAGAATAATTGGAATAGAGGAGGGAAAAGAAAGTGAAACCAAAGGGATCAACAATCTCTTCAAGGAAGTAATAGCAGAAAATTTTCCAAACATAGAGCAAGAGGTTGATACAAAGGTCCAGGAAACGTATAGAACTCCCTTTAGACAGGATCGGAGACGAGGATCCCCACGCCACATAATTGTCAAAATGACCAATGTGGAAGCCAAGCAGAGAATCTTAAAGGCAACAAAAGCAAAGGGCCAAGTGACATTCAGAGGCAAACCAATTAGAATCACTCCAGACTTCCCAAACCAAGTTATGAGAGCCAGAAGGGCTTGGAGTAACATATTCCAAACTCTGAAAGAAAACAACTTCCAGCCAAAAATTTCCTACCCAGCAAAACTTTCTATCAAATTAGATGGAGAAATAAGAAGCTTCCATGACAAACAGAAACTGAAGGAATTTTTGTCTTCAAAACCAGCACTAGAGAAAATACTCAAAGAGATTAACTACAAAGAAGAAATAGGTAACACACATCAGAACCAGAGAAACAAGATTTTCCATCCAACAGTCAACTAAGATTGATTATCTGTGGAGATTCATTACTTATGTTAGTCTTTTACCTATCTCTAAATGGTATTGTTTGCCTTTATTGTTGTTAATTTTTAGGATTTCTAGTTGGAATATTAATATACCTTCAGATATAGCATTTGGAAATATTTTATCCCATTCTATTAGTAACTGTTAACTCTGTTTACATTGTCTTTAGATATACAATTTTTTTTTTTTTTTTAGGGAGTTTGTATACTCTTCTGTTGCCTGTGCCATTGAAATCATAACCAAGAAATCACTGCCAATTTCAATGTTGTGAGGTTTAATGACCCAGATTTTCTCCTAAAAGTTTATAGTCTTAAGATTTATATTTAGGTCTATTATCTATTTTGAGTTAATATTTGTATATGGGATTAGGTAAGGGGCCAATTTTATTCTTTTCCATGTAATTATTATTTTTTAACAATATTTAGTTAAAAGATTATTATTTCCACCACCAAATGTTCGTGGAAACCTTGTCAAATATAACATGACAATATAGGGAAGAATTTAGCTCTAGGCTTTTATTTAACTCCAATAGTTTATATATCTGCCTTTAGAATAGTACTACACTCTTTCAATTATTGTAGCTTTATATGGTTTGAAATCAGAAAATATATATCTTCTAGCTTTGTTCTTTTTCAAGATCGTTTTGGGTACCTAGAGTCCATATTCCATATTAGGATAGATTTTTTTTCTGAAAAATAAATATATAAATATATGATAGTTTCACCTAAAAAATAGAAAAAAATATTCTCTGGTAAGAAAGAAAGCACAAAGAAATATTGAAATGTTATCTTTAAGTCATCAAAAGCTTGGTATCAGACAAATGAAACTGTTATGTGAGATTATCATTTTTAATTTTAGATAAATTGCCATAATACTAGATGTCAACTACTAAGCCAAGCATGGGAGGGAGGGATAGGGAGAGAATGGGGTGGGGATCGAGTGGGGGCTGACTGGGTGATGTGTGCATGTATGTCTACAAAAGTTTGTATCCTACTATGATGTATGAATACAGTGCACCAATAAAAAAAAATAAAAAAAGACAAAAGGAAATATTTAAATATCTATGTACTTGTATTTTAGTTGGAAAGTACATTCAAAATGCCTACTATAATACTTTCCTCTGTGTGTGTGCATGTGTGTGTATGTGTGTGTGCATGTGTGTGTATGTATATGGGAGGGAGGGGAGAAGGGAGAGAGAGAGCACAGTTTAACTGTTTATGGGTAAGATAATAAACCACTTATTGAACTAATTGCATTGTTTTATTCAAACAGTTCAAGAGCTAAACTGGTAGAATGGGTCAGAGTTTGGAACAGATAAAGACCATTTGTATAGAAATCTTGTTTTGTTTTGTTTTTTTTTGCAGGTCTGTGGATGGCACCCAGAGGCATTTGACCTCCAAGCTACACCCCCTGCCCAATTTTTTATTCTTTATTTTGAAACAGGGTCTCACTGAGTTGCGGAGGGCCTTGCTAAATAGCTGAGGCTGTCTGTGAACCACAATTCTCAGATCTCAGCCTCCCAAATGCTGGGATTACAAGCGTGTACCACCATGCCTGGCAGAAATCTTGTTTTTAAAGTATTTTTTAAAAAATAATTTTTATCTTAAAATCATGAACCTGAAAACATGCTAAGTCTAGAATATTCTCTTTGCATTTCACTTTTTGTCAGAATGTTTTCAAAGTACAGAAGATAGGATTAAAAGATTATATATATATATATATATATATATATATATATATATGTAAAAGAATATATATCTGTTTAGCCTGATACTTAATTTTGAACCAGTCAATAATGAATTCTTGAATTTAAAATATATTGAGGAGCCCGGCATAGTAGTATACACTTGTAATCCCAGGCTTCGGAGGTTAAGATGGGAGGATCACACAGGTTCGAAGCCAGCCTCAGCTACTTAGTGAGGCTCTCAGCAACTTAGTGAGACCCTGTTTCCAAATAAAGTATAAAATAGGGCTGGGAGTATAGCCCAGAGGCAGAAAAGGGGTTCCACCCACAGTACCATACACACACACACACACACACACACACACACACACACACAGATATATTGGGAATTAAACTCAATAAATCTAGGCAATATTTATCAGGTGTCTTTATTTTCAACATTACAATAAGCACACAGATAAAAAGAAAGCAGTCTTTTCTCTAACATTAGGAGAAGAAAACAAACACTTCAACGATCAGCCCAGTTAGAAGTTAGAGTTATGTACTTATGCATAGTAGCATATGTGTATAATTGGAGTAATACATTTTGGCCTCTGATATAAGAATGTGGAAGGTATCACTGGTGTGTGAAAGAAAGAGGCTGCTTCCTCAGAGGAAGTGTTGGGGCCGAGGAGGCATGGGAAGGGCTTATGATTAGCTCAGAACTTGCATCACATTTTGATGGATGAGAGAGTGGTGCTGATGATACTGGACGCTGTGTCCTCCTGAGAGCTGAGAGGAGGGAGATCAAGCAGGACCTATGCACCAGACTTGCAGTCCTTACACCTCAACTCTACCCGCATTTTTCTGGCTATAACTAAGGCATGCGGTTTTATCTCTTTGAAAAGGAGGCTGGAAGTTACAGTCCTAACTGTGGACTCAGAAAGAAAAGGAAAATGGCAGGTCCCAGCTACATAGTCTTTGCCATAGAGAGACATGACTTGTCTTATAACTGAGGAAGCAGGTGAGAACTAAAGCAGATAGCTCATGGCAAGTTAGTTTGCTTGGACAGGGCCTTAAGAACAGGATGCATTGCTTCCCGGAATGAGAAATGGAATTATGTTAACAAGAGAATTCTTGATAAATCTTTACATGTGTGGGTGATTATGGTGCTTGAAATGTAAGCAGAAATCTTATTTGATATCTTTGGTTCACGTTGAATTACTACTAATCTTCAGAAAGTAACACTTAATACTTTGGCATACGTGACATATTTACTCTTCTAAATGAGAATGTTTTATTCATATATAACTTTTTGCTAATTTCAGGCAAAAGCCTATGATTTTTTTTGAAATTTCATGGAAAAAGCTTTTCATAAAAGGGAAAATAAGTAATATTGTGTTTACATTGTCTGTGAGCTCTCTAAGCATGCCAAAGAAATGGTTCATGGTACAAATACTGATTCTATTCAGCACTTACTGTGAATGCGCCCTTTACATTGCCTTATACAGCAAGAATGAGATAGATGAGAAAACTACAGGTACCTTACCCGTATTATATAAGCAGTTTAGATGCATTTACTCATTTAACCCTCATGAAAATTCTACGCATGAAGCTGTTTTATTATTATGCTGGTTTCACAGACAAGACAACTGAGGTAAAGAGATTTAGTTGGTGGTCTACACAGTTAGTAAATAGCAGAGTAGGGCTTTATATATTCAAATAACCTGCTGCAGGAAGCCAAGGTCATTTTCGTCATTCTACATCTTCCTGAAATTAAACCCAGAAGTGAAGGGAAAGAGACCCAGGGCAGGGAGCTCATTTTATCTATGTGTTTGCACTGAATTAGGATTAGAGCAGCTGTTTGGGGCCGGCGCAGTGCCTTTGGCCATAATGCTTCTGGTAAGCAATGGCAGCATTGACTAATCACGCCCCCTGCCAGACTAGATCTCATCTGGCAGATTGTCCTACCTGTCCGGGCACAAATAGTAATGTAAGCAGCTCCCGAATTGCCAGAAGAACCCCTCAAAGATTCCTGGAATAGAGAAGGTAGATCTTGTTTAGGTATACATCTAAAAAATTCTTTTTGCTTCTACAGACAGGACCATTCTTGTGGATACTGAACTTCCCTTCCTCAATGGCCTCTACGTGATGGGGACTTTGGAATTCCCTGTGGACAGAAGCAATGTTCTCAGCGTGGCATGCCTGGTTATTGTAGGAGGGGAGCTGAAAGTTGGTGAGCAGAGGCCCAAAGATGGGCAACATGGGGAACTAAGCTGTGTGAGAAAGGCTCTGGAGATGGGTGGCACCTCCAGAGGTCGCTTAACTGAGTTTGGGGAGGGCTGAGGCGAGGGGTGAGTTTGCTGACAGCTTTGGACATAGACAGAGGTGACTTTCTCCTGTACTGATTCTAACATGAGTCCATGCTTTGGGCCCCAGAATCTTCATTTAGATGCTCATGGTGGGATTCTTTTTGCTGCCTGCTGGCTACAGATCAGCCAGTTAGTTGTTTGTATCAGAATTCCAGCTTCCTCATTTAGAAGGTGTCATTGGCCGGGTGTGGTGGCACACGCTTGTAATCCCCGCATTTGGGAGGCAGAGACAGGAGGATTCCGCAGGTTCGAAGCCAGCTTTGCTGGCTTTAAGAGACCGTTTCCAAATAAAAAAGTATAAAATAGGTCTGGGAGTGTAGCCCACCCGGTGGTAGAAGGTAGAAGGGATTCCAGCAACCCCCAGTACTACCAAAAAAAAAAAAAAAGAAGGTGTCATTGGATGGACTAGAAATCCTCTAACGCACCAACTCACAATCCAGTAATTGTTTGGACATAGTTCCTTCAGAAAACAGAACTGAAAGCAAATCTTTTGTGCTAATACTTTATTGGGGAGCAGTAATTCCTGGGGTGTAAGAGTGAAGGGAAAAGTGAGGGAGAAACGCAGGGAGATTGAACACAGGTGTCTGCAGCCTCTAAAGGAAGCATGGCTGCTGGTTTGGTTAAGAGAGTGATGAGGGGAGCCTTGGAGAACCACCGCATCTTGGGATGATATTGGGCACAGGCCAGCGATGCATCTGGTCCACCCTGAGGTTGTGGACTCCTTTGTTGTGTTTTGATTATTTTTTGGCAGGCAGTGGAGAGGCCAGAGAACTCAGTAGTGCTAGGAGATGAGGCTCCTCCATCTGGAAAGTGAGGCACACTGCTGAGGCCCTAGGCTGGGTGGAGTGGATCCGGGGTATTGTGTAACCAGGTCTTGCACATCAACTTACCTAAAACAACAACCAACCAACCAACAACTAAACGAACAAACATTAGCTGTTATAAGAAGACTATATACTTGTTACTGTTGTAGGCAATATATATATATATGCTGAACAGGTCACTTGGGCCCCCAAAGGAACTACCTTTGACTGTAGTAAGGCATTCTACTTGGCCTCCAAAAAATTTTTTAAAAAATCTCAGAAAAAAATATGTACCCAGAGAAAGATATCCCATAGAAAGAAATTTCTGATGGAAAAGAAATACTTAGATGACACCAAATACTTGTTTGGTGTCATCTACAGCTTAGAATTTCTTTTTTGGGGGAAAGGATTCTAGGGTTAACTGCCTGTACTAAGATTATGTCACTCTAAGAAGATTGCTGAAAAATTATGGTAAGGCCTCTTAAATATTTCCAGTGACATTAAAGTCAAAACCTTTCAAGGCAGCCTGCTCCCACTGGTGCAAATTCTATTAGGATTCTCTTGATTTTATTAATCAAAGTCTATATCCCTCTAATTTCTGTAGGTTGATCTTTTTCTAATCCAGAATTTGAGGGCCAGTACAAAACCCCACTTTTCTTTGGCTCTCCTTTCACATTGTCTTGAGTCATTTATTTTTCATGTTGAGAAATTCCTAATTATTGCTGTCTTAAAGTTCTTTTTTTTCAGTCTATCATATAAAACTGCAAAGTCTGGGAAATTACACAGATGAAATGATCATTCACCTTCCGTAATGTAAATACAACCACAGTTAAATTTTTGGTGTTTTGTCCAAATTCAGTTTCTATATATAAACACAAACATGTAAATTTTCATTTAAAAAACATACCCTACACAGTTTGAAATATTTTGTTATTATAGTAGCATTGTGCAAATTTCTCCAACTCATAATCATCATAATAATTATTATTTTGTGTGGGAGGGTACTGGGGCTTGAATCCAGTGTACCTTCTAGCTACACTCCCAGCTCTTTTTACTTTTTGTTTTGAAACAGGATTCACTAGGTTGCTGAGAGTATGGCTACATTACTGAGGCTGGTCTTGAACCTGTGATCCTCCAGTCTCAGCCTAACCAAATAATTACAGGCATTTGCCTTCATGCCCAGCTTGCAACTTATTATTTAAAGGCATAATTTGAATAGTTTTCATATTCTATAATATGTATATAAATACATGTACTAATATATAATGACTTACTTAACCATGTTCTGCTTTTAAATATCTAGGTTACTTCTTATTTTTTTCTCATAACTTACTCTGCAGGGAGCATCCTAGCTATGGTGTTCGTTCTTCGTTCTCTCTCTCTCTCTCTCTCTCTCTCTCTCTCTCTCTCTCTCTCTCTCTCTCTCTCTATTTTTTGGTACTGGAGATGGAACCCAGGGATTTTCTGCCTCCAACCTATACTCCAGCCCTATTTTGAAACATGGTCTCACTAAGTTGCTGAGGGCCTCAGTTACTGAGGCTGGTCTTGAATGCACTCTCCCCTTTATTCAGCCTCTCAAGTACTAGGATCACACGTGTGCACCCAGCTGGTTCTTCTCTTACTGTGTCCAGGGACTGAGCTGATTTTCCTTAGCCATGTCCTAGGGTCGGTCCTGTCAACTATGGTGTCAACTCCAATTATGTTTTCTGTGTGATGTCTTAAGTACATATCTCTATATCATACACGTGTGTAGGACTTTTTATTTTTCCATGGGATTCAGGGGATTCTAATGCTTTTTACTTGTGTCTTCATTTGATTATCTTATTTTATTTTTGTACATTGGGGAAATACTTTTTGCTTTTGACCAAATTATTAGCGGTTTCTCATTTGTTTAATATTCTAGACGATCCTCATGTAACTTACTGATAGAAATTTAACAAAAAAGACTTTGTTTTGTTACTAAAGAACTTATTTTAGGTCGGCATATTCTACTGATAAAGTTGGTCTTTTTTAAAGATTTTTTTCTGTTTCTTCTTCCCATAAATATTTTATTTTATTCTAGACAAAGAGGAAAAGATGTATAGCATGCGATGTCAGGTACCAGCTCCCTGAAGAGGCCTGCTAACCCAAACTTGCTAGGATCCAGGCTGGGCTTATTTCTCTTCTGGGTACTAAGGGGGTCACTGACTGCCACCACCAGTGAATCCAGACCAGCCAGTTCTCTCTGAGAACTCTAGCATGTTATTCTTGTTATGATCATTATTCTTACTTTTAGTTTCTGAAATCACTAATTATTCTTATGTATAAATTGTGGACTGAAAATCTGCACCTTTTAAGCGAGGTGATAACAGACTACTTTCCAGTTTTGCTTTATAACTTTTGGTTCTTATTTTGGAATTTCTCTCTCCTGACCTATATTTTTACCCATCACCAGATGATGGTGCTTTCTTTTTTTATTTCTCCGTGCTTCATCCATGTGTTTCAGGCCTAATAGATGCTTATTGGAGCTGATCTGCCCCATCCTTCATGCATCGTGCCTGAAGGAAGACGTATCTGTCTAATTTCACCACAGACCAGCAAAAGAAATCCCAACATGAAACAGATAACATGACTAGTTAACAAGCAAACTTAATAGATGTGGACACTGGCATGCCTGTCATCTGAAGCCATTTGGTCCATGTCCCAACAGTATAGAATTATATTTCTTGGTGGTCCTGTTTTTAAGGCAAAACATATCAGTTGACTTTCAGCAGAGTAGAATCATAGAATGCTAGAATTAGAAGGGCATTCAAGATCAAAGCTTTGTGTAGAGGGCTACAGGTGCTTCTCAAATGCCCAGGTCTATTTTCTCCTTTATTCTCTGCTCATCTCATTAGCCTGATAGAACACCTGGAATATGCTAAAAAAGGCTCTCACGTGTGTGCCCACTCCCATCCATCGTGTTTCCTCGGTGTCTACTATGTGTTAGGGACCCTGGGAGATTCTGAGTGTACAGAAATAGAAATCACAATGCCTAGCTTTCAAGAGGTGTTTCAGTAAAATAGCACAGACAAACAAGTAAAAACCTAACTGGAGGGGTCATATCTTTCTACCTGGAGAGGGTTTAACTATGAAGGAAAATAGAAAAGGTACATATTTATGATCTAGCACTAAGCCTTTCTGTTGCTATGAGCCTCACTCCATTGCTGAAGCTGGCTTTGAACCCGTGATCCTCCCATCTCAGGCTCCCAAGGACTGGGATTACAGCATGAGCCACCATACCTAGCTTATTTCATTTTTTAATGCTTATTCTTCAAGCCTTTCCCCAAAGCTGATCTTTACTGTGAAGTCTTTCCTGTCTCCATTTAGCAAATTTCATTATATCTTTTTTGGGGTCCATTCTACTCATTCATGTTGTCGTTTTATTTGCTATGAAGTGATATGTGTTTTCATATCCATTAAATGGTAGACTTCTTCTGAAAGTTTTATATAATTCTAGCACCCAGTGTAGCAGGCTTCTGATAATCTGTGTATTTGTGACTAATTAGTCTACACAGAAATAGGTGGACACATGTAGCTCCGTCTCTTTTTCTTGTAACACATCATACTTAAGTGTCACATTTGTGAGGAAGGAATTACAGTGTCAGTGTTCACATGACTACAATATGTTTCTTTCCTATATGAAAGGAACAAAGAAAATGTAAAACCACGTTCAAAAAGTTGGTGATTCTGCAAAAATCCAAATTCAATTTTTATAATTTGTCTGGGACTGAGAAAAGAAGGACTTACTACCATCAGTTATGTGCACATATGTGAAAATACCAGTGTTGATCTCAGTACTCTGTATAGAGAAGAGAGACACTGTTGGGAATAACCAAAATATATACAAATTTGTCTGGGACTGAGAAAAGAAGGACTTACTACCATCAGTTATGTGCACATATGTGAAAATACCAGTGTTGATCTCAGTACTCTGTATAGAGAAGAGAGACACTGTTGGGAATAACCAAAGGCTGTGTGCATGTATGTTACTGTCAACATGATTTACATCGTGATGTGAGACTAGAATGCACTAATAAAAGTGTATAAAAAAAAAACATAAAAGAAATTCCAAACTCATAGCCTAATGAATAAACATTAGTTTCTTGATTATTTTAAATGTTTACATTTATTTTCCATAAATAGCTGTGTAAACACTCCGCTTCATTTCTGTCTCCTCAGAGATAAGTAATTGTTCTTTAATATGTGTTCCTTGCTATCATAGGTGTCAATGATATTTTGACCTCATACTTTTACAATTGCATATGAAAAATTCTCATCATAGTTTATAGGAAGATTTCAGAGGATAACCATTAATAATAAAATTGTGTAATTTATTATGTGAATAACAATATAAACATATAATAAAAATAACACATTTGCACAAATAGAAATTTTATATACTTGTATAACTTGTTCTATACACATAAATTCTGTGTAATGAACATGTTGATGGATAGTTAGAACTTAACAGAGCCCTCATTCGTCCATAGGCTGGTAAGATTCACTCTACTCATCTGTAGAACTGAGAACACAGCAGCTTATTGTCTTTTGACCTGACACAGCCAGGTCATGTGATGAACTGTCTAGTTGCCCAGTAATTATACTAGGAACTTGGGCTTTTGTCCTAAAACTTGTCACATTTTGTTTTTCAGAGCCAGTGATGGACATTTGTCAGCCATGTCGCACATTAGTAACCAGGAGCCTAAGGTCATGATTCGCACATGGCTTTGATTGTCAGGAAATGAAGTACCAGGTGCATGGACGTTTCTTTTACTGCACCCATGATTGGGAGTTTCTCAATCCTAAAGAAGAAGAAAAATCCATACACAGTTTATTGCCTTCCAAACTGACAGTTCTGTAAGGCTCATTGGATGATTAAGTAATAAGAAGGACACAAACCTGAGAAAAGTGTAGATTAAAACATATCACCAGCCTAGAGCCACAATACCATTGAGCAGAGAATCTTGTGTGAGATGTTTGTTAAAAAAATAACATACAAGATTAAAGAAAAATATATAAATATCCTTTTTCAAATTTAACTGTAATTAGAAAAAAAGTGCCTACACATTTAATGTGTAAATATAAGTGCTAAAAGATATCTACAATAGATGGCTTGTAAATACAAAGATACCAATAAATGGTTTGCAAATCAGCTAATATGGATCATCAGTCAGGAAACCAGTTTGTTTACATTGACAGCTCTCTAATCAATCTAATAATTGGCCAATAAATTTAAAATGTGATATAAAAGGGATGTGACTTTTAATATTATATTTAAAGCTTTGTCTTTTTCTTGTTAGGTACAGGAAGCAGTCCATCCCCTTCCTCCCCTTTGAGCATCCTAATAAGGCTGATACCAAACAGATAAATAATGTGTACTTTAGGATGAGATTAAGTATAGAAAAATGTTTTTATTTTCCAATGGATATTATTCTCATAAACATCACATCATAAGTGTTATATATATATATATTTTTAATGCAAAAACCAATACAAATGTTCTCCTAAATCTACTAAACACATTTGCAGAAATTATCTTTAGTATTTCAATACTTTCAAAGTCAATGTTTCTTAAACTTCTAACTCATAAACAGTAATATAAACTTTCTTAGAGATTAATTATATTAAATTATTCGATCATGTGATAAATACATTAATTAAATATTCAGTTAATTAATTTGCTTTGAAAAACAAAATAATTTTTAAGAAAAGTGGTAAATAAATGAATTCATGAATCGTTTTCTTGGTTAGAAAATTCTTACCAGAGTAATTCGAGGAAAGTCTCCTGTATTTCTTGCAGTGACATCACAAGGAACCAGCCATTCAAATAATGGACTAGCCATTCAATAAGTGATCACTTAATATGCTTGCCTTTGAAATGTTCAGTTTCTAGTACTTTAGGAATTGGACATCACTTTCTAAAAAGAGCTTGTGTTTTTTATTTTCCTAATTTAAATGTTAATTTTGAAATGCCCTATCTTCATTGATACAACTACTATTTTAAATATTATTATTTCTACAAACCAACTTTTATTTTTTGGTGCTGGGGTTTGAGCCCAGAGCTTCTCAAATATTCCACCACTGAGCAATAACCACAGCCCACATTTTTAAAAGCATGTTTTACCTATGGGCACTGTGCCATGCCCTACTAACACGCTAAATTATTCAACTTTCACAAAAATGGGTATTAAGGACTGGGGACATAACTCAGTGGTACGACATTTGTCTAGCATACTCAAGTCCCTGAGTTCCATTCCTAGCACTGAAAAAGATTTTTGCACTCTTGAGAAACTGAGACTTAAAAAATGAAATTGTTTGCTCAACCATTTATTTAGAAGTAATGAATGAATAACATTTGCATACTTATTTCATATGCTATCAATTGTTGATAAATTGAATCTTCTTTGATAATAAAAAAATTATCACCCTAAAAATTTGTGGGGTTACTCAAATTTTTTGGATAATGGTTACTAGCTTTTATAACTAGTTATTTTCAGAAAACTTAAAAAAATTCTCAGCAAATGCATAAAGATTGTATATACTTACGGGATACCATGTGATGTCTGTCTCTTCAAACATTTCCCCTTCTTTATTGAATGTGCTGCAAGCCCCTTTCACTATCCATTTACTTTCTGGAGAGGAGTGTGTTAGGTATAACTAGATCAAATATACAATAGGAATTGAAGGCTAATTCAGAATAAAATATACATCATAACTTAAATGGTTCAGCACTATTTGCAGCTAGGATTGATAGTAAGAAAGTTCTGGAAGCTCTCCTTTTGAGAAAATTGTTCTAGCAATACATGAGAAAAATAGTTATGTTCTCACTAGAATGTAACAATGTCCACAGTCATCAGCACAGAACCCACTTCCGAGGACAGAAGTAAAATGAGTAAAAGTGATTTGGGGGTTAATGTCTTAACCTTTCCTCTATGTGCAATCATAGTATTTATGGGATTTCAAGTTAATTCAGATAGAAATACAGTTTATTTACAATCAATTAGAGAAGAGCCAAATGTTGAAGGGAGATGAAGAGTGAGGAAGAAGGAAGGCGATACCTTTAAAAGTCTGAAGGTTCTCAGGTGCACAGAGTAGCTGGAGAGACTGAAAAGTAATCCAGTGTGGATTGGCCACGTACAAGGTGTGGGGAGTCGTGTTGAGAGCTTGGGCTTACGTGTGAACTAGGCTGTTACTTGATTCCATCAAAGAGGCTTAGTTAATGAAATAATAAAAGGTCTCTTTTCCTTTTTCTTACCTTTTGAAGTTCATGGAATCCATTTGTACCCTATTTCCCAAATCATTATAGTGGTTATCTTTCATATACCAGAACTTATTTTCTTCCATCTCCCCAGGTGGTTTTAGCATCTGGAACCTATTGGACTTCCCCTCCATCACTCACCATTACGCTAAGTATTATTGCTTTCCTTTATTTCTCTCCTGTTCCCTCACATCCGCACCCACATCCACGTGTCCTAGAACGGTACTTATTAAGTCCAAGGCCCAAGTTCACCATCTAACCGCCGTACAATTCCTAATGTCTTACTTAACCCCTGTGCCTCAGTCTCTTCGTGAGAACCTCCACAAGACTAAGCAAAAGCCCGTGGGAATTCAATGAAATCGCGCATGCACCCAAACACATCTGGAATGCCTTCGCAGCACAGTGACAATTATTTTTCCTCTTAGGAGTCTACAAATTCCTCCAGGCTTCCTCTGCTACTTCTACAGTTTAGAGCAGCTCGAAGGAGAATTACAAAGCTGAACAAAGGACAGACACCCTTCTCCTGAGCATCCTCTCTCGGAGGTAGCAAAGTTCACGCTGAAGCAAACACCTCATCCTTCTTTGATTGCTAGGGTTAAGAATAAAAATAAAATGAGGATCTCAGCCTTGAGAGTTTTCCATTTATTAGCTTTGAAAATTCAAGCGCCGCTGCATGTTAAGATCGGAATCACGTGTATTTCTTTCTTTTGCCCTTACCTTTCGTCCTCATAGTCTCCGTGCTCCATTCTTCCCTCCCCCACATTCCCTGAAAAGGACCCAAGCTCTGGCCACTTCAGATACCAAAAGATCCTGGCAGACTCACTAATTTTGCCCAGACCTTCTGCGAAATCTCCACATGTGCTGCAGTTTTGGGTTGCATAATTGATTTAATCTCTGATTTTCGAGAAACGCTGAACTCTTTTTGTGGGACTCTGCATACATTTCTTTAGGGCAAAAACTGTCCTACTTTCTTCTCTCTGGTATCTGTTTAGTGCTATGCCATTTTTTTCCCCAAGACTTTAAACTACCCTCCGTGAAATAAATGAACTCACAGTTGGAAAACAGCTTACTGGACAGACTTATAACCGGAAGATAAGTGCTGCACCATACACATCTGCTTAACATTCTCCTACTCCCTGCTTCTCTTTTTCCCACTCTAGCACATCTTTGTTTGGGCTGAAAGGACACATTAATTTCTCAGTTGAGGGGTGGCATTATCTACACAAAGCAGTAGCTTACCTTAGTGTAATACTGAAAATACACTGGCTGTGGGTTCTAATCCTTGCATCCTATTGACCAAGGTCTGACTCAGCGCAGATTTACTTGTCTCCCTGACTCTTGCTGTCAATAGTTTCTTCTAGAGTTGTGGCTACAAATCCTGAACTATGCAGAGGGGTATGTGGCAAGCTTCAAATGCCCCTGAGCCCTTCATGTAACTGGTTATATATGCAATGCAAGCTGGGAGGGGCGAATGAGTCTATGCTGCCTGATAAAGAAAGCTAGGTAATTTTCAGTTTTTTTTTTTTTTTTCGGGTCTGGGGATGGAACCCAGGGGCATTCGACCTCTGAGTTACACCCCCTGCCCTATTTTTTTTTATTCTTTATTTTGAATCCGGGTCTCACTGAGTTGCAGAGGGCCTCACTAAGTAGCTGAGGCTGTCCGTGAACCGCGACCCTCTGGTCTCAGCCTCCTGAATGATGGGATTACAAGTGTGCGCTATCACGCCTGGGTAATTTTCAGTTTTTCTACTTTTTTTTTCATACTGTCTCTGGCAACATAATTTTTTGCTATGTTTTCAGGAAATTTCTAAACTGGAAAGTCTCATTTGCTAGCAGATAGCTTTTGTTGACCTGTTGAAGCCACTGTAGGCTTGGAGACTACCTCTCTACCAGTTATTTCTTAAACAACTGACTCTTTGTAATATTTTCTCTTAATATCTATTTTCAAAACAATACAACTTCCACCATCTTGTATCCCATTAAGACATAAAACTAAAATGCACTGATAAATTTTTTAAAAAATTAAGAAACAAAAAATACAACTTTAATTCATATTCTCTGACACCATTTCAACAAAGACCCTGAGCAATTCTTACACTATGAAAGTGGCCAAGCACCACTGTTTATGTCAATAGATGGGGGTTGGAAGTAATGTCCATTTGCTGAGCATAATCTTATGCCTTTACATGTTTTTATGATTCTAAAAGAATTTATGAACAGCCTATTACTTGTTTAATACTTGGTAAGTATTAACCTAACACTTGTTTAATAAGATACAATACAAACAGACCTTTGTTCAAATAGATAATGTTACTCATGAGTTGGATAAATTTAGACATATTCTCTTTATATATCAACATTTTGAATTGGGATGAAAATCATACTTAAAAGGTTGGGTGTGGTGGCACATGTCTGTAACCCCAGCACTTGGGAGGTTGAGACAGGAATCAAAAGTTTGAGGCCAGCATTGGAAACTTAGCGAGACCTCATTTCAAGATTAAAAAGAAAAGGGGTTGGGGTATAGCTCAGAAGTAGAACCTCCCTGGGTTCAATCTCCAGGAGCACACACAAAAGGATTATACTTCTCAAATTTGTTATGAATGAACAGTATATGCTAAATTGCACATAGAGGAATTAGTGGATCATACAGTCATCAACAGTGTATTAGCCTAAATAAGCTCTACATCTTAGTAGTTTGTAAAAACGTATTTTCATGACACTCGGTTGGCCTTACTGCCATCTTACATGTTCTGTTTAGGGTGGTTCTGTATGATCACTAGAGGATATTGAAGAAGTTCTCCTTTCCTAGCAGGTAAAACCATTACAGGAGATACAGTGAAAATTTGGTAGCCAAACCTCTTAAAACATCACCTGAGAATTGACATTATTATTGTTTCTTTCCAAATTTCCTTGGCCCAAACAAGTCACACCATCAGACTAACTGTTACTAGATCAGGAAAGTAAGAAAGAATGTTAAACTTTGCAGAATGATAATACACTATCCTGCAGAGAGGTTTTTTGAGTCTCAATTCCCCGCTACTCTTATCCATCGATGTGATTATTGGCTTCTTTCCATGTAACTTTCATAGTATAGACTTTGCATTCTCTCTTTTAATTTCAAGCTATTTCCAATGATATGCTTTTTTTTTTTTGTAAACAGGGACTTTAGAAAATCCATTAGAAAAAGAACAAAAGCTTCTGCTTCTCCTTAGAGCCTCAGAAGGAATCTTTTGTGACCGCTACAGTGGAATTCGTATTGACCCGGGAACAATTGGTAAGACTATAAAATAGTTTTTATTTAAAATTATGTGTGTGTGTATGTGTGTGTGTGTGTGTGTGTGTGTGTGTGTGTGCTTGCCTGTCAGAGAAGCACCATTCATAGAGCATCTAAGTTCCAGGGACTCTTTAAGATAATTTACATATATTATTTTATTTACCAGGTCTCCTGTGAACAGCACCCATTTTGCAGATGTCAAAGCTAATAACCAGAGGTGATTAACAACACACAGAGTGCCATGCAGCTTTATAGAGTCAGAACCTTTTATATTCAGATTGTTCAGACACTAATAATGTATATTATGAACTATAAGAACTATGCTATTATTGGTACATTTTTAAACTAATAGTTATATAGATTAGTAAGAAACAGTCACTATTGACAGTTTCTTTATTTGGTGTTGCTGTAGTACAACTCCTATTTTAAAATTGTTCTATATAAGAGCACACAAACTCGGTCTGGATTTATATAACTATGATGTAACAACTCCAAAATGACTCGGTCTTATGGGATAAGAGAATATTCATTAGATTTTAAGTATTTTCTCATTGACTGGGTATAGGTATTACTGATTTGATAACAAAGATAACACTGTATGGTGCAATTTCCCATTCCTTAAGAATTTTATATTTTTCAAAACTGATTTTCTCTTAATTATTTCATTTCTCTTACTTATTGAGTAGTTGAAACAATTTAGTTCATTGTAAGACTATAAAATAGTTTTTATTTAAAATTATGTGTGTGTGTGTGTGTGTGTGTGTGTGTGTGTGTGTGCTTGCCTGTCAGAGAAGCACCATTCATAGAGCATCTAAGTTCCAGGGACTTTTAAATATATTATCACAAAGTTTAAGCGCATTACTATCATCAGACAGAAAATTGATTTCATTAGATATTCCTTTGGATATACTATTGTTTTGGATATATATTTTTTGGGGTCTGGGGATGGAACCCAGGGGCATTCTACCTCCAATCTACAACCCCTGCCCTATTTTTTATTCTTTATTTTCAAATGAGTGTTCATATGTTGTGGCAAAATAGAAAAGACCATATGAAGTTTCTAAACAGTTTGAGATATAAATATTAGGATAGTAGAATATTTGCTTAGTTAAAAAATATCTAGTCATTGTCATGTGACACTTTGATAGTGCCTTATAGTTTCCAAAGAGTTTTTTTATGCATGTCATTTATCTTTCCAGTAACATGAGGTTGAGCAATTATTAGAATTTTCCCAGCTGACAAACTAGAAGGACCACAATAGACACATTTATTCTCAATTCTATCGAGTGATCACACCAGGTTAAACTTTGCATTAAGACTATATACATATATATCCCGATCCTTGACTCTAGCCAGCTTTATCGTCAAACTAATGTTTTTGAAATTTTCTCTGATACTAAATTGAAGTAAAGGATGGAATATTTGTTTCACTGTATGCTTACATTTTTATGGTATCCTAAGTAAATGACAAATTTTTATCCTTTAAAATCTTTTATTATCTTTTTGAAATATCTATGAAGTATCATTTTACAGTAAACCTTTGATGATTGGAAATGACCAAGAAATCTGCTTTTCTGGTCAATTGAATTTTCTGCATAATATACACTTAAGGACATGAACTGCTTTTTGTTATAAACATTGTAAGAAAGCTCTGTAAATTACTTCAAAGGATACTTCTCTGCCTAGCTTATTTGGACTATGTTTTTATGATATAATATGATTTTTTGTGAAAAGCAATCATAAAATTATGTTACAAAAGATGGTTCCAGCATAGGGCCTGAAACTGGGTTTCTTTTTACATCTATCACTCCTCATTTTAGCTTTATCTACTTTCTGTTTGTTTGAATATGAAAAATTATAGATGTTGATTTAAACAGTTGGATAGGTTTATTTAGTTGATTTTATGTTTTGGACTATATCAGGTGACAAGCCAAGGCATATTATTGGTCTTTTATTAGTATTTATTTATTTTGTTAATGCACACATTTTCTGTTGTGTATTGTAAAACTTTTAGATTCTTTTAGAATAGCAACTTGCTTTAAAATGGAATATATTTATCTAGAGATCTATGGACAATCCATGTGGATGTAGGAAGGAAATATTAAAACTTCCAGTTGAATACACATATGAATATGTTCATATAAATGTATATTTATTTGTCTAAAATAATGAATATTATCTACAATTACCTAAATAAAATAAACATGTTTTGGGAGCACAGGATCACATTTTTTTTTACTGTGG